>NW_028120816.1:600000-938922 GCF_965178545.1 Coloeus monedula | reverse complement strand
TGGGGTGATAGTCTTTCTTTAGCGTTTTTCCCACAACTGAATAATCCCTTCCATGAATAGTTCATGTATTTCTACACAGCTGCTTTGGCCGTGGCTCAGAGAGAGAGAAGGGAAATGACTTTTTACAGGGGTGAAATTTCTCCAGGCAGGAGTGGGATGTTGTCTTGCTCCTCCCCAGAGCCCTGCAGGCGCATGGGAGTAGCTCAGTGCCAGCGCAGCTCTCTGAGAAATAACAACGCTTGGGAGGTTTGAGTGTTGATAACAACTCTCCTGTCTCCTGGTAGCAGTCCTAGGCAGAGGAGGGAAAAATGGAACTTGTGTTATTCATGGAAAACTTTCTGCTGTTTCTTGTGCAGAGTTTTAGATCTTTGTATGATTTGCTATCTGGTGTCTGTAGGAAGAGAATGACTTATTTTAGGTAAAAATTGAGATAATCAGTAATGGACAGGTAGGGAAAACTTTTGAACTAAACTCAAGGTGACCTGTAGTGGAGAGCATGAAGATTTTGAAGTAAACTATAGCAATCAGTTGTGCACAGGTAGGGAAACCTTTGGGGGTTAAATACAAGGTCATCTCTAGGTGAGGGAATGAACACTTTTTGAGGTAAAACTGAGTGAATCAGTTGTGGAAGTATTAGTAAATTCTGGGGGTGAAACTTGATGTAACCTCCATGGTAGAAAATGAATCAATCTTTTGAGGTAAAAAGGAAGTAATCAGTGTTGGAGAGGCAGGGAGATTTTGAGAGTAAACTTGAGTCTGTAGTGCAGAGAACGAACATACTGAAGTTAAACGGAGGTAGTAACTTGCAGACAGGGAAAAAATGTGGGGGTCAAGTCTGAGGTAATCTCTAGGGGAGACAGCATTTTTGAGGTAAACTGAGGCAATCACTAGGTGAGAGGTTGGAAAAGTTTTGGGAGGTAGAAATTAAAATGACCTGTTGGGCAGAGAATGGACCTACTGAAGTGAAAATCAGGTAATAAGTAGTGGACAAGCAGCAATAATTTTGGAGGTGAAATCTGGGGTGAAGTGTGGCAGGGAGAGCGTACATCATGAGGTAAAGTGAGACAGTACTGGAAAGATAGTGAAATATTTCAGGGTAAAACTTGATGAAATCTCCAGGGTAGAAAGAGAGTATTTATAGGTCAAAAAGAGTAAATAGTTAGTGGGCAGGTAGGGAAAATACTGGGGGTAAAATCTGAGGTTATCTGTAGGGGGAGAGAATGAACATACTGAGGTAAAAATCAGGCAATGACTAGTGAATGTTAGGGAAATTTTGGGGGGTAAAACTGGAGCTAGTCTCCAGAGTAGTGAATGAATACTTTCTTGTAAAAAAGAAGAAAGCAGAAGTGGACAGACAGGGACAGCTTGGAGGGAAAATCTGGAGCAATCCCCAGGGAAGAGAATGAACAGCATGAGGTAAACTGAGGTAGTCACTTGCAGAGGCACAGTGAAAATTTTGGGGATAGACACTGAGACATTCTTGAGGATAGAGAAAATTACTTTTTGGGGTAAAAATGGGATGATGGGTAGGGCAAAGCTTGTGGGAAAAACTTGAAATAATCTGTAGGAAAGAGCATGAGCATTTTGATGGAAAAATGAGATATTTTTCTTTACTTCCCTTTGGGATAACTTAATCTGCACTGTTCCATGAGCAATTCCTTTGCTTCTCCTGGAGAAAACCCCACGGCAGAGGCAGTCTGCAAAGGAGCCAAAATCGAGAGCAAAGGTTGGTTTGGGTTTGAGTACTTGAAATAACTTTTGAAAGAGAAGCAATAACCTTTTGCTGCTTCTTTCTTTCTTGCAGATGCTGGGATTGCCTCTGTGGACATGTGCTGAGCTCTCCCTGCAGGGAACTGTCAGCCCTGAATGCCTGTGCAATAACTCAGAGCCTCAGCCATGAAGGGCCAGGCTGTGTTTAAAACAGCCCAAGGTGCCAGAGAGCTGGAGTCATTTCCTAGCAGGTAACTTGACTTGGAAGCTGCATTCTAAAATTTGTCCACATTTAATTGATGTCCCACATGGAGACACTTAAAGAAGCAGAGGTGGGGTGTCCCAGATTTTCCCAAGGCATGCACCCCTCCAAAAGCGTACCTTGAATCAGTAGATGTATTTCCCTTCTTGTGTGCTAAATCTTCCAGTGTGCATAGTCCCCCCATCAACTAAAGCCTACCCTGACATTCTTTTTCCTTGGACACAGCTGGAAGAACCGTCTCCAGATATTATTTCCTTCTGCAAGGGCTCGTTCCTCGAGATGGAACTTTGGCGTTTTGCTTCTCCTTTCAGAGGAGCAGCAGAAGCGGTCGTTGCCAGGGGAACGGTGCAGGCGAGGGAGGGAGGGGGGGTAGAAGGTGGGGATCCTCTCGGAGGCCGATTCCTGCAGGAGCGGGGGAGCAAAGGCGGAGGCTGCTGCCGGCACCGCCAAGGGCACCAGCTCTTGGGGCCGGTACCAGAGGCTGGCGTGGAGCCTCTGCACGGGTCCGCAGCAGCCACGGCGCCAGGAGGCCGAGCTGCCGGTGAGCCCAGCGCGGCCCGCGGGGCCGAAGCCGGGTTCAATGGAGCCGCGGCAGAGAACGCAGCGGGGGCAGGGGCTGCTGGAACGGCCGCGGACATCGGGAGCGGGGCTGGGGCCGGGGCGGGGCCGGGGTGGGCCCCAAAAGCGGCGGGCTGGGCTGGTGTGGAGCGGAGAGCCGGGCTAGGGACGGGCACAGGGGCACCGAAAGCGGCGGGCTGGGCTACCGCTGGAGCCGCAGGGGCTGGAGGGGGCGGCGGGAACAGCGGGGCTACCGGCGGAGCCGCCGCCGCTGGGACAAGCGCTGGAGCCGCGGGCGGTGCCTGAGAGCCGGCACAGGCGCGACCTCGGGCTCCGGGAGCGGCGCTGCAGCTGCGAGCGGCGCCACAGGAGCCTGGGCTTGGGGCGAGACAGGCGGGAGTGGAGGGGGCGATGCTTCCAGGGGCTCCCAGCCCTTCTCTTTCTTGCTTTCCCTTTGCTCCTTTCCTTGGGTCTCGGACAACTTTAAAATTCTTATCCCCTTAGACTCTGTTTCCCACCCAGCATGAAGCGTACTTGCTTTCTTCTGTGTTAACGAGTTCTTTTGAATTTACCAATACTTGTAAAGCCTGACAGATCCAGACTTCAAGAGCCATGTCTGGGCCAGAAGACATGGTCGGATCTTATTTCCTTCTCGGCCCAACCAAACATACAAAACTGGATCATTTTGACTTTGCTCGTTTCCTTTGTACTTGGGTTTGTATTCCAGTTAGCCAGCATAACTCCCCAAGGGCTTTCCTGGGGTATTTCCACTGGCACGCCTCTATTCCCTTTTTTTATTCCCTGACTCTTGCTTACTAGTTTTATGTCCCATTTTCTCAGAATCTTATCTATCTTTCCCAGGCCTTTGTTTCCCACCTTTTTAATAAAAACCAACAAAACAACTCTTCAAACTTCACCACCTCTTTCCCGTTTCTTCTCCTAGACTACAACAGTTCCCTCCTCTTAATAAAATATGCCTCCTTCCAGAAAAGTTATATTTCAAGCTTTAGCATTTCTATCACATACATTCTCATTCATTCTCATCGCTCCTTTTTATTGTTCCAACTTCTCTTTCTCAAGCGTTATCAGTCACAACCACACAAGGCTTAGGTCCCTTTTAATTTCAAATTGTTAGCCGATGCTCACCCCTGGGCCCAAAATTCCAGGTTTCTTGAAGTAATCCTCAATTTGACAGAATTAAGCCTGGATTTCTTGAATTTTTTTTTTTTTTTTTTTTTTTTTTTAAACTTTCAATCCAGCAGCCTCAAGCCCCAAATGTCTCGGATTTGTCCTCAATTTGGCAGAATTAAGCCTGGATTTCTTGAAATCTTTTAAACTCTCAATCCAGCAGTCTCAAAACCCAAATGTCTCGGAACTAACCCTCCATTTAGCAGGATTTTTGAACCCTCAATCCAGCAGTCTTAAACCCTAAATTTCTTGGATCCAATACTAGGAAATTCTTGACTCCCCTCCTTCAAGGACTCCAATCCCTTCCCAGTTAACCCGGGGCTTCTCTCACTCCTTTTATCTTTGGCTTCACCTCTTTACTGACTGCTTCCCTGGCGGCAGAGCAGAGCCGCAGCCTCAGAGGCTCCACACTCGCTTCGCAGCTCTGGGGTAACCAGCCCGCGTCTCATGCACACACTTTCATCCCCCTTATCCCCCCAAAAAGAGGAAAGAAAAAATACTCACTTTTCTCGGAGTCTTGGTGCACAAGATTTTATGTGTTTAATTACCGTGGTACCTCAGGGAGCCTTTTCTTTCCTTTCTTGTTGCTTTGTCTCCTCTCTTGCCCTCCGGGTGTTTGACTGCAAACCCCCCTGACCCCGCCGAGAAACACAAAGCGAGGCCGCCAAAAGTGGGCGGGGGCACCCCCCTGCTCTGGGTTCCCCGGGAGATCCCAGAGCTGAGCCTTTATCCCCGTATGGGCCACCAAATTGTGAAACACTGATGGAACATGCAAAAAGCCAACATCACAATCCCGTTCAGAACAGAGGGATCAGCGGTGATGCGGCCCTGCCCGCGGAGGGATCAGCGGTTATGCGCAGGCGGAGTGATCCGCCAGGAGGGACTATTTGTGATGCGGTCCTGCCCACGGAGGGATCAGCGGTGATGCGCCCCCACGCGGAGTGATACGCCAAAAGGGACTATTTGTGATGCGGTCCTGCCCGCGGAGGCATCACCGGTGATGCGTCCCCGCCCGCGCATGCGCACTGATCCGCGCGCCCCGGCCATCTGCGCACGCGGAAGGATCCGCGCACGCGCAGCTGCCAAAACGAGCTTCACTCTAGAATTTGAAGGAAAGTTGAAGAAAAGGGACCGTTTAAGAAAAGTTTAAGGAAATCAGGAGACAGCAGCACAAAGGGCGCTACGGCCGGGTGCTTCGCACAGAGACAAAGGCGCACCCAAACACCCAAAAGATCGCCTTTAACAGCGAGCTCCCGCAGCCAGCTCACAATCCCAGCCCGCCTTCCCGGGCAGGGTTTCTTTCGGACCTGGGCTGCATTTCCATCCCCCGCTCTGGGAGTCACCAGGTGCGTTAGGAGCGAGCCGATCCCGCTCCCTGAGACACAAGGGCTTGCTCGAGGAGACTGTTCCTGTTCCTCTCTTCCAGCCACTCTGCTCTCCCCAAAACACCCATTTCCTCGGAGCGCCTCTGAAACTGCATTTCCATGGACCCAGGGCTCCAGAAGCTGCAGAGTCGTGCAATGGGGTTTTTTTGGGAAGGGACCTTAAGCTCTTGCACTTCCACCTCTGTCATGAGAATTTCAGGGCTCTAAGACTCACAGAACCATTTGGGCTTGGAAGGACCTTCAAGCTCATCCAGTGCCAGCGCTGCCACGGGCAGGGACACCTCCCACTGTCCTGGGCTCTTCCCAGCCCCAATGTCCAGCCTGGCCTGGAACATTCCAGGGGATCCAGGAGCAGATCCCCCCTCTCTGGGCAGACAGAATGAGCTAAACCTGGCTATTCCTGAGGGAGTGATGGCAGCACAGCCGAGTCCTGCATCCCTGATTCCCACTGGGAATCTCCATGTCCTTCCTGCTGTGGGATCCAGGAGTTGCAGTAGGATTTTTGTGTTTTGTGCTGCATTCCCAGCACAGCAGAACCTGTCACCCTCGGAAACACGGCCAGCGTGACAAGTTTTTTGCTCCCTTTCTGCTTTGTTTTTGCTGTGTTTTGTTTCTCTCGACAGCTGGTTTAGAACTTCTGTGTTGCTGTTTAGACATCAAGCTTTGGGGCTGAGGTTTTTTTATTCCCAGGTGCTTGCTGGCAGTAAAAATACACATCTGCAGTGTGTGCACGTGGCTTGGGCTGTGGATTCACAGTTCTGGGGCAAAAAGAAGTCCCTTCACATCTGTGCTGCTGGTGGTGTCCCCTGTGAGAAGTTTGGTGGCTTGTTTGTGGCTCTCTCAGTTGTTCCCTTTCACAGAGCCCGGCATTTCTCCCCTTTTCAGTTTCATCCTGCAGAGCTTCGTTCCTGCTGCCGCAGCGTGTTCTGAACCCTCCGCTCGCAGCCTGGGGGTGCCTTTTGTGCTGCTCCTCCGTGGGGCTGACTTGAGAGCGGAATCAAGGTTGGAAAAGACCTCGGAGATCACTGAGTGCAACCAGCACCACCACGGCCACCGCTGACCACGTCCGCCCATGCCACAGCCACAGGTGTTGGAGCACTCCCGGGGTGGGCACTCCAAACCTCCCTGGGCAGCTGTGCCAAGGCCGGAGCGCCCTTTCCATGGAGGAATTTCCCCAATATCCACCCTGAGCCTCCCCTGGCCCAGCCTGAGGCCGTTCCCTCTCCTCCTGTCCCTGTTCCCTGGGAGCAGAGCCCGACCCCCCCGGCTGCCCCCTCCTGTCAGGGACTTGTGCAGAGCCACAAGGTCCCCCCTGAGCCTCCTTTGCTCCAGCCTGAGCCCCTTTCCCAGCTCCCTCAGGAACTCTCCAGCCCCTTCCCAGCTCCGTTCCCTTCCCTGGACTGGCTCCAGCCCCTCCATGTCCCTCTTGTCCCAGAGCTGCCCCCAGCACTGGAGGTGCCCCAGCAGTGCCAGCACAGGGACGGGCACTGCCCCGGCCCTGCTGTCACCCCAAGGTGGCACAGCCCAGGTGCCCTTGGCTTTGCCCACCTGGGCACACCCAGCTCGTGTCCAGCTGCTGTCCCCAGCACCCCCAGGGCCTTTCCCAGTTTTCCAGCCCCTGTTCCCCCAGCCTGGAGTGTTCCACGGTGGCCCAGGTGCAGGAGGCGGCACCATCTCACTCCATGGTGGGATTTTTACATTCCTTTCATTTTGCCACTCCGAACGCTTATGCAGCTGCATCTGGGCTGGAAAAGTCACTTTTTTACTGGTGTAGCTACTCAGGAGATCTGTGATAACTCTGTTATCCAAGAACAGGGAAGGATGTGTGATGTCCAAGGCCCTGTGCCAGCAAATCCCAGTTTTTGTGGTGTCTGTTCTCCCCCAGCACAGTTTGATGAGATTTGTCCAAAACAGCTTTCCTGGGGAAGCTCTTCGTTGTGTGGTCATTAAGGGAGAAATGGAAACAATGCTGAGCATGCGCGGTGTTGTGGGAAGGGAAGCGCAGGAGCAGTGCTGTGCCTGGTTACGTCATGTGGTGTTGAAGGGCGGGGCGGAGCCGGGCAGCGCTGCGCATGCGCACTGGCTTTACCCGCCCGGTGCTGTTGCTCTGTGGGTACCGTCGGGCGCTGCCCGGGAGCGGCTTGGGAGCGCCGGGTTCGGTTCCCGGCTGCGGCAGCGGTGGGCGAGGGTTGTGGTGACAATGGAGGAGGGCGGCTGTTGCTGTGGCTGCAGCGGGGTGGAAAGTGAGCGGAGAACGGCGACGCAGCGTGTGCCGGGAAAAGACCCGAGGGGGGGCGGCCCCGGAGCAGAGCCGGGCGGGAGCGGGCGGCGGGGGCTGCGCGGGGTGAAGGCGGTCCCGGCGCGGGCGCGGAGCCGGGGAGGAGCTGCGGGGCTGGGGCTGGGGCCGGGGCCGGGGCTTGCGGGCGGCACGGCGGGACCTCCCTGCAGAGCCTTTCCTGGGAAACAAAACCTGGAGTTTGTCCCACCTCGGCCCCGTGGCAAGGGGCAGCGCAACCGAGGGGAGCAGCGCCTGAGCAGGGGCGGCAGTGTGCGGGCGCAGGGAAGACGCGGCTGGTGCTGGAGCGAGAACGTGCAGGTTTCTTACATTTAAATGAACGTGGAAAGCAGGGAGAGAGGTGGTATAAAAGCACCGGGTGCTCGGGCAGGTGAGACAGGACTCAGGGGAGGGAGTCGCTTTCCTGAGCTCCTGAAGTTCCACTTGACTCTCTCAGGAGCACTCGTGAGAAGTTTCCCATTTGGAGTTGGGCTCGAAAAAGAAGGAACTTGAAACTGCTTCTTCTGATAAATCCATAAGTATGGGAGGCCCTATGAAGCCCACGGGTGTAAGCAGCCAATAACTCCCACGAGTATTTTAACTACTAAAAATAGCAACTTTTATTTCTTCTGCACACAAACGACTTGGCTGTCCTGTGCAGGGTTCACTGAGGCTGTGAATTGCAATCCAGGGCATCTTCAGGCTCCTGGTGCTCGGGACTGTGGCGTTTGGTGTGCAGAAAAGATCCCAGGCTGTCCAGCTTGGGTGTGGATGTGCATTTCCACAGTTCCTCAGAGTGGGAAAAGGCCAAGAGGGTGATGGGAAGGCCTTTCTTCTAGGCCTGGGCATCCTCAAGACACCTCAAGGATGTTTTTTAAATGTTTGTTGTCTTTTGTTTCCCAGCCCAGGGCTGAGCTGGAGAACGGGTGGAGACAGTGGCAAGCGGGAGTCCCATGTTTACATCTGCCCTTGGATTCCAGTTTCTTCCAGTGGGTCTGTGCTGCCCGAAGTACAAAAGAAGGAGGTGTTGGAGTACCTGTTTGTTCACCTGTTGAGCTTGGAAGAGATGCTGAGTGTGAAATTCCAGGGGTGCCAGCTCCTTGCGAGCTGTTGGTTGCTCAGGAGATTGGGTCGGGGAAAGGGGGGGAGAGTCCGAGCACAGCACAGTGGTAGGAGCTGGATCTCAATCTAAGGCATCTCAAAGCCTGATAAGCTGGAAAGAAGACTTTGCTGTGTTAATGCACAATTACAATTTTGTGCAATTTTTTGAAATTAGGGCTGGGATCAGTCTGGGGAGGTTATCTGGCCCAATTCCCTGTGCCCTGCTTTGCCATGAGGAATGGATGCCTGACCTCTTTGCAGAGAGCTGCTGCTGCTAAAGATTTCTCAGTTTCTATAGTGAATTTATCCCAGTACTTTGCTGCTATAAAGAAATCTCCTCTTGCTGCCATTTCCCCTTATTACATTTAAGATCAGCTCCAGCTGAGTTAGAATTTAATCCTGACCTTTCCCCCCTTTTTTTTTTCCCAAGAGGCCTCAGCTATCTCGCTATTTCTTTCCTCTCTCACCCTCCAGGTCCTGTTTTTCAGACCTCGTTCTTTCCTTATAAAACCCTTGATAACCCATTCCCCACTTAAGGCTTTGTTGTATCCTTGTTTTGCTACCTTCTGGGTGCTATGGATGAAGGTCTGGCTTTGAGGAGCACACCCTGCTCCCTTTGCTCAAGGGATTGCAGTTATTCCAATCTCCTGCTGCTGAGGGCTTCCTTAGGCTCTTGCTGAAATGAAAAATATCCAGGAAGTTTTTCCTTTTTTGAGATTAGACTGGTTTCTGCAGGTCCTTGAGATGTGACCATGATGGTTAAAAACCCACAGTGCAAATGAAGGTTTCTCCTGTCTTCCCCCTTGCCCCCCACCTGCTCCATGCACAGTTCATTACTTTGTAATCACAACTGCTAAGGAAACCTTTCTAATCCTGTCAATTGGCAATGCAACTGCTTTTAAATTCTGGTTTAAAATAGGTTTTGAAGTCAGGCTCTGCCCTTGCTATTGATTTGAATTCTTGACTGAGTAAATTATTGGTGCTTAACAAGCCCTTTGTTGCTTTAAAGCCTTTCTCCAAGGGTCAGAGAATAACACTGACAGGGAGTGAAGGAGCGCTGCCCAGTAGTTGCTTAGAAACGGAGTGTGTTAAACCCGGTTTCTTTAAAAGCAGTTTTGAGTAAGTGAAATTCAGGCACTTGAATTACTTTGGGAAATGGTCCATTTAGGATAGATCCACACTGACAGAAGCTGTTTATCTGAGGTCAGTACATGCTTTGATCAGTGCAGGGCCTTCCCCTCAAGAAATGCATGAGCCAAGCCCAGCAAGGTAGAGGAAAAGACACAAGTTCAGCTTAGGGAGCTGCACAGGTGAAATCCCATGGATGTGCCTGGAGCATGGCCCTCCCCAGCAGCTTTTCTTACAGTTAAATTCTTTAAAAAGCTAAAAGCTGATGCTCAGTACTTTGGGATCTGGCTCAAAACTGTGGAGAGGATAAACTCCCTTACTGGAACTCAGGCAGTGGAGTGCTCACAAGCCAGCAGCCACATTGCTTCTTGTTCAGCTTCAATTCAACGTTGGCTTTTTGTTGTTGTTTTGGTTGGTTGGCTGGTTTTAAAGTATTCCTAGAGATGCTACAAGTGGAAGAAGAGAACAGAAATAGAGTGGAGCACCACTGGCACAGTAACTGATATTTTACTGTTCCTCTTTTTCTTTTAAAAATTTATGTAGATAACATGAACTTTTAAACTCTGTGACTTGGGAGAAACACTCTTTTTTCTCCCTCTCTTTGGAAGAGATATGCAAGTCCTGAGCCGTTGGGCCAACGCTTGCTGCATTTTGTTTACGATTTTACAATCAAACAAGGGGCTGATAAGATTGACAAGGAAGATACAACTCAGGAGCTCACTAGGCAGCAGCCTCCAAACTCTTTGGGTGATGCAATAGAGTATGAAGACTGTTTTCCAGTGCGAGATTAATCCATAATAACATGCTCACTGACATAAAAGTCACTTCTTATAAGCCACTTCTTATTCCCTGAAGTGCAGGAGCTGAGGTGTTTGACAAAGCCTTGGCAGAATGATGAAGTATGTCCCTGTCAGATTTCTCCTGCTAGCAAGAGCAATCCGTCTTCTTTAAGGGTTTTGTTCCTTTGGGATTGTGTGTAGTTTAGAGGGAGAACAGTACCCAGAAGCATTAATTATTTAATCTGCACTGCTTTTTTCCTCGACGTGTGAGGTCTGAGTATTGTGCTGGGAAGTGGGGCCAATAAAATTTCTGGGAGTCAGACTTGGAGCTTGAAAGTTTTAGAATTAACACTGGAGACTCAGCTCTCTCTATGGTCAGAAGAGGGGGAGACACCTTCCTTCAGGATGTCTCTCCAGGGAATGCTTTTGCAAAGTTTTCTCTCGTAACGGCTGAAGTCTTGCCTCTCCCTGAAATTGCGGTGTAGATCCCACTGGAGGCAGTAAATCTCTCAAATGTATGAGCTTGGGCCTACACACCTGCTAAGGTGTGACTAGAGGTGTGAGAGCTTTTGCAAATGAATTTGGAATAATGAGAATCATAGAACCACTGAGGTTGGAAAAGCCCTCTAAGGTCATCGAGTCCAACGTGTGCCCAATCCCTACCTTGTCACCCAGCCCAGAGCACTGAGTGCCATGTCCAGGTGTTCCTCGGACACCTCCAGGAACGGGGACTCCAAACCTCCCTGGGCAGCCCCTGCCAAGGCCTGACCACCCTTTCCAGGAAGAAAGTCCTCTTGATGTCCAACCCTGGTGCGGCTTGAGGCCGTTTCCTCTTGTCCTGTTCCTGGTTGCCTGGGAGAAGCAGCCAATCCTCACCTGGCTACACCCTCCTGTCAGGGAGTTGTAGAGAGCAAGGTCTTCTCTGGGCCTGTTCTTCTTAGGACTGGTATGGAATCACTATTTTGCATTAAAGGACAATAAGCAGATGTTTTGAAAAAATACTTTGAAATGTTTTTGCATTGCCCTGGAAATCTGCCAAGAAATGGAGTTGCTTACCAGGTTAGGTGTTCTTGCCTGCAGCTTCCCAGGGGCTGCTGGAGGTGGGATGAGGCTATTGCAGAGGAATTACAAGTACGTGGTTTCTCACTCAGGAGACTCTGGGTTTACTGTAGTTATGGGACTGGTTTTCCAGACTAGAGGAACCCCTTAAAGGACTGCAGAGGGAGGTGGAGATGGGATTTGGGGTTTGCATCCCCACCTCCTGAGCACACATGGGGTTAGATGCCCCTTGGCAGAGCTGTAAGGTGTAATGTGGGCAGCAGCTCCTCCTCTCTTTGGGGGCCTAAATTGAAACGCTCAGGAGCCAAATCACCTCTGAGCTGCTCTGTTGTGAGCAGGAGAGGAAGGGACACCTCCAAAGGCCACACAGCTCACTCATAGTCAGAAAAATCCTACTGCTGAACCTGGAACCCCCCCAAGGACGCCCGGGACCCCCCGGGCCCCTCTGTGATCCTCGACAATGCACCCCCCCATCATCAGACCATGCAGTGTCCCCCAGTGTTCTGCCAGTGGGAGCACTGGAAGAGATACTGGGAACACTGGGAGGGAACTGGGAGGAAACTTCCCACCACTCTCCAACGTGCAGCAGCCCCAAGTGCGACCAGTGAGGCGGAGGAAGTGCTCCTAGTGCCCCGCCCCCGCCCCCCCCCCAAAAAAAAAGTTGGGGGGGGTGCGGGGGGGAGTACGAGAAGAAAAAGGATTTAAATGGAGGAGAAAACAGTTTCTGTAACTGTGTTTGAACTTAGGAGGATCCCACTTCATCTACGATTTGGAAGGTCTCAATTGAAGGAACACACATTTTCATGATTTTGTATCTCAATTGGCAGGGAATCACCGTTTTCCATTATTTTTGTATCTAAATGGAAGAAGAAAGCCTTTATGGTGCTGTTTGATGGATTTGAATTGAGGGAAACCGCCCCATTTTCATCATCTTAAGGTTAAAATTGAGGGCAAAACACCACCGTCCCTGGTTTTAAAGGGCTTCCCTTGAGAAGAACCTCTTTATGTGCCATTATAAGAGTTCCATCGAGGGGGGACCCTCATTTGAAGGGACCTTCAGAGAGGAAAAATGTGTCCAAAAGACCCCAAAATGGTGTTTCTTGAGGGAAATTGAAGAGGGAGCTGCATTTCCCCTCATTTTAGGAGGCAAAATTGAGCAAAACTCCTCCTTGATTCACTTTTTATTTGGGTTTAAATTTAGGGGAGACCCTCCTTATGCATCAATTACGGGTCTAAATTGAGAGGGAACCTCCGTTTTCCCCTTGATTCAAGGCTTTGAAATGGCGACTAAAGGGAGTTTTCCCTTAATTCATTAAGAAATTGAAAAAGAACAGTAAAGATGAGCTGGCGCTGCCGGTTTGGACTCAATTTATCTGTCGGGATTGCAAACTCCGACAGACACCGAGCGCCGACGGACGCCCAGCAGTGACTGTGTCACGCCCCGACAGATCAAACAGGGGCTGGAAGCTCCATGGAGCAGCTCAGCGCCTGCTCCACTCTTGCCCCCCAAAGCCCGGGATGGACCGGCGGGTCTGGACACATCCCCATTGAGGAGGGGCAGAGCCGCTGCTCGGGGGCCCCGGGGGATCCTTTATCCCCCTCGTGCAGCTGCGAGCTGCCGAGGAAAAAGTCCTCGTTCCTAGGCTTGAACCCCTGCAGCTTTACCTCTCATTCTCTTGCTCTGATTTGTTTGACAAGAAATTCAATTTATTCCCCCCAGTCGTGTCTCTTGCTCCAGTGACCGGTGAGTGATCTGTCTAGGCCCTTTTCCCGATCCTCAAGTCTTTCCTGATGTGTTCTGTTCCCTGCCCAGGGTGAGGAGGAGAGGGACAGAGCGGTTTCGCTGGCACCAGGCACCTGACCAGGCCCAGCCCACCCCAATAATCCCTGCGATAATTCACGCCACCATTACCCAGGCGCGCGGCGGGTCCGGCTCCGCGGGCAGGCGGCTACAGTAGTTCAAAGTGGGCAAACTGGGACGGAGTGAGAGGAAGCAGGTGGTGCCGGTGGGTGAAATGTCTCTGCTGCGACCTGCCTGGGAAAGGAGGAGGGAGAACCTGGTGCAAAGTAAAGGGGAGAGAAAGAGGGACAAGGCTGGAGCTGTGGAAGGAAGCGGAGATGGCCAAGGGGCAGCTGAGCATTTTGCTTTCCAACTCTGTGGGGGGGAAAGAAAGCGCTGTCAAATCCATCCAGGAAAACAGAGGAGAAATAGCATGTGGTGGGAATCGCCGGCAATTTGGATTCAATATGTCTGTCTGAACTGCAAACGCCGACAGACACCGAGCACCGCTGGACGCCGGCTGGCGTTGCCGTGTGTCCTGCTCCGGCGGCAGCCCGCCTGGCGAGCCCCCCAGCAGCAGCTGCCCGGGGGCTGCGGATCGCGCAGCAGCCAATCGGAAGCGTCGCAGCGTCCGGCAGCCAATAGGAGCCCTGGCCACTCCGGCAGCCAATGGAAAGCGCCGTTACCTGAGGGACCAGGCACAGCTCGAAGCCCCTCACAGCTGCTTCGTTTTTTGGGACATTTGTGGAAAGCTCGGAGTTCTATTTTTTTTCTTTACCTTACCTCTTCCAGGACAGGAGGGATTCCGGCGCGGGGGATATCATGCCTCGGGCGCTTCTGGGCGGTTTTGAGGCGGGGGGAGCCCACCGCGGCGGTGGCGGGAAAAGGGGGTGCGGAGTATAAAAGGGGGCGCCGGCGTCGCGGCCCCTCAGTCGGGGGGCGGCGGCGGCGGCGGCAGGAGTTCCGCGGGCTGGCCCGGATGCGGGGACGCCGCCCTGTGCGGCCGAAGGCGCCGGCCCTGAGGCGCGGAGAGAGCGGCGTGGCAGCCGCGCATCGGCTCCGTCATCGGCAGCGCCGCTTCGTGCCGGTAGGGAGCGGGAGAACGCGGCGGCGGGCGGCGGGTGGTGAGTGCCGTCGGCGAGACGGGGCTTGGGCCGCCTGCGGTGTGCGATCTCCCGAGAGCAGCGGGGAGGCCCCCGGGGAGCGGCGGCGGGTGGGGCGCTGTGGGAGCCGGCGCATGTCCCCGAATGAGGCGCCCGGCGCAACGCGCGAGGTGCCAATGAAATAAAATAGAAAACGGTAAAGTGCT
The DNA here is from genome assembly GCF_965178545.1 of Coloeus monedula. Taxonomy (NCBI): domain Eukaryota; kingdom Metazoa; phylum Chordata; class Aves; order Passeriformes; family Corvidae; genus Coloeus; species Coloeus monedula. Next base: position 924,388 of record NW_028120816.1, on the reverse strand, counting down.
ATAGAGGAGCCGCACCTAGAGGGCTCTCGGCCCCTGCCCCGTGTCACTAAGGGAGCTGCACCGCGGGAGCGTCGGGGCAGCGCTGCTGGTTAAACAGAGCAGCACGGAAAGGCTGGGAAACGTGAGCGGAATAAAATATTGAGAATGGTCTAAGAAATACTCAAAAGGTACAGCAGCAGGAGTGGCCGCTGCGTGGGTTCACTAAAACAGCTGCACCGCGGCACCTTTGGGGTGGTGTTGATGGTAAACGTGCGGCACGTAAAAGGACTGGAGGTGTGAGGGAAATAAAATATAGAGAAAGGTCTGAGAAATAATAACAACACCGCAGCAGGAGTAGCCACTTCCTCAGGATAAAATGAGCTGCACCGCGGCGCACCCGGAGCAGGGGCGCTGCTTCAAAGGTGTCACGGCAAAGGTCGAATCTGTGAAGGGTATAAAATAAAATGGTCGAAAATCCTTTAAAAGTACTGCAGCAGGAGTGGCTGCTGCCCCGTGTCACTAAAAGAGCTGCACCGCGGGAGCGTCGGGGCAGCGCTGCTGGTTAAACAGAGCAGCATGGGAAAGGCTGGGAAGTGTGAGCGCAATAAAATACTGACAATGGTCTAAGAAATATTGTAAAGGTACTGCAGCAGGAGTGGCCGCTGCCCCGCATCACTAAAAGAGCTGCACCGCGGGACGGTCGGGGCAGCGCTGCTGGTTAAAAAGGGGTCCGGAAAGCGTGAGAGGTGTAAAGGGAATAAAATGCTGAGCATGGTAAAAGACGTACAATAAAGATACTGCTGCAGGAGTGGCTGCTGCCCCGCATCACTAAAAGAGCTGCACCGCGGGAGCGTCGGGGCAGCGCTGCTGATTAAACAGAGCAGCACGGAAAGGCTGGGAAGTGTGAGCGCAATAAAATACTGACAATGGTCTAAGAAATATTGTAAAGGTACTGCAGCAGGAGTGACCGCTGCCCCGCGTCACTAAAAGAGCTGCACCGCGGGAGCGTCGGGGCAGCGCTGCTGGTTAAAAAGGGGCCCGGAAAGCGTGAGAGGTGTAAAGGGAATAAAACGCTGAGCATGGTAAACGAGGTACAATAAAGGTACAGCAGCAGGTGTGGCCGCTGCCCCGCGTCACTAAAAGAGCTGCACCGCGGGAGCGTCGGGGCAGCGCTGCTGGTTAAAAAGAGCGGCACGGGAAAGGCTGAGAGGTGTAAAGGGAATGAAATGCTGAGCATGGTAAACGAGGTACAATAAAGGTACAGCAGCAGTTGTGGCCGCTGCGTGGGTTCACTAAAACAGCTGCACCGCGGCACCTTTGGGGTGGTGCTGCTGGGTAAACGTGCGGCACGTAAAAGGACTGGAGGTGTGAGGGAAATAAAATATAGAGAAAGGTCTGAGAAATAATAACAACACCGCAGCAGGAGTAGCCACTTCCTCAGGATAAAATGAGCTGCACGGCGGCGCACGTGGGGCAGGGGTGCTGCTTCAAAGGTGTCACGGCAAAGGTCGCATCTGTGAAGGGTATAAAATAAAATGGTCGAAAATCCTTTAAAAGAACTGCAGCAGGAGTGGCTGCTGCCCCGTGTCACTAAAAGAGCTGCACCGCGGGACCGTCGGGGCAGCTCTGCTGGCTAAAAAGGGGTCCGGAAAGCGTGAGAGGTGTAAAGGGAATAAAATGCTGAGCATGGTAAACGAGGTACAAAAAAGGTACAGCAGCAGGAGTGGCCGCTGCTCCGCGTCACTAAAAGAGCTGCACCTCGGGAGCGTCGGGGCAGCGCTGCTGGTTAAAAAGAGCAGCATGGGAAAGGCTGAGAGGTGTAAAGGGAATGAAATGCTGAGCATGGTAAAAGAACTACAATAAAGATACTGCTGCAGGAGTGGCCGCTGCCCCGCATCACTAAAAGAGCTGCACCGCGGGACCGTCGGGGCAGCGCTGCTGGTTAAAAAGAGCGGCACGGGAAAGGCTGAGAGGTGTAAAGGGAATAAAATGCTGAGCATGGTAAAAGAGGTACAATAAAGGTACTTCAGGAGGGGTGGCCGCTGCTCCTTGTCACTAGAAGAGCTTCTCCGAGGCGCCGGTGGGGCTGCGCCGTTCCCGCCTCGGGCGCTTCTGGGCGATTTTGAGGCGGGGGGAGCCCACCGCGGCAGTGGCGGGAAAAGGGGGTGCGGAGTATAAAAGGGGGCGCCGGCGTCGCGGCCCCTCAGTCGGGGGGCGGCGGCGGCGGCGGCAGGAGCTCCGCGGGCTGGCCCGGATGCGGGGACGCCGCCGTGTGCGGCCGAAGGCGCCGGCCCTGAGGCGCGGAGAGAGCGGCGTGGCAGCCGCGCATCGGCTCCGTCATCGGCAGCGCCGCTTCGTGCCGGTAGGGAGCGGGAGAACGCGGCGGCGGGCGGCGGGTGGTGAGTGCCGTCGGCGAGACGGGGCTTGGGCCGCGTGCGGTGTGCGATCTCCCGAGAGCAGCGGGGAGGCCCCCGGGGAGCGGCGGCGGGCGGGGCGCTGTGGGAGCCGGCGCATGTCCCCGAATGAGGCGCCCGGCGCAACGCGCGAGGTGCCAATGAAATAAAATAGAAAACGGTAAAGTGCTATAGAGGAGCCGCACCTAGAGGGCTCTCGGCCCCTGCCCCGTGTCACTAAAAGAGCTGCACCGCGGGAGCGTCGGGGCAGCGCTGCTGGTTAAACAGAGCAGCATGGGAAAGGCTGGGAAGTGTGAGCGCAATAAAATATTGACAATGGTTTAAGAAATACTGTAAAGGTACAGCAGCAGGAGTGGCCGCTGCCCCGCATCACTAAAAGAGCTGCACCGCGGGACCGTCGGGGCAGCGCTGCTGGTTAAAAAGGGGTCCGGAAAGCGTGAGAGGTGTAAAGGGAATAAAATGCTGAGCATGGTAAACGAGGTACAATAAAGGTACAGCAGCAGGAGTGGCCGCTGCTCCGCGTCACTAAAAGAGCTGCACCGCGGGAGCGTCGGGGCAGCGCTGCTGGTTAAAAAGAGCGGCACGGGAAAGGCTGAGAGGTGTAAAGGGAATGAAATGCTGAGCATGGTAAACGAGGTACAATAAAGGTACAGCAGCAGGAGTGGCCGCTGCCCCGCGTCACTAAAAGAGCTGCACCGCGGGACCGTCGGGGCAGCGCTGCTGGTTAAAAAGGGTTCCGGAAAGCGTGAGAGGTGTAAAGGGAATAAAATGCTGAGCATGGTAAAAGAGGTACAATAAAGGTACTGCAGCAGGTGTGGCCGCTGCCCCGCATCACTAAAAGAGCTGCACCGCGGGAGCGTCGGGGCAGCGCTGCTGGTTAAACAGAGCAGCATGGGAAAGGCTGGGAAGTGTGAGCGCAATAAAATATTGACAATGGTCTAAGAAATATTGAAAAGGTACAGCAGCAGGAGTGGCCGCTGCCCCGCATCACTAAAAGAGCTGCATCTCGGGAGCGTCGGGGCAGCGCTGCTGGTTAAAAAGGGGTCCGGAAAGCGTGAGAGGTGTAAAGGGAATAAAATGCTGAGCATGGTAAACGAGGTACAATAAAGGTACAGCAGCAGGAGTGGCCGCTGCTCCGCATCACTAAAAGAGCTGCACCGCGGGAGCGTCGGGGCAGCGCTGCTGGTTAAAAAGAGCGGCACTGGAAAGCGTGAGAGGTGTAAAGGGAATGAAATGCTGAGCATGGTAAAAGAGGTACAATAAAGGTACAGCAGCAGGTGTGGCCGCTGCCCCGCATCACTAAAAGAGCTGCACCGCGGGAGCGTCGGCGCAGCGCTGCTGGTTAAAAAGAGCGGCACGGGAAAGGCTGAGAGGTGTAAAGGGAATAAAATGCTGAGCATGGTAAACGAGGTACAATAAAGATACTGCAGCAGGTGTGGCCGCTGCCCCGTGTCACTAAAAGAGCTGCACCGCGGGAGCGTCGGGGCAGCGCTGCTGGTTAAAAAGAGCGGCACGGAAAGGCTGAGAGGTGTAAAGGGAATGAAATGCTGAGCATGGTAAACGAGGTACAATAAAGATACTGCTGCAGGAGTGGCCGCTGCCCCGTGTCACTAAAAGAGCTGCACCGCGGGAGCGTCGGGGCAGCGCTGCTGGTTAAAAAGAGCAGCACGGAAAGGCTGGGAAGTGTGAGCGGAATAAAATATTGACAATGGTCTAAGAAATATTGTAAAGGTACTGCAGCAGGAGTGGCCGCTGCCCCGCATCACTAAAAGAGCTGCACCGCGGGAGCGTCGGGGCAGCGCTGCTGGTTAAAAAGAGCAGCACGGAAAGGCTGGGAAGTGTGAGCGGAATAAAATATTGACAATGGTCTAAGAAATATTGTAAAGGTACTGCAGCAGGAGTGGCCGCTGCCCCGCATCACTAAAAGAGCTGCACCGCGGGAGCGTTGGGGCAGCGCTGCTGGTTAAAAAGAGCAGCACGGAAAGGCTGGGAAGTGTGAGCGGAATAAAATATTGACAATGGTCTAAGAAATATTGTAAAGGTACTGCAGCAGGAGTGGCCGCTGCCCCGCATCACTAAAAGAGCTGCACCGCGGGAGCGTCGGGGCAGCGCTGCTGGTTAAAAAGAGCAGCACGGAAAGGCTGGGAAGTGTGAGCGGAATAAAATATTGACAATGGTCTAAGAAATATTGTAAAGGTACTGCAGCAGGAGTGGCCGCTGCCCCGCGTCACTAAAAGAGCTGCACCGCGGGAGCGTCGGGGCAGCGCTGCTGGTTAAACAGAGCAGCATGGGAAAGGCTGGGAAGTGTGAGCGCAATAAAATATTGACAATGGTTTAAGAAATACTGTAAAGGTACTGCAGCAGGAGTGGCCGCTGCCCCGCATCACTAAAAGAGCTGCACCGCGGGACCGTCGGGGCAGCGCTGCTGGTTAAAAAGGGGTCCGGAAAGCGTGAGAGGTGTAAAGGGAATAAAATGCTGAGCATGGTAAACGAGGTACAATAAAGGTACAGCAGCAGGAGTGGCCGCTGCTCCGCGTCACTAAAAGAGCTGCACCGCGGGAGCGTCGGGGCAGCGCTGCTGGTTAAAAAGAGCAGCATGGGAAAGGCTGGGAAGTGTGAGCGCAATAAAATATTGACAAAGGTTTAAGAAATACTGTAAAGGTACAGCAGCAGGAGTGGCCGCTGCCCCGTGTGACTAAAAGAGCTGCACCGCGGGAGCGTCGGGGCAGCGCTGCTGGCTAAAAAGGGGTCCGGAAAGCGTGAGAGGTGTAAAGGGAATGAAATGCTGAGCATGGTAAAAGAGGTACAATAAAGATACTGCTGCAGGAGTGGCCGCTGCCCCGCATCACTAAAAGAGCTGCACCGCGGGAGCGTCGGGGCAGCGCTGCTGGTTAAAAAGGAGTCCGGAAAGCTTGAGAGGTGTAAAGGGAATAAAATGCTGAGCATGGTAAACGAGGTACAATAAAGGTAGTGCAGCAGGTGTGGCCGCTGCCCCGTGTGACTAAAAGAGCTGCACCGCGGGAGCGTCGGGGCAGCGCTGCTGGTTAAAAAGAGCGGCACGGGAAAGGCTGAGAGGTGTAAAGGGAATGAAATGCTGAGCATGGTAAACGAGGTACAATAAAGGTACAGCAGCAGGAGTGGCCGCTGCCCCGCGTCACTAAAAGAGCTGCACCGCGGGACGGTCGGGGCAGCGCTGCTGGTTAAAAAGGGGTCCGGAAAGCGTGAGAGGTGTAAAGGGAATGAAATGCTGAGCATGGTAAAAGAACTACAATAAAGATACTGCTGCAGGAGTGGCCGCTGCCCCGCATCACTAAAAGAGCTGCACCGCGGGAGCCTCGGGGCAGCGCTGCTGGTTAAAAAGGGGTCCGGAAAGCGTGAGAGGTGTAAAGGGAATGAAATGCTGAGCATGGTAAAAGAGGTACAATAAAGATACTGCTGCAGGAGTGGCCGCTGCCCCGCATCACTAAAAGAGCTGCACCGCGGGACCGTCGGGGCAGCGCTGCTGGTTAAAAAGGGGTCCGGAAAGCGTGAGAGGTGTAAAGGGAATGAAATGCTGAGCATGGTAAAAGAACTACAATAAAGATACTGCTGCAGGAGTGGCCGCTGCCCCGCATCACTAAAAGAGCTGCACCGCGGGAGCGTCGGGGCAGCGCTGCTGGTTAAAAAGGGGTCCGGAAAGCGTGAGAGGTGTAAAGGGAATGAAATGCTGAGCATGGTAAAAGAGGTACGATAAAGATACTGCTGCAGGAGTGGCCGCTGCCCCGCATCACTAAAAGAGCTGCACCGCGGGACCGTCGGGGCAGCGCTGCTGGTTAAAAAGGGGTCCGGAAAGCGTGAGAGGTGTAAAGGGAATAAAATGCTGAGCATGGTAAACGAGGTACAATAAAGGTACAGCAGCAGGAGTGGCCGCTGCTCCGCGTCACTAAAAGAGCTGCACCGCGGGAGCGTCGGGGCAGCGCTGCTGGTTAAAAAGAGCGGCACGGGAAAGGCTGAGAGGTGTAAAGGGAATGAAATGCTGAGCATGGTAAACGAGGTACAATAAAGGTACAGCAGCAGGAGTGGCCGCTGCCCCGCGTCACTAAAAGAGCTGCACCGCGGGAGCGTCGGGGCAGCGCTGCTGGTTAAACAGAGCAGCATGGGAAAGGCTGGGAAGTGTGAGCGCAATAAAATATTGACAATGGTCTAAGAAATATTGAAAAGGTACAGCAGCAGGAGTGGCCGCTGCCCCGCATCACTAAAAGAGCTGCATCTCGGGAGCGTCGGGGCAGCGCTGCTGGTTAAAAAGGGGTCCGGAAAGCGTGAGAGGTGTAAAGGGAATAAAATGCTGAGCATGGTAAACGAGGTACAATAAAGGTACAGCAGCAGGAGTGGCCGCTGCTCCGCATCACTAAAAGAGCTGCACCGCGGGAGCGTCGGGGCAGCGCTGCTGCTTAAAAAGAGCGGCACTGGAAAGCGTGAGAGGTGTAAAGGGAATGAAATGCTGAGCATGGTAAAAGAGGTACAATAAAGGTACAGCAGCAGGTGTGGCCGCTGCCCCGCATCACTAAAAGAGCTGCACCGCGGGAGCGTCGGCGCAGCGCTGCTGGTTAAAAAGAGCGGCACGGGAAAGGCTGAGAGGTGTAAAGGGAATAAAATGCTGAGCATGGTAAACGAGGTACAATAAAGATACTGCAGCAGGTGTGGCCGCTGCCCCGTGTCACTAAAAGAGCTGCACCGCGGGAGCGTCGGGGCAGCGCTGCTGGTTAAAAAGAGCGGCACGGAAAGGCTGAGAGGTGTAAAGGGAATGAAATGCTGAGCATGGTAAACGAGGTACAATAAAGATACTGCTGCAGGAGTGGCCGCTGCCCCGTGTCACTAAAAGAGCTGCACCGCGGGAGCGTCGGGGCAGCGCTGCTGGTTAAAAAGAGCAGCACGGAAAGGCTGGGAAGTGTGAGCGGAATAAAATATTGACAATGGTCTAAGAAATATTGTAAAGGTACTGCAGCAGGAGTGGCCGCTGCCCCGCATCACTAAAAGAGCTGCACCGCGGGAGCGTCGGGGCAGCGCTGCTGGTTAAAAAGAGCAGCACGGAAAGGCTGGGAAGTGTGAGCGGAATAAAATATTGACAATGGTCTAAGAAATATTGTAAAGGTACTGCAGCAGGAGTGGCCGCTGCCCCGCATCACTAAAAGAGCTGCACCGCGGGAGCGTCGGGGCAGCGCTGCTGGTTAAAAAGAGCAGCACGGAAAGGCTGGGAAGTGTGAGCGGAATAAAATATTGACAATGGTCTAAGAAATATTGTAAAGGTACTGCAGCAGGAGTGGCCGCTGCCCCGCATCACTAAAAGAGCTGCACCGCGGGAGCGTCGGGGCAGCGCTGCTGGTTAAAAAGAGCAGCACGGAAAGGCTGGGAAGTGTGAGCGGAATAAAATATTGACAATGGTCTAAGAAATATTGTAAAGGTACTGCAGCAGGAGTGGCCGCTGCCCCGCGTCACTAAAAGAGCTGCACCGCGGGAGCGTCGGGGCAGCGCTGCTGGTTAAACAGAGCAGCATGGGAAAGGCTGGGAAGTGTGAGCGCAATAAAATATTGACAATGGTTTAAGAAATACTGTAAAGGTACTGCAGCAGGAGTGGCCGCTGCCCCGCATCACTAAAAGAGCTGCACCGCGGGACCGTCGGGGCAGCGCTGCTGGTTAAAAAGGGGTCCGGAAAGCGTGAGAGGTGTAAAGGGAATAAAATGCTGAGCATGGTAAACGAGGTACAATAAAGGTACAGCAGCAGGAGTGGCCGCTGCTCCGCGTCACTAAAAGAGCTGCACCGCGGGAGCGTCGGGGCAGCGCTGCTGGTTAAAAAGAGCGGCATGGGAAAGGCTGGGAAGTGTGAGCGCAATAAAATATTGACAAAGGTTTAAGAAATACTGTAAAGGTACAGCAGCAGGAGTGGCCGCTGCCCCGTGTGACTAAAAGAGCTGCACCGCGGGAGCGTCGGGGCAGCGCTGCTGGTTAAAAAGAGCGGCACGGGAAAGGCTGAGAGGTGTAAAGGGAATAAAATGCTGAGCATTGTAAACGAGGTACAATAAAGGTACAGCAGCAGGTGTGGCCGCTGCCCCGCGTCACTAAAACAGCTGCACCGCGGGACGGTCGGGGCAGCGCTGCTGGCTAAAAAGGGGTCCGGAAAGCGTGAGAGGTGTAAAGGGAATGAAATGCTGAGCATGGTAAAAGAGGTACAATAAAGATACTGCTGCAGGAGTGGCCGCTGCCCCGCATCACTAAAAGAGCTGCACCGCGGGAGCGTCGGGGCAGCGCTGCTGGTTAAAAAGGAGTCCGGAAAGCTTGAGAGGTGTAAAGGGAATAAAATGCTGAGCATGGTAAACGAGGTACAATAAAGGTAGTGCAGCAGGTGTGGCCGCTGCCCCGTGTGACTAAAAGAGCTGCACCGCGGGAGCGTCGGGGCAGCGCTGCTGGTTAAAAAGAGCGGCACGGGAAAGGCTGAGAGGTGTAAAGGGAATGAAATGCTGAGCATGGTAAACGAGGTACAAAAAAGGTACAGCAGCAGGAGTGGCCGCTGCCCCGCGTCACTAAAAGAGCTGCACCGCGGGAGCGTCGGGGCAGCGCTGCTGGTTAAACAGAGCAGCATGGGAAAGGCTGGGAAGTGTGAGCGCAATAAAATATTGACAACGGTCTAAGAAATATTGTAAAGGTACTGCAGCAGGAGTGGCCGCTGCCCCGCATCACTAAAAGAGCTGCACCGCGGGACGGTCGGGGCAGCGCTGCTGGTTAAAAAGGGGTCCGGAAAGCGTGAGAGGTGTAAAGGGAATGAAATGCTGAGCATGGTAAAAGAACTACAATAAAGATACTGCTGCAGGAGTGGCCGCTGCCCCGCATCACTAAAAGAGCTGCACCGCGGGAGCGTCGGGGCAGCGCTGCTGGTTAAAAAGGGGTCCGGAAAGCGTGAGAGGTGTAAAGGGAATGAAATGCTGAGCATGGTAAAAGAGGTACAATAAAGATACTGCTGCAGGAGTGGCCGCTGCCCCGCATCACTAAAAGAGCTGCACCGCGGGACCGTCGGGGCAGCGCTGCTGGTTAAAAAGGGGTCCGGAAAGCGTGAGAGGTGTAAAGGGAATGAAATGCTGAGCATGGTAAAAGAACTACAATAAAGATACTGCTGCAGGAGTGGCCGCTGCCCCGCATCACTAAAAGAGCTGCACCGCGGGAGCGTCGGGGCAGCGCTGCTGGTTAAAAAGGGGTCCGGAAAGCGTGAGAGGTGTAAAGGGAATGAAATGCTGAGCATGGTAAAAGAGGTACGATAAAGATACTGCTGCAGGAGTGGCCGCTGCCCCGCATCACTAAAAGAGCTGCACCGCGGGAGCGTCGGGGCAGCGCTGCTGGTTAAAAAGAGCAGCACGGAAAGGCTGGGAAGTGTGAGCGCCATAAAATATTGAGAATGGTCTAAGAAATACTCAAAAGGTACAGCAGCAGTTGTGGCCGCTGCGTGGGTTCACTAAAACAGCTGCACCGCGGCACCTTTGGGGTGGTGCTGATGGTAAACGTGCGGCACGTAAAAGGACTGGAGGTGTGAGGGAAATAAAATATAGAGAAAGGTCTGAGAAATAATAACAACACCGCAGCAGGAGTAGCCACTTCCTCAGGATAAAATGAGCTGCACCGCGGCGCACGTGGGGCAGGGGCGCTGCTTCAAAGGTGTCACGGCAAAGGTCGCATCTGTGAAGGGTATAAAATAAAATGGTCGAAAATCCTTTAAAAGTACTGCAGCAGGAGTGGCTGCTGCCCCGTGTCACTAAAAGAGCTGCACCGCGGGAGCGTCGGGGCAGCGCTGCTGGTTAAACAGAGCGGCACGGGAAAGGCTGAGAAGTGTAAAGGGAATGAAATGCTGAGCATGGTAAACGAGGTACAATAAAGGTACTGCAGGAGGGGTGGCCGCTGCTCCTTGTCACTAGAAGAGCTTCTCCGAGGCGCCGGTGGGGCTGCGCCGTTCCCGCCTCGGGCGCTTCTGGGCGATTTTGAGGCGGGGGGAGCCCACCGCGGCAGTGGCGGGAAAAGGGGGTGCGGAGTATAAAAGGGGGCGCCGGCGTCGCGGCCCCTCAGTCGGGGGGCGGCGGCGGCGGCGGCAGGAGCTCCGCGGGCTGGCCCGGATGCGGGGACGCCGCCCTGTGCGGCCGAAGGCGCCGGCCCTGAGGCGCGGAGAGAGCGGCGTGGCAGCCGCGCATCGGCTCCGTCATCGGCAGCGCCGCTTCGTGCCGGTAGGGAGCGGGAGAACGCGGCGGCGGGCGGCGGGTGGTGAGTGCCGTCGGCGAGACGGGGCTTGGGCCGCGTGCGGTGTGCGATCTCCCGAGAGCAGCGGGGAGGCCCCCGGGGAGCGGCGGCGGGCGGGGCGCTGTGGGAGCCGGCGCATGTCCCCGAATGAGGCGCCCGGCGCAACGCGCGAGGTGCCAATGAAATAAAATAGAAAACGGTAAAGTGCTATAGAGGAGCCGCACCTAGAGGGCTCTCGGCCCCTGCCCCGTGTCACTAAGGGAGCTGCACCGCGGGAGCGTCGGGGCAGCGCTGCTGGTTAAAAAGAGCGGCACGGGAAAGGCTGGGAAACGTCAGCGCAATAAAGTATTGACAATGGTCTAAGAAATATTGTAAAGGTACTGCAGCAGGAGTGGCCGCTGCCCCGCATCACTAAAAGAGCTGCACCGCGGGACGGTCGGGGCAGCGCTGCTGGTTAAAAAGGGGTCCGGAAAGCGTGAGAGGTGTAAAGGGAATAAAATGCTGAGCATGGTAAACGAGGTACAATAAAGGTACAGCAGCAGGTGTGGCCGCTGCCCCGTGTGACTAAAAGAGCTGCACCTCGGGAGCGTCGGGGCAGCGCTGCTGGTTAAAAAGGGGTCCGGAAAGCGTGAGAGGTGTAAAGGGAATGAAATGCTGAGCATGATAAAAGAGGTACAATAAAGATACTGCTGCAGGAGTGGCCGCTGCCCCGCATCACTAAAAGAGCTGCACCGCGGGACCGTCGGGGCAGCGCTGCTGGCTAAAAAGAGCAGCACGGAAAGGCTGGGAAGTGTGAGCGCAATAAAATATTGAGAATGGTCTAAGAAATACTCAAAAGGTACAGCAGCAGTTGTGGCCGCTGCGTGGGTTCACTAAAACAGCTGCACCGCGGCACCTTTGGGGTGGTGCTGATGGTAAACGTGCGGCACGTAAAAGCCTGGAGGTGTGAGGGAAATAAAATATAGAGAAAGGTCTGAGAAATAATAACAACACCGCAGCAGGAGTAGCCACTTCCTCAGGATAAAATGAGCTGCACCGCGGCGCACGTGGGGCAGGGGCGCTGCTTCAAAGGTGTCACGGCAAAGGTCGCATCTGTGAAGGGTATAAAATAAAACGGTCGAAAATCCTTTAAAAGTACTGCAGCAGGAGTGGCTGCTGCCCCGTGTCACTAAAAGAGCTGCACCGCGGGAGCGTCGGGGCAGCGCTGCTGGTTAAAAAGGGGCCCGGAAAGCGTGAGAGGTGTAAAGGGAATAAACTGCTGAGCATGGTAAACGAGGTACAATAAAGGTACAGCAGCAGGTGTGGCCGCTGCCCCGTGTGACTAAAAGAGCTGCACCGCGGGAGCGTCGGGGCAGCGCTGCTGGTTAAAAAGAGCGGCACGGGAAAGGCTGAGAGGTGTAAAGGGAATGAAATGCTGAGCATGGTAAAAGAGGTACAATAAAGGTAGTGCAGGAGGGGTGGCCGCTGCTCCTTGTCACTAGAAGAGCTTCTCCGAGGCGCCGGTGGGGCTGCGCCGTTCCCGCCTCGGGCGCTTCTGGGCGATTTTGAGGCGGGGGGAGCCCACCGCGGCAGTGGCGGGAAAAGGGGGTGCGGAGTATAAAAGGGGGCGCCGACGTCGCGGCCCCTCAGTCGGGGGGCGGCGGCGGCGGCGGCAGGAGCTCCGCGGGCTGGCCCGGATGCGGGGACGCCGCCGTGTGCGGCCGAAGGCGCCGGCCCTGAGGCGCGGAGAGAGCGGCGTGGCAGCCGCGCATCGGCTCCGTCATCGGCAGCGCCGCTTCGTGCCGGTAGGGAGCGGGAGAACGCGGCGGCGGGCGGCGGGTGGTGAGTGCCGTCGGCGAGACGGGGCTTGGGCCGCGTGCGGTGTGCGATCTCCCGAGAGCAGCGGGGAGGCCCCCGGGGAGCGGCGGCGGGCGGGGCGCTGTGGGAGCCGGCGCATGTCCCCGAATGAGGCGCCCGGCGCAACGCGCGAGGTGCCAATGAAATAAAATAGAAAACGGTAAAGTGCTATAGAGGAGCCGCACCTAGAGGGCTCTCGGCCCCTGCCCCGTGTCACTAAGGGAGCTGCACCGCGGGAGCGTCGGGGCAGCGCTGCTGGTTAAACAGAGCAGCACGGGAAAGGCTGGGAAACGTCAGCGCAATAAAGTATTGACAATGGTCTAAGAAATATTGTAAAGGTACTGCAGCAGGAGTGGCCGCTGCCCCGCATCACTAAAAGAGCTGCACCGCGGGAGCGTCGGGGCAGCGCTGCTGGTTAAAAAGGGGTCCGGAAAGCGTGAGAGGTGTAAAGGGAATAAAATGCTGAGCATGGTAAACGAGGTACAATAAAGGTACAGCAGCAGGTGTGGCCGCTGCCCCGCGTCACTAAAAGAGCTGCACCGCGGGAGCGTCGGGGCAGCGCTGCTGGTTAAAAAGAGCGGCACGGGAAAGGCTGGGAAACGTCAGCGCAATAAAGTATTGACAATGGTCTAAGAAATATTGTAAAGGTACTGCAGCAGGAGTGACCGCTGCCCCGCATCACTAAAAGAGCTGCACCGCGGGAGCGTCGGGGCAGCGCTGCTGGTTAAAAAGGGGCCCGGAAAGCGTGAGAGGTGTAAAGGGAATAAACTGCTGAGCATGGTAAACGAGGTACAATAAAGGTACAGCAGCAGGTGTGGCCGCTGCCCCGTGTGACTAAAAGAGCTGCACCGCGGGAGCGTCGGGGCAGCGCTGCTGCTTAAAAAGAGCGGCACGGGAAAGGCTGAGAGGTGTAAAGGGAATGAAATGCTGAGCATGGTAAACGAGGTACAATAAAGGTACAGCAGCAGGAGTGGCCGCTGCCCCGCGTCACTAAAAGAGCTGCACCGCGGGACCGTCGGGGCAGCGCTGCTGGTTAAAAAGGGTTCCGGAAAGCGTGAGAGGTGTAAAGGGAATAAAATGCTGAGCATGGTAAAAGAGGTACAATAAAGGTACTGCAGCAGGTGTGGCCGCTGCCCCGCATCACTAAAAGAGCTGCACCGCGGGAGCGTCGGGGCAGCGCTGCTGGTTAAACAGAGCAGCATGGGAAAGGCTGGGAAGTGTGAGCGCAATAAAATATTGACAATGGTCTAAGAAATATTGAAAAGGTACAGCAGCAGGAGTGGCCGCTGCCCCGCATCACTAAAAGAGCTGCATCTCGGGAGCGTCGGGGCAGCGCTGCTGGTTAAAAAGGGGTCCGGAAAGCGTGAGAGGTGTAAAGGGAATAAAATGCTGAGCATGGTAAACGAGGTACAATAAAGGTACAGCAGCAGGAGTGGCCGCTGCTCCGCATCACTAAAAGAGCTGCACCGCGGGAGCGTCGGGGCAGCGCTGCTGGTTAAAAAGAGCGGCACTGGAAAGCGTGAGAGGTGTAAAGGGAATGAAATGCTGAGCATGGTAAAAGAGGTACAATAAAGGTACAGCAGCAGGTGTGGCCGCTGCCCCGCATCACTAAAAGAGCTGCACCGCGGGAGCGTCGGCGCAGCGCTGCTGGTTAAAAAGAGCGGCACGGGAAAGGCTGAGAGGTGTAAAGGGAATAAAATGCTGAGCATGGTAAACGAGGTACAATAAAGATACTGCAGCAGGTGTGGCCGCTGCCCCGTGTCACTAAAAGAGCTGCACCGCGGGAGCGTCGGGGCAGCGCTGCTGGTTAAAAAGAGCGGCACGGAAAGGCTGAGAGGTGTAAAGGGAATGAAATGCTGAGCATGGTAAACGAGGTACAATAAAGATACTGCTGCAGGAGTGGCCGCTGCCCCGTGTCACTAAAAGAGCTGCACCGCGGGAGCGTCGGGGCAGCGCTGCTGGTTAAAAAGAGCAGCACGGAAAGGCTGGGAAGTGTGAGCGGAATAAAATATTGACAATGGTCTAAGAAATATTGTAAAGGTACTGCAGCAGGAGTGGCCGCTGCCCCGCATCACTAAAAGAGCTGCACCGCGGGAGCGTCGGGGCAGCGCTGCTGGTTAAAAAGAGCAGCACGGAAAGGCTGGGAAGTGTGAGCGGAATAAAATATTGACAATGGTCTAAGAAATATTGTAAAGGTACTGCAGCAGGAGTGGCCGCTGCCCCGCATCACTAAAAGAGCTGCACCGCGGGAGCGTTGGGGCAGCGCTGCTGGTTAAAAAGAGCAGCACGGAAAGGCTGGGAAGTGTGAGCGGAATAAAATATTGACAATGGTCTAAGAAATATTGTAAAGGTACTGCAGCAGGAGTGGCCGCTGCCCCGCATCACTAAAAGAGCTGCACCGCGGGAGCGTCGGGGCAGCGCTGCTGGTTAAAAAGAGCAGCACGGAAAGGCTGGGAAGTGTGAGCGGAATAAAATATTGACAATGGTCTAAGAAATATTGTAAAGGTACTGCAGCAGGAGTGGCCGCTGCCCCGCGTCACTAAAAGAGCTGCACCGCGGGAGCGTCGGGGCAGCGCTGCTGGTTAAACAGAGCAGCATGGGAAAGGCTGGGAAGTGTGAGCGCAATAAAATATTGACAATGGTTTAAGAAATACTGTAAAGGTACTGCAGCAGGAGTGGCCGCTGCCCCGCATCACTAAAAGAGCTGCACCGCGGGACCGTCGGGGCAGCGCTGCTGGTTAAAAAGGGGTCCGGAAAGCGTGAGAGGTGTAAAGGGAATAAAATGCTGAGCATGGTAAACGAGGTACAATAAAGGTACAGCAGCAGGAGTGGCCGCTGCTCCGCGTCACTAAAAGAGCTGCACCGCGGGAGCGTCGGGGCAGCGCTGCTGGTTAAAAAGAGCAGCATGGGAAAGGCTGGGAAGTGTGAGCGCAATAAAATATTGACAAAGGTTTAAGAAATACTGTAAAGGTACAGCAGCAGGAGTGGCCGCTGCCCCGTGTGACTAAAAGAGCTGCACCGCGGGAGCGTCGGGGCAGCGCTGCTGGCTAAAAAGGGGTCCGGAAAGCGTGAGAGGTGTAAAGGGAATGAAATGCTGAGCATGGTAAAAGAGGTACAATAAAGATACTGCTGCAGGAGTGGCCGCTGCCCCGCATCACTAAAAGAGCTGCACCGCGGGAGCGTCGGGGCAGCGCTGCTGGTTAAAAAGGAGTCCGGAAAGCTTGAGAGGTGTAAAGGGAATAAAATGCTGAGCATGGTAAACGAGGTACAATAAAGGTAGTGCAGCAGGTGTGGCCGCTGCCCCGTGTGACTAAAAGAGCTGCACCGCGGGAGCGTCGGGGCAGCGCTGCTGGTTAAAAAGAGCGGCACGGGAAAGGCTGAGAGGTGTAAAGGGAATGAAATGCTGAGCATGGTAAACGAGGTACAATAAAGGTACAGCAGCAGGAGTGGCCGCTGCCCCGCGTCACTAAAAGAGCTGCACCGCGGGACGGTCGGGGCAGCGCTGCTGGTTAAAAAGGGGTCCGGAAAGCGTGAGAGGTGTAAAGGGAATGAAATGCTGAGCATGGTAAAAGAACTACAATAAAGATACTGCTGCAGGAGTGGCCGCTGCCCCGCATCACTAAAAGAGCTGCACCGCGGGAGCCTCGGGGCAGCGCTGCTGGTTAAAAAGGGGTCCGGAAAGCGTGAGAGGTGTAAAGGGAATGAAATGCTGAGCATGGTAAAAGAGGTACAATAAAGATACTGCTGCAGGAGTGGCCGCTGCCCCGCATCACTAAAAGAGCTGCACCGCGGGACCGTCGGGGCAGCGCTGCTGGTTAAAAAGGGGTCCGGAAAGCGTGAGAGGTGTAAAGGGAATGAAATGCTGAGCATGGTAAAAGAACTACAATAAAGATACTGCTGCAGGAGTGGCCGCTGCCCCGCATCACTAAAAGAGCTGCACCGCGGGAGCGTCGGGGCAGCGCTGCTGGTTAAAAAGGGGTCCGGAAAGCGTGAGAGGTGTAAAGGGAATGAAATGCTGAGCATGGTAAAAGAGGTACGATAAAGATACTGCTGCAGGAGTGGCCGCTGCCCCGCATCACTAAAAGAGCTGCACCGCGGGACCGTCGGGGCAGCGCTGCTGGTTAAAAAGGGGTCCGGAAAGCGTGAGAGGTGTAAAGGGAATAAAATGCTGAGCATGGTAAACGAGGTACAATAAAGGTACAGCAGCAGGAGTGGCCGCTGCTCCGCGTCACTAAAAGAGCTGCACCGCGGGAGCGTCGGGGCAGCGCTGCTGGTTAAAAAGAGCGGCACGGGAAAGGCTGAGAGGTGTAAAGGGAATGAAATGCTGAGCATGGTAAACGAGGTACAATAAAGGTACAGCAGCAGGAGTGGCCGCTGCCCCGCGTCACTAAAAGAGCTGCACCGCGGGAGCGTCGGGGCAGCGCTGCTGGTTAAACAGAGCAGCATGGGAAAGGCTGGGAAGTGTGAGCGCAATAAAATATTGACAATGGTCTAAGAAATATTGAAAAGGTACAGCAGCAGGAGTGGCCGCTGCCCCGCATCACTAAAAGAGCTGCATCTCGGGAGCGTCGGGGCAGCGCTGCTGGTTAAAAAGGGGTCCGGAAAGCGTGAGAGGTGTAAAGGGAATAAAATGCTGAGCATGGTAAACGAGGTACAATAAAGGTACAGCAGCAGGAGTGGCCGCTGCTCCGCATCACTAAAAGAGCTGCACCGCGGGAGCGTCGGGGCAGCGCTGCTGCTTAAAAAGAGCGGCACTGGAAAGCGTGAGAGGTGTAAAGGGAATGAAATGCTGAGCATGGTAAAAGAGGTACAATAAAGGTACAGCAGCAGGTGTGGCCGCTGCCCCGCATCACTAAAAGAGCTGCACCGCGGGAGCGTCGGCGCAGCGCTGCTGGTTAAAAAGAGCGGCACGGGAAAGGCTGAGAGGTGTAAAGGGAATAAAATGCTGAGCATGGTAAACGAGGTACAATAAAGATACTGCAGCAGGTGTGGCCGCTGCCCCGTGTCACTAAAAGAGCTGCACCGCGGGAGCGTCGGGGCAGCGCTGCTGGTTAAAAAGAGCGGCACGGAAAGGCTGAGAGGTGTAAAGGGAATGAAATGCTGAGCATGGTAAACGAGGTACAATAAAGATACTGCTGCAGGAGTGGCCGCTGCCCCGTGTCACTAAAAGAGCTGCACCGCGGGAGCGTCGGGGCAGCGCTGCTGGTTAAAAAGAGCAGCACGGAAAGGCTGGGAAGTGTGAGCGGAATAAAATATTGACAATGGTCTAAGAAATATTGTAAAGGTACTGCAGCAGGAGTGGCCGCTGCCCCGCATCACTAAAAGAGCTGCACCGCGGGAGCGTCGGGGCAGCGCTGCTGGTTAAAAAGAGCAGCACGGAAAGGCTGGGAAGTGTGAGCGGAATAAAATATTGACAATGGTCTAAGAAATATTGTAAAGGTACTGCAGCAGGAGTGGCCGCTGCCCCGCATCACTAAAAGAGCTGCACCGCGGGAGCGTCGGGGCAGCGCTGCTGGTTAAAAAGAGCAGCACGGAAAGGCTGGGAAGTGTGAGCGGAATAAAATATTGACAATGGTCTAAGAAATATTGTAAAGGTACTGCAGCAGGAGTGGCCGCTGCCCCGCATCACTAAAAGAGCTGCACCGCGGGAGCGTCGGGGCAGCGCTGCTGGTTAAAAAGAGCAGCACGGAAAGGCTGGGAAGTGTGAGCGGAATAAAATATTGACAATGGTCTAAGAAATATTGTAAAGGTACTGCAGCAGGAGTGGCCGCTGCCCCGCGTCACTAAAAGAGCTGCACCGCGGGAGCGTCGGGGCAGCGCTGCTGGTTAAACAGAGCAGCATGGGAAAGGCTGGGAAGTGTGAGCGCAATAAAATATTGACAATGGTTTAAGAAATACTGTAAAGGTACTGCAGCAGGAGTGGCCGCTGCCCCGCATCACTAAAAGAGCTGCACCGCGGGACCGTCGGGGCAGCGCTGCTGGTTAAAAAGGGGTCCGGAAAGCGTGAGAGGTGTAAAGGGAATAAAATGCTGAGCATGGTAAACGAGGTACAATAAAGGTACAGCAGCAGGAGTGGCCGCTGCTCCGCGTCACTAAAAGAGCTGCACCGCGGGAGCGTCGGGGCAGCGCTGCTGGTTAAAAAGAGCGGCATGGGAAAGGCTGGGAAGTGTGAGCGCAATAAAATATTGACAAAGGTTTAAGAAATACTGTAAAGGTACAGCAGCAGGAGTGGCCGCTGCCCCGTGTGACTAAAAGAGCTGCACCGCGGGAGCGTCGGGGCAGCGCTGCTGGTTAAAAAGAGCGGCACGGGAAAGGCTGAGAGGTGTAAAGGGAATAAAATGCTGAGCATTGTAAACGAGGTACAATAAAGGTACAGCAGCAGGTGTGGCCGCTGCCCCGCGTCACTAAAACAGCTGCACCGCGGGACGGTCGGGGCAGCGCTGCTGGCTAAAAAGGGGTCCGGAAAGCGTGAGAGGTGTAAAGGGAATGAAATGCTGAGCATGGTAAAAGAGGTACAATAAAGATACTGCTGCAGGAGTGGCCGCTGCCCCGCATCACTAAAAGAGCTGCACCGCGGGAGCGTCGGGGCAGCGCTGCTGGTTAAAAAGGAGTCCGGAAAGCTTGAGAGGTGTAAAGGGAATAAAATGCTGAGCATGGTAAACGAGGTACAATAAAGGTAGTGCAGCAGGTGTGGCCGCTGCCCCGTGTGACTAAAAGAGCTGCACCGCGGGAGCGTCGGGGCAGCGCTGCTGGTTAAAAAGAGCGGCACGGGAAAGGCTGAGAGGTGTAAAGGGAATGAAATGCTGAGCATGGTAAACGAGGTACAAAAAAGGTACAGCAGCAGGAGTGGCCGCTGCCCCGCGTCACTAAAAGAGCTGCACCGCGGGAGCGTCGGGGCAGCGCTGCTGGTTAAACAGAGCAGCATGGGAAAGGCTGGGAAGTGTGAGCGCAATAAAATATTGACAACGGTCTAAGAAATATTGTAAAGGTACTGCAGCAGGAGTGGCCGCTGCCCCGCATCACTAAAAGAGCTGCACCGCGGGACGGTCGGGGCAGCGCTGCTGGTTAAAAAGGGGTCCGGAAAGCGTGAGAGGTGTAAAGGGAATGAAATGCTGAGCATGGTAAAAGAACTACAATAAAGATACTGCTGCAGGAGTGGCCGCTGCCCCGCATCACTAAAAGAGCTGCACCGCGGGAGCGTCGGGGCAGCGCTGCTGGTTAAAAAGGGGTCCGGAAAGCGTGAGAGGTGTAAAGGGAATGAAATGCTGAGCATGGTAAAAGAGGTACAATAAAGATACTGCTGCAGGAGTGGCCGCTGCCCCGCATCACTAAAAGAGCTGCACCGCGGGACCGTCGGGGCAGCGCTGCTGGTTAAAAAGGGGTCCGGAAAGCGTGAGAGGTGTAAAGGGAATGAAATGCTGAGCATGGTAAAAGAACTACAATAAAGATACTGCTGCAGGAGTGGCCGCTGCCCCGCATCACTAAAAGAGCTGCACCGCGGGAGCGTCGGGGCAGCGCTGCTGGTTAAAAAGGGGTCCGGAAAGCGTGAGAGGTGTAAAGGGAATGAAATGCTGAGCATGGTAAAAGAGGTACGATAAAGATACTGCTGCAGGAGTGGCCGCTGCCCCGCATCACTAAAAGAGCTGCACCGCGGGAGCGTCGGGGCAGCGCTGCTGGTTAAAAAGAGCAGCACGGAAAGGCTGGGAAGTGTGAGCGCCATAAAATATTGAGAATGGTCTAAGAAATACTCAAAAGGTACAGCAGCAGTTGTGGCCGCTGCGTGGGTTCACTAAAACAGCTGCACCGCGGCACCTTTGGGGTGGTGCTGATGGTAAACGTGCGGCACGTAAAAGGACTGGAGGTGTGAGGGAAATAAAATATAGAGAAAGGTCTGAGAAATAATAACAACACCGCAGCAGGAGTAGCCACTTCCTCAGGATAAAATGAGCTGCACCGCGGCGCACGTGGGGCAGGGGCGCTGCTTCAAAGGTGTCACGGCAAAGGTCGCATCTGTGAAGGGTATAAAATAAAATGGTCGAAAATCCTTTAAAAGTACTGCAGCAGGAGTGGCTGCTGCCCCGTGTCACTAAAAGAGCTGCACCGCGGGAGCGTCGGGGCAGCGCTGCTGGTTAAACAGAGCGGCACGGGAAAGGCTGAGAAGTGTAAAGGGAATGAAATGCTGAGCATGGTAAACGAGGTACAATAAAGGTACTGCAGGAGGGGTGGCCGCTGCTCCTTGTCACTAGAAGAGCTTCTCCGAGGCGCCGGTGGGGCTGCGCCGTTCCCGCCTCGGGCGCTTCTGGGCGATTTTGAGGCGGGGGGAGCCCACCGCGGCAGTGGCGGGAAAAGGGGGTGCGGAGTATAAAAGGGGGCGCCGGCGTCGCGGCCCCTCAGTCGGGGGGCGGCGGCGGCGGCGGCAGGAGCTCCGCGGGCTGGCCCGGATGCGGGGACGCCGCCCTGTGCGGCCGAAGGCGCCGGCCCTGAGGCGCGGAGAGAGCGGCGTGGCAGCCGCGCATCGGCTCCGTCATCGGCAGCGCCGCTTCGTGCCGGTAGGGAGCGGGAGAACGCGGCGGCGGGCGGCGGGTGGTGAGTGCCGTCGGCGAGACGGGGCTTGGGCCGCGTGCGGTGTGCGATCTCCCGAGAGCAGCGGGGAGGCCCCCGGGGAGCGGCGGCGGGCGGGGCGCTGTGGGAGCCGGCGCATGTCCCCGAATGAGGCGCCCGGCGCAACGCGCGAGGTGCCAATGAAATAAAATAGAAAACGGTAAAGTGCTATAGAGGAGCCGCACCTAGAGGGCTCTCGGCCCCTGCCCCGTGTCACTAAGGGAGCTGCACCGCGGGAGCGTCGGGGCAGCGCTGCTGGTTAAAAAGAGCGGCACGGGAAAGGCTGGGAAACGTCAGCGCAATAAAGTATTGACAATGGTCTAAGAAATATTGTAAAGGTACTGCAGCAGGAGTGGCCGCTGCCCCGCATCACTAAAAGAGCTGCACCGCGGGACGGTCGGGGCAGCGCTGCTGGTTAAAAAGGGGTCCGGAAAGCGTGAGAGGTGTAAAGGGAATAAAATGCTGAGCATGGTAAACGAGGTACAATAAAGGTACAGCAGCAGGTGTGGCCGCTGCCCCGTGTGACTAAAAGAGCTGCACCTCGGGAGCGTCGGGGCAGCGCTGCTGGTTAAAAAGGGGTCCGGAAAGCGTGAGAGGTGTAAAGGGAATGAAATGCTGAGCATGATAAAAGAGGTACAATAAAGATACTGCTGCAGGAGTGGCCGCTGCCCCGCATCACTAAAAGAGCTGCACCGCGGGACCGTCGGGGCAGCGCTGCTGGCTAAAAAGAGCAGCACGGAAAGGCTGGGAAGTGTGAGCGCAATAAAATATTGAGAATGGTCTAAGAAATACTCAAAAGGTACAGCAGCAGTTGTGGCCGCTGCGTGGGTTCACTAAAACAGCTGCACCGCGGCACCTTTGGGGTGGTGCTGATGGTAAACGTGCGGCACGTAAAAGCCTGGAGGTGTGAGGGAAATAAAATATAGAGAAAGGTCTGAGAAATAATAACAACACCGCAGCAGGAGTAGCCACTTCCTCAGGATAAAATGAGCTGCACCGCGGCGCACGTGGGGCAGGGGCGCTGCTTCAAAGGTGTCACGGCAAAGGTCGCATCTGTGAAGGGTATAAAATAAAACGGTCGAAAATCCTTTAAAAGTACTGCAGCAGGAGTGGCTGCTGCCCCGTGTCACTAAAAGAGCTGCACCGCGGGAGCGTCGGGGCAGCGCTGCTGGTTAAAAAGGGGCCCGGAAAGCGTGAGAGGTGTAAAGGGAATAAACTGCTGAGCATGGTAAACGAGGTACAATAAAGGTACAGCAGCAGGTGTGGCCGCTGCCCCGTGTGACTAAAAGAGCTGCACCGCGGGAGCGTCGGGGCAGCGCTGCTGGTTAAAAAGAGCGGCACGGGAAAGGCTGAGAGGTGTAAAGGGAATGAAATGCTGAGCATGGTAAAAGAGGTACAATAAAGGTAGTGCAGGAGGGGTGGCCGCTGCTCCTTGTCACTAGAAGAGCTTCTCCGAGGCGCCGGTGGGGCTGCGCCGTTCCCGCCTCGGGCGCTTCTGGGCGATTTTGAGGCGGGGGGAGCCCACCGCGGCAGTGGCGGGAAAAGGGGGTGCGGAGTATAAAAGGGGGCGCCGACGTCGCGGCCCCTCAGTCGGGGGGCGGCGGCGGCGGCGGCAGGAGCTCCGCGGGCTGGCCCGGATGCGGGGACGCCGCCGTGTGCGGCCGAAGGCGCCGGCCCTGAGGCGCGGAGAGAGCGGCGTGGCAGCCGCGCATCGGCTCCGTCATCGGCAGCGCCGCTTCGTGCCGGTAGGGAGCGGGAGAACGCGGCGGCGGGCGGCGGGTGGTGAGTGCCGTCGGCGAGACGGGGCTTGGGCCGCGTGCGGTGTGCGATCTCCCGAGAGCAGCGGGGAGGCCCCCGGGGAGCGGCGGCGGGCGGGGCGCTGTGGGAGCCGGCGCATGTCCCCGAATGAGGCGCCCGGCGCAACGCGCGAGGTGCCAATGAAATAAAATAGAAAACGGTAAAGTGCTATAGAGGAGCCGCACCTAGAGGGCTCTCGGCCCCTGCCCCGTGTCACTAAGGGAGCTGCACCGCGGGAGCGTCGGGGCAGCGCTGCTGGTTAAACAGAGCAGCACGGGAAAGGCTGGGAAACGTCAGCGCAATAAAGTATTGACAATGGTCTAAGAAATATTGTAAAGGTACTGCAGCAGGAGTGGCCGCTGCCCCGCATCACTAAAAGAGCTGCACCGCGGGAGCGTCGGGGCAGCGCTGCTGGTTAAAAAGGGGTCCGGAAAGCGTGAGAGGTGTAAAGGGAATAAAATGCTGAGCATGGTAAACGAGGTACAATAAAGGTACAGCAGCAGGTGTGGCCGCTGCCCCGCGTCACTAAAAGAGCTGCACCGCGGGAGCGTCGGGGCAGCGCTGCTGGTTAAAAAGAGCGGCACGGGAAAGGCTGGGAAACGTCAGCGCAATAAAGTATTGACAATGGTCTAAGAAATATTGTAAAGGTACTGCAGCAGGAGTGACCGCTGCCCCGCATCACTAAAAGAGCTGCACCGCGGGAGCGTCGGGGCAGCGCTGCTGGTTAAAAAGGGGCCCGGAAAGCGTGAGAGGTGTAAAGGGAATAAACTGCTGAGCATGGTAAACGAGGTACAATAAAGGTACAGCAGCAGGTGTGGCCGCTGCCCCGTGTGACTAAAAGAGCTGCACCGCGGGAGCGTCGGGGCAGCGCTGCTGCTTAAAAAGAGCGGCACGGGAAAGGCTGAGAGGTGTAAAGGGAATGAAATGCTGAGCATGGTAAACGAGGTACAATAAAGGTACAGCAGCAGGAGTGGCCGCTGCCCCGCGTCACTAAAAGAGCTGCACCGCGGGACCGTCGGGGCAGCGCTGCTGGTTAAAAAGGGTTCCGGAAAGCGTGAGAGGTGTAAAGGGAATAAAATGCTGAGCATGGTAAAAGAGGTACAATAAAGGTACTGCAGCAGGTGTGGCCGCTGCCCCGCATCACTAAAAGAGCTGCACCGCGGGAGCGTCGGGGCAGCGCTGCTGGTTAAACAGAGCAGCATGGGAAAGGCTGGGAAGTGTGAGCGCAATAAAATATTGACAATGGTCTAAGAAATATTGAAAAGGTACAGCAGCAGGAGTGGCCGCTGCCCCGCATCACTAAAAGAGCTGCATCTCGGGAGCGTCGGGGCAGCGCTGCTGGCTAAAAAGGGGTCCGGAAAGCGTGAGAGGTGTAAAGGGAATAAAATGCTGAGCATGGTAAACGAGGTACAATAAAGATACTGCAGCAGGTGTGGCCGCTGCCCCGTGTCACTAAAAGAGCTGCACCGCGGGAGCGTCGGGGCAGCGCTGCTGGTTAAAAAGAGCGGCACTGGAAAGCGTGAGAGGTGTAAAGGGAATGAAATGCTGAGCATGGTAAACGAGGTACAATAAAGATACTGCTGCAGGAGTGGCCGCTGCCCCGTGTCACTAAAAGAGCTGCACCGCGGGAGCGTCGGGGCAGCGCTGCTGGTTAAAAAGAGCAGCACGGAAAGGCTGGGAAGTGTGAGCGGAATAAAATATTGACAATGGTCTAAGAAATATTGTAAAGGTACTGCAGCAGGAGTGGCCGCTGCCCCGCATCACTAAAAGAGCTGCACCGCGGGAGCGTCGGGGCAGCGCTGCTGGTTAAAAAGAGCAGCACGGAAAGGCTGGGAAGTGTGAGCGGAATAAAATATTGACAATGGTCTAAGAAATATTGTAAAGGTACTGCAGCAGGAGTGGCCGCTGCCCCGCATCACTAAAAGAGCTGCACCGCGGGAGCGTCGGGGCAGCGCTGCTGGTTAAAAAGAGCAGCACGGAAAGGCTGGGAAGTGTGAGCGGAATAAAATATTGACAATGGTCTAAGAAATATTGTAAAGGTACTGCAGCAGGAGTGGCCGCTGCCCCGCATCACTAAAAGAGCTGCACCGCGGGAGCGTCGGGGCAGCGCTGCTGGTTAAAAAGAGCAGCACGGAAAGGCTGGGAAGTGTGAGCGGAATAAAATATTGACAATGGTCTAAGAAATATTGTAAAGGTACTGCAGCAGGAGTGGCCGCTGCTCCGCGTCACTAAAAGAGCTGCACCGCGGGAGCGTCGGGGCAGCGCTGCTGGTTAAACAGAGCAGCATGGGAAAGGCTGGGAAGTGTGAGCGCAATAAAATATTGACAATGGTTTAAGAAATACTGTAAAGGTACAGCAGCAGGAGTGGCCGCTGCCCCGCATCACTAAAAGAGCTGCACCGCGGGACCGTCGGGGCAGCGCTGCTGGTTAAAAAGGGGTCCGGAAAGCGTGAGAGGTGTAAAGGGAATAAAATGCTGAGCATGGTAAACGAGGTACAATAAAGGTACAGCAGCAGGAGTGGCCGCTGCTCCGCGTCACTAAAAGAGCTGCACCGCGGGAGCGTCGGGGCAGCGCTGCTGGTTAAAAAGAGCAGCATGGGAAAGGCTGGGAAGTGTGAGCGCAATAAAATATTGACAAAGGTTTAAGAAATACTGTAAAGGTACAGCAGCAGGAGTGGCCGCTGCCCCGTGTGACTAAAAGAGCTGCACCGCGGGAGCGTCGGGGCAGCGCTGCTGGTTAAAAAGAGCGGCACGGGAAAGGCTGAGAGGTGTAAAGGGAATAAAATGCTGAGCATTGTAAACGAGGTACAATAAAGGTACAGCAGCAGGTGTGGCCGCTGCCCCGCGTCACTAAAAGAGCTGCACCGCGGGACGGTCGGGGCAGCGCTGCTGGCTAAAAAGGGGTCCGGAAAGCTTGAGAGGTGTAAAGGGAATAAAATGCTGAGCATGGTAAACGAGGTACAATAAAGGTAGTGCAGCAGGTGTGGCCGCTGCCCCGTGTGACTAAAAGAGCTGCACCGCGGGACCGTCGGGGCAGCGCTGCTGGTTAAAAAGAGCGGCACGGGAAAGGCTGAGAGGTGTAAAGGGAATGAAATGCTGAGCATGGTAAACGAGGTACAAAAAAGGTACAGCAGCAGGAGTGGCCGCTGCCCCGCGTCACTAAAAGAGCTGCACCGCGGGAGCGTCGGGGCAGCGCTGCTGGTTAAACAGAGCAGCATGGGAAAGGCTGGGAAGTGTGAGCGCAATAAAATATTGACAACGGTCTAAGAAATATTGTAAAGGTACTGCAGCAGGAGTGGCCGCTGCCCCGCATCACTAAAAGAGCTGCACCGCGGGACGGTCGGGGCAGCGCTGCTGGTTAAAAAGGGGTCCGGAAAGCGTGAGAGGTGTAAAGGGAATGAAATGCTGAGCATGGTAAAAGAACTACAATAAAGATACTGCTGCAGGAGTGGCCGCTGCCCCGCATCACTAAAAGAGCTGCACCGCGGGAGCGTCGGGGCAGCGCTGCTGGTTAAAAAGGGGTCCGGAAAGCGTGAGAGGTGTAAAGGGAATGAAATGCTGAGCATGGTAAAAGAGGTACAATAAAGATACTGCTGCAGGAGTGGCCGCTGCCCCGCATCACTAAAAGAGCTGCACCGCGGGACCGTCGGGGCAGCGCTGCTGGTTAAAAAGGGGTCCGGAAAGCGTGAGAGGTGTAAAGGGAATGAAATGCTGAGCATGGTAAAAGAACTACAATAAAGATACTGCTGCAGGAGTGGCCGCTGCCCCGCATCACTAAAAGAGCTGCACCGCGGGAGCGTCGGGGCAGCGCTGCTGGTTAAAAAGAGCAGCACGGAAAGGCTGGGAAGTGTGAGCGCCATAAAATATTGAGAATGGTCTAAGAAATACTCAAAAGGTACAGCAGCAGTTGTGGCCGCTGCGTGGGTTCACTAAAACAGCTGCACCGCGGCACCTTTGGGGTGGTGCTGATGGTAAACGTGCGGCACGTAAAAGGACTGGAGGTGTGAGGGAAATAAAATATAGAGAAAGGTCTGAGAAATAATAACAACACCGCAGCAGGAGTAGCCACTTCCTCAGGATAAAATGAGCTGCACCGCGGCGCACGTGGGGCAGGGGCGCTGCTTCAAAGGTGTCACGGCAAAGGTCGCATCTGTGAAGGGTATAAAATAAAATGGTCGAAAATCCTTTAAAAGTACTGCAGCAGGAGTGGCTGCTGCCCCGTGTCACTAAAAGAGCTGCACCGCGGGAGCGTCGGGGCAGCGCTGCTGGTTAAAAAGAGCGGCACGGGAAAGGCTGAGAAGTGTAAAGGGAATGAAATGCTGAGCATGGTAAACGAGGTACAATAAAGGTACTGCAGGAGGGGTGGCCGCTGCTCCTTGTCACTAGAAGAGCTTCTCCGAGGCGCCGGTGGGGCTGCGCCGTTCCCGCCTCGGGCGCTTCTGGGCGATTTTGAGGCGGGGGGAGCCCACCGCGGCAGTGGCGGGAAAAGGGGGTGCGGAGTATAAAAGGGGGCGCCGGCGTCGCGGCCCCTCAGTCGGGGGGCGGCGGCGGCGGCGGCAGGAGCTCCGCGGGCTGGCCCGGATGCGGGGACGCCGCCGTGTGCGGCCGAAGGCGCCGGCCCTGAGGCGCGGAGAGAGCGGCGTGGCAGCCGCGCATCGGCTCCGTCATCGGCAGCGCCGCTTCGTGCCGGTAGGGAGCGGGAGAACGCGGCGGCGGGCGGCGGGTGGTGAGTGCCGTCGGCGAGACGGGGCTTGGGCCGCGTGCGGTGTGCGATCTCCCGAGAGCAGCGGGGAGGCCCCCGGGGAGCGGCGGCGGGCGGGGCGCTGTGGGAGCCGGCGCATGTCCCCGAATGAGGCGCCCGGCGCAACGCGCGAGGTGCCAATGAAATAAAATAGAAAACGGTAAAGTGCTATAGAGGAGCCGCACCTAGAGGGCTCTCGGCCCCTGCCCCGTGTCACTAAGGGAGCTGCACCGCGGGAGCGTCGGGGCAGCGCTGCTGGTTAAAAAGAGCGGCACGGGAAAGGCTGGGAAACGTCAGCGCAATAAAGTATTGACAATGGTCTAAGAAATATTGTAAAGGTACTGCAGCAGGAGTGGCCGCTGCCCCGCATCACTAAAAGAGCTGCACCGCGGGACGGTCGGGGCAGCGCTGCTGGTTAAAAAGGGGTCCGGAAAGCGTGAGAGGTGTAAAGGGAATAAAATGCTGAGCATGGTAAACGAGGTACAATAAAGGTACAGCAGCAGGTGTGGCCGCTGCCCCGTGTGACTAAAAGAGCTGCACCTCGGGAGCGTCGGGGCAGCGCTGCTGGTTAAAAAGGGGTCCGGAAAGCGTGAGAGGTGTAAAGGGAATGAAATGCTGAGCATGATAAAAGAGGTACAATAAAGATACTGCTGCAGGAGTGGCCGCTGCCCCGCATCACTAAAAGAGCTGCACCGCGGGACCGTCGGGGCAGCGCTGCTGGCTAAAAAGAGCAGCACGGAAAGGCTGGGAAGTGTGAGCGCAATAAAATATTGAGAATGGTCTAAGAAATACTCAAAAGGTACAGCAGCAGTTGTGGCCGCTGCGTGGGTTCACTAAAACAGCTGCACCGCGGCACCTTTGGGGTGGTGCTGATGGTAAACGTGCGGCACGTAAAAGCCTGGAGGTGTGAGGGAAATAAAATATAGAGAAAGGTCTGAGAAATAATAACAACACCGCAGCAGGAGTAGCCACTTCCTCAGGATAAAATGAGCTGCACCGCGGCGCACGTGGGGCAGGGGCGCTGCTTCAAAGGTGTCACGGCAAAGGTCGCATCTGTGAAGGGTATAAAATAAAACGGTCGAAAATCCTTTAAAAGTACTGCAGCAGGAGTGGCTGCTGCCCCGTGTCACTAAAAGAGCTGCACCGCGGGAGCGTCGGGGCAGCGCTGCTGGTTAAAAAGGGGCCCGGAAAGCGTGAGAGGTGTAAAGGGAATAAACTGCTGAGCATGGTAAACGAGGTACAATAAAGGTACAGCAGCAGGTGTGGCCGCTGCCCCGTGTGACTAAAAGAGCTGCACCGCGGGAGCGTCGGGGCAGCGCTGCTGGTTAAAAAGAGCGGCACGGGAAAGGCTGAGAAGTGTAAAGGGAATGAAATGCTGAGCATGGTAAACGAGGTACAATAAAGGTACTGCAGGAGGGGTGGCCGCTGCTCCTTGTCACTAGAAGAGCTTCTCCGAGGCGCCGGTGGGGCTGCGCCGTTCCCGCCTCGGGCGCTTCTGGGCGATTTTGAGGCGGGGGGAGCCCACCGCGGCAGTGGCGGGAAAAGGGGGTGCGGAGTATAAAAGGGGGCGCCGGCGTCGCGGCCCCTCAGTCGGGGGGCGGCGGCGGCGGCGGCAGGAGCTCCGCGGGCTGGCCCGGATGCGGGGACGCCGCCGTGTGCGGCCGAAGGCGCCGGCCCTGAGGCGCGGAGAGAGCGGCGTGGCAGCCGCGCATCGGCTCCGTCATCGGCAGCGCCGCTTCGTGCCGGTAGGGAGCGGGAGAACGCGGCGGCGGGCGGCGGGTGGTGAGTGCCGTCGGCGAGACGGGGCTTGGGCCGCGTGCGGTGTGCGATCTCCCGAGAGCAGCGGGGAGGCCCCCGGGGAGCGGCGGCGGGCGGGGCGCTGTGGGAGCCGGCGCATGTCCCCGAATGAGGCGCCCGGCGCAACGCGCGAGGTGCCAATGAAATAAAATAGAAAACGGTAAAGTGCTATAGAGGAGCCGCACCTAGAGGGCTCTCGGCCCCTGCCCCGTGTCACTAAGGGAGCTGCACCGCGGGAGCGTCGGGGCAGCGCTGCTGGTTAAACAGAGCAGCACGGGAAAGGCTGGGAAACGTCAGCGCAATAAAGTATTGACAATGGTCTAAGAAATATTGTAAAGGTACTGCAGCAGGAGTGGCCGCTGCCCCGCATCACTAAAAGAGCTGCACCGCGGGACGGTCGGGGCAGCGCTGCTGGTTAAAAAGGGGTCCGGAAAGCGTGAGAGGTGTAAAGGGAATAAAATGCTGAGCATGGTAAACGAGGTACAATAAAGGTACAGCAGCAGGTGTGGCCGCTGCCCCGCGTCACTAAAAGAGCTGCACCGCGGGAGCGTCGGGGCAGCGCTGCTGGTTAAAAAGAGCGGCACGGGAAAGGCTGAGAGGTGTAAAGGGAATAAAATGCTGAGCATGGTAAACGAGGTACAATAAAGATACTGCTGCAGGAGTGGCCGCTGCCCCGCATCACTAAAAGAGCTGCACCGCGGGAGCGTCGGGGCAGCGCTGCTGGCTAAAAAGGGGTCCGGAAAGCGTGAGAGGTGTAAAGGGAATGAAATGCTGAGCATGGTAAACGAGGTACAATAAAGGTACAGCAGCAGGTGTGGCCGCTGCCCCGCATCACTAAAAGAGCTGCACCGCGGGACCGTCGGGGCAGCGCTGCTGGTTACAAAGGGGTCCGGAAAGCGTGAGAGGTGTAAAGGGAATGAAATGCTGAGCATGGTAAACGAGGTACAATAAAGGTACAGCAGCAGGTGTGGCCGCTGCCCCGCATCACTAAAAGAGCTGCACCGCGGGAGCGTCGGGGCAGCGCTGCTGGTTAAAAAGAGCAGCACGGAAAGGCTGGGAAGTGTGAGCGGAATAAAATATTGAGAATGGTCTAAGAAATACTCAAAAGGTACAGCAGCAGTTGTGGCCGCTGCGTGGGTTCACTAAAACAGCTGCACCGCGGCACCTTTGGGGTGGTGCTGATGGTAAACGTGCGGCACGTAAAAGGACTGGAGGTGTGAGGGAAATAAAATATAGAGAAAGGTCTGAGAAATAACAACAACACCGCAGCAGGAGTAGCCACTTCCTCAGGATAAAATGAGCTGCACCGCGGCGCACGTGGGGCTGGGGTGCTGCTTCAAAGGTGTCACGGCAAAGGTCGCATCTGTGAAGGGTATAAAATAAAATGGTCGAAAATCCTTTAAAAGTACTGCAGCAGGAGTGGCTGCTGCCCCGTGTCACTAAAAGAGCTGCACCGCGGGAGCGTCGGGGCAGCGCTGCTGGTTAAAAAGGGGTCCGGAAAGCGTGAGAGGTGTAAAGGGAATAAAATGCTGAGCATGGTAAACGAGGTACAATAAAGGTACAGCAGCAGGAGTGGCCGCTGCTCCGCATCACTAAAAGAGCTGCACCGCGGGAGCGTCGGGGCAGCGCTGCTGGTTAAAAAGAGCGGCACTGGAAAGCGTGAGAGGTGTAAAGGGAATGAAATGCTGAGCATGGTAAAAGAGGTACAATAAAGGTACAGGAGCAGGTGTGGCCGCTGCCCCGCATCACTAAAAGAGCTGCACCGCGGGAGCGTCGGCGCAGCGCTGCTGGTTAAAAAGAGCGGCACGGGAAAGGCTGAGAGGTGTAAAGGGAATAAAATGCTGAGCATGGTAAACGAGGTACAATAAAGATACTGCAGCAGGTGTGGCCGCTGCCCCGTGTCACTAAAAGAGCTGCACCGCGGGAGCGTCGGGGCAGCGCTGCTGGTTAAAAAGAGCGGCACGGAAAGGCTGAGAGGTGTAAAGGGAATGAAATGCTGAGCATGGTAAACGAGGTACAATAAAGATACTGCTGCAGGAGTGGCCGCTGCCCCGTGTCACTAAAAGAGCTGCACCGCGGGAGCGTCGGGGCAGCGCTGCTGGTTAAAAAGAGCAGCACGGAAAGGCTGGGAAGTGTGAGCGGAATAAAATATTGACAATGGTCTAAGAAATATTGTAAAGGTACTGCAGCAGGAGTGGCCGCTGCCCCGCATCACTAAAAGAGCTGCACCGCGGGAGCGTCGGGGCAGCGCTGCTGGTTAAAAAGAGCAGCACGGAAAGGCTGGGAAGTGTGAGCGGAATAAAATATTGACAATGGTCTAAGAAATATTGTAAAGGTACTGCAGCAGGAGTGGCCGCTGCCCCGCATCACTAAAAGAGCTGCACCGCGGGAGCGTCGGGGCAGCGCTGCTGGTTAAAAAGAGCAGCACGGAAAGGCTGGGAAGTGTGAGCGGAATAAAATATTGACAATGGTCTAAGAAATATTGTAAAGGTACTGCAGCAGGAGTGGCCGCTGCCCCGCATCACTAAAAGAGCTGCACCGCGGGAGCGTCGGGGCAGCGCTGCTGGTTAAAAAGAGCAGCACGGAAAGGCTGGGAAGTGTGAGCGGAATAAAATATTGACAATGGTCTAAGAAATATTGTAAAGGTACTGCAGCAGGAGTGGCCGCTGCCCCGCGTCACTAAAAGAGCTGCACCGCGGGAGCGTCGGGGCAGCGCTGCTGGTTAAACAGAGCAGCATGGGAAAGGCTGGGAAGTGTGAGCGCAATAAAATATTGACAATGGTTTAAGAAATACTGTAAAGGTACTGCAGCAGGAGTGGCCGCTGCCCCGCATCACTAAAAGAGCTGCACCGCGGGACCGTCGGGGCAGCGCTGCTGGTTAAAAAGGGGTCCGGAAAGCGTGAGAGGTGTAAAGGGAATAAAATGCTGAGCATGGTAAACGAGGTACAATAAAGGTACAGCAGCAGGAGTGGCCGCTGCTCCGCGTCACTAAAAGAGCTGCACCGCGGGAGCGTCGGGGCAGCGCTGCTGGTTAAAAAGAGCAGCATGGGAAAGGCTGGGAAGTGTGAGCGCAATAAAATATTGACAAAGGTTTAAGAAATACTGTAAAGGTACAGCAGCAGGAGTGGCCGCTGCCCCGTGTGACTAAAAGAGCTGCACCGCGGGAGCGTCGGGGCAGCGCTGCTGGCTAAAAAGGGGTCCGGAAAGCGTGAGAGGTGTAAAGGGAATGAAATGCTGAGCATGGTAAAAGAGGTACAATAAAGATACTGCTGCAGGAGTGGCCGCTGCCCCGCATCACTAAAAGAGCTGCACCGCGGGAGCGTCGGGGCAGCGCTGCTGGTTAAAAAGGAGTCCGGAAAGCTTGAGAGGTGTAAAGGGAATAAAATGCTGAGCATGGTAAACGAGGTACAATAAAGGTAGTGCAGCAGGTGTGGCCGCTGCCCCGTGTGACTAAAAGAGCTGCACCGCGGGAGCGTCGGGGCAGCGCTGCTGGTTAAAAAGAGCGGCACGG
Organism: Coloeus monedula; assembly: GCF_965178545.1. Classification (NCBI taxonomy): domain Eukaryota; kingdom Metazoa; phylum Chordata; class Aves; order Passeriformes; family Corvidae; genus Coloeus; species Coloeus monedula. The sequence goes on along the minus strand of NW_028120816.1, from coordinate 891,460 downwards.
GAAAGGCTGAGAGGTGTAAAGGGAATGAAATGCTGAGCATGGTAAACGAGGTACAAAAAAGGTACAGCAGCAGGAGTGGCCGCTGCCCCGCGTCACTAAAAGAGCTGCACCGCGGGACGGTCGGGGCAGCGCTGCTGGTTAAAAAGGGGTCCGGAAAGCGTGAGAGGTGTAAAGGGAATGAAATGCTGAGCATGGTAAAAGAACTACAATAAAGATACTGCTGCAGGAGTGGCCGCTGCCCCGCATCACTAAAAGAGCTGCACCGCGGGAGCCTCGGGGCAGCGCTGCTGGTTAAAAAGGGGTCCGGAAAGCGTGAGAGGTGTAAAGGGAATGAAATGCTGAGCATGGTAAAAGAGGTACAATAAAGATACTGCTGCAGGAGTGGCCGCTGCCCCGCATCACTAAAAGAGCTGCACCGCGGGACCGTCGGGGCAGCGCTGCTGGTTAAAAAGGGGTCCGGAAAGCGTGAGAGGTGTAAAGGGAATGAAATGCTGAGCATGGTAAAAGAACTACAATAAAGATACTGCTGCAGGAGTGGCCGCTGCCCCGCATCACTAAAAGAGCTGCACCGCGGGAGCGTCGGGGCAGCGCTGCTGGTTAAAAAGGGGTCCGGAAAGCGTGAGAGGTGTAAAGGGAATGAAATGCTGAGCATGGTAAAAGAGGTACGATAAAGATACTGCTGCAGGAGTGGCCGCTGCCCCGCATCACTAAAAGAGCTGCACCGCGGGACCGTCGGGGCAGCGCTGCTGGTTAAAAAGGGGTCCGGAAAGCGTGAGAGGTGTAAAGGGAATAAAATGCTGAGCATGGTAAACGAGGTACAATAAAGGTACAGCAGCAGGAGTGGCCGCTGCCCCGCGTCACTAAAAGAGCTGCACCGCGGGAGCGTCGGGGCAGCGCTGCTGGTTAAACAGAGCAGCATGGGAAAGGCTGGGAAGTGTGAGCGCAATAAAATATTGACAATGGTCTAAGAAATATTGAAAAGGTACAGCAGCAGGAGTGGCCGCTGCCCCGCATCACTAAAAGAGCTGCATCTCGGGAGCGTCGGGGCAGCGCTGCTGGTTAAAAAGGGGTCCGGAAAGCGTGAGAGGTGTAAAGGGAATAAAATGCTGAGCATGGTAAACGAGGTACAATAAAGGTACAGCAGCAGGAGTGGCCGCTGCTCCGCATCACTAAAAGAGCTGCACCGCGGGAGCGTCGGGGCAGCGCTGCTGGTTAAAAAGAGCGGCACTGGAAAGCGTGAGAGGTGTAAAGGGAATGAAATGCTGAGCATGGTAAAAGAGGTACAATAAAGGTACAGCAGCAGGTGTGGCCGCTGCCCCGCATCACTAAAAGAGCTGCACCGCGGGAGCGTCGGCGCAGCGCTGCTGGTTAAAAAGAGCGGCACGGGAAAGGCTGAGAGGTGTAAAGGGAATAAAATGCTGAGCATGGTAAACGAGGTACAATAAAGATACTGCAGCAGGTGTGGCCGCTGCCCCGTGTCACTAAAAGAGCTGCACCGCGGGAGCGTCGGGGCAGCGCTGCTGGTTAAAAAGAGCGGCACGGAAAGGCTGAGAGGTGTAAAGGGAATGAAATGCTGAGCATGGTAAACGAGGTACAATAAAGATACTGCTGCAGGAGTGGCCGCTGCCCCGTGTCACTAAAAGAGCTGCACCGCGGGAGCGTCGGGGCAGCGCTGCTGGTTAAAAAGAGCAGCACGGAAAGGCTGGGAAGTGTGAGCGGAATAAAATATTGACAATGGTCTAAGAAATATTGTAAAGGTACTGCAGCAGGAGTGGCCGCTGCCCCGCATCACTAAAAGAGCTGCACCGCGGGAGCGTCGGGGCAGCGCTGCTGGTTAAAAAGAGCAGCACGGAAAGGCTGGGAAGTGTGAGCGGAATAAAATATTGACAATGGTCTAAGAAATATTGTAAAGGTACTGCAGCAGGAGTGGCCGCTGCCCCGCATCACTAAAAGAGCTGCACCGCGGGAGCGTCGGGGCAGCGCTGCTGGTTAAAAAGAGCAGCACGGAAAGGCTGGGAAGTGTGAGCGGAATAAAATATTGACAATGGTCTAAGAAATATTGTAAAGGTACTGCAGCAGGAGTGGCCGCTGCCCCGCATCACTAAAAGAGCTGCACCGCGGGAGCGTCGGGGCAGCGCTGCTGGTTAAAAAGAGCAGCACGGAAAGGCTGGGAAGTGTGAGCGGAATAAAATATTGACAATGGTCTAAGAAATATTGTAAAGGTACTGCAGCAGGAGTGGCCGCTGCCCCGCGTCACTAAAAGAGCTGCACCGCGGGAGCGTCGGGGCAGCGCTGCTGGTTAAACAGAGCAGCATGGGAAAGGCTGGGAAGTGTGAGCGCAATAAAATATTGACAATGGTTTAAGAAATACTGTAAAGGTACTGCAGCAGGAGTGGCCGCTGCCCCGCATCACTAAAAGAGCTGCACCGCGGGACCGTCGGGGCAGCGCTGCTGGTTAAAAAGGGGTCCGGAAAGCGTGAGAGGTGTAAAGGGAATAAAATGCTGAGCATGGTAAACGAGGTACAATAAAGGTACAGCAGCAGGAGTGGCCGCTGCTCCGCGTCACTAAAAGAGCTGCACCGCGGGAGCGTCGGGGCAGCGCTGCTGGTTAAAAAGAGCGGCATGGGAAAGGCTGGGAAGTGTGAGCGCAATAAAATATTGACAAAGGTTTAAGAAATACTGTAAAGGTACAGCAGCAGGAGTGGCCGCTGCCCCGTGTGACTAAAAGAGCTGCACCGCGGGAGCGTCGGGGCAGCGCTGCTGGTTAAAAAGAGCGGCACGGGAAAGGCTGAGAGGTGTAAAGGGAATAAAATGCTGAGCATTGTAAACGAGGTACAATAAAGGTACAGCAGCAGGTGTGGCCGCTGCCCCGCGTCACTAAAACAGCTGCACCGCGGGACGGTCGGGGCAGCGCTGCTGGCTAAAAAGGGGTCCGGAAAGCGTGAGAGGTGTAAAGGGAATGAAATGCTGAGCATGGTAAAAGAGGTACAATAAAGATACTGCTGCAGGAGTGGCCGCTGCCCCGCATCACTAAAAGAGCTGCACCGCGGGAGCGTCGGGGCAGCGCTGCTGGTTAAAAAGGAGTCCGGAAAGCTTGAGAGGTGTAAAGGGAATAAAATGCTGAGCATGGTAAACGAGGTACAATAAAGGTAGTGCAGCAGGTGTGGCCGCTGCCCCGTGTGACTAAAAGAGCTGCACCGCGGGAGCGTCGGGGCAGCGCTGCTGGTTAAAAAGAGCGGCACGGGAAAGGCTGAGAGGTGTAAAGGGAATGAAATGCTGAGCATGGTAAACGAGGTACAAAAAAGGTACAGCAGCAGGAGTGGCCGCTGCCCCGCGTCACTAAAAGAGCTGCACCGCGGGAGCGTCGGGGCAGCGCTGCTGGTTAAACAGAGCAGCATGGGAAAGGCTGGGAAGTGTGAGCGCAATAAAATATTGACAACGGTCTAAGAAATATTGTAAAGGTACTGCAGCAGGAGTGGCCGCTGCCCCGCATCACTAAAAGAGCTGCACCGCGGGACGGTCGGGGCAGCGCTGCTGGTTAAAAAGGGGTCCGGAAAGCGTGAGAGGTGTAAAGGGAATGAAATGCTGAGCATGGTAAAAGAACTACAATAAAGATACTGCTGCAGGAGTGGCCGCTGCCCCGCATCACTAAAAGAGCTGCACCGCGGGAGCGTCGGGGCAGCGCTGCTGGTTAAAAAGGGGTCCGGAAAGCGTGAGAGGTGTAAAGGGAATGAAATGCTGAGCATGGTAAAAGAGGTACAATAAAGATACTGCTGCAGGAGTGGCCGCTGCCCCGCATCACTAAAAGAGCTGCACCGCGGGACCGTCGGGGCAGCGCTGCTGGTTAAAAAGGGGTCCGGAAAGCGTGAGAGGTGTAAAGGGAATGAAATGCTGAGCATGGTAAAAGAACTACAATAAAGATACTGCTGCAGGAGTGGCCGCTGCCCCGTGTCACTAAAAGAGCTGCACCGCGGGAGCGTCGGGGCAGCGCTGCTGGTTAAAAAGGGGTCCGGAAAGCGTGAGAGGTGTAAAGGGAATGAAATGCTGAGCATGGTAAAAGAGGTACGATAAAGATACTGCTGCAGGAGTGGCCGCTGCCCCGCATCACTAAAAGAGCTGCACCGCGGGAGCGTCGGGGCAGCGCTGCTGGTTAAAAAGAGCAGCACGGAAAGGCTGGGAAGTGTGAGCGCCATAAAATATTGAGAATGGTCTAAGAAATACTCAAAAGGTACAGCAGCAGTTGTGGCCGCTGCGTGGGTTCACTAAAACAGCTGCACCGCGGCACCTTTGGGGTGGTGCTGATGGTAAACGTGCGGCACGTAAAAGGACTGGAGGTGTGAGGGAAATAAAATATAGAGAAAGGTCTGAGAAATAATAACAACACCGCAGCAGGAGTAGCCACTTCCTCAGGATAAAATGAGCTGCACCGCGGCGCACGTGGGGCAGGGGCGCTGCTTCAAAGGTGTCACGGCAAAGGTCGCATCTGTGAAGGGTATAAAATAAAATGGTCGAAAATCCTTTAAAAGTACTGCAGCAGGAGTGGCTGCTGCCCCGTGTCACTAAAAGAGCTGCACCGCGGGAGCGTCGGGGCAGCGCTGCTGGTTAAACAGAGCGGCACGGGAAAGGCTGAGAAGTGTAAAGGGAATGAAATGCTGAGCATGGTAAACGAGGTACAATAAAGGTACTGCAGGAGGGGTGGCCGCTGCTCCTTGTCACTAGAAGAGCTTCTCCGAGGCGCCGGTGGGGCTGCGCCGTTCCCGCCTCGGGCGCTTCTGGGCGATTTTGAGGCGGGGGGAGCCCACCGCGGCAGTGGCGGGAAAAGGGGGTGCGGAGTATAAAAGGGGGCGCCGGCGTCGCGGCCCCTCAGTCGGGGGGCGGCGGCGGCGGCGGCAGGAGCTCCGCGGGCTGGCCCGGATGCGGGGACGCCGCCGTGTGCGGCCGAAGGCGCCGGCCCTGAGGCGCGGAGAGAGCGGCGTGGCAGCCGCGCATCGGCTCCGTCATCGGCAGCGCCGCTTCGTGCCGGTAGGGAGCGGGAGAACGCGGCGGCGGGCGGCGGGTGGTGAGTGCCGTCGGCGAGACGGGGCTTGGGCCGCGTGCGGTGTGCGATCTCCCGAGAGCAGCGGGGAGGCCCCCGGGGAGCGGCGGCGGGCGGGGCGCTGTGGGAGCCGGCGCATGTCCCCGAATGAGGCGCCCGGCGCAACGCGCGAGGTGCCAATGAAATAAAATAGAAAACGGTAAAGTGCTATAGAGGAGCCGCACCTAGAGGGCTCTCGGCCCCTGCCCCGTGTCACTAAGGGAGCTGCACCGCGGGAGCGTCGGGGCAGCGCTGCTGGTTAAAAAGAGCGGCACGGGAAAGGCTGGGAAACGTCAGCGCAATAAAGTATTGACAATGGTCTAAGAAATATTGTAAAGGTACTGCAGCAGGAGTGGCCGCTGCCCCGCATCACTAAAAGAGCTGCACCGCGGGACGGTCGGGGCAGCGCTGCTGGTTAAAAAGGGGTCCGGAAAGCGTGAGAGGTGTAAAGGGAATAAAATGCTGAGCATGGTAAACGAGGTACAATAAAGGTACAGCAGCAGGTGTGGCCGCTGCCCCGTGTGACTAAAAGAGCTGCACCTCGGGAGCGTCGGGGCAGCGCTGCTGGTTAAAAAGGGGTCCGGAAAGCGTGAGAGGTGTAAAGGGAATGAAATGCTGAGCATGATAAAAGAGGTACAATAAAGATACTGCTGCAGGAGTGGCCGCTGCCCCGCATCACTAAAAGAGCTGCACCGCGGGACCGTCGGGGCAGCGCTGCTGGCTAAAAAGAGCAGCACGGAAAGGCTGGGAAGTGTGAGCGCAATAAAATATTGAGAATGGTCTAAGAAATACTCAAAAGGTACAGCAGCAGTTGTGGCCGCTGCGTGGGTTCACTAAAACAGCTGCACCGCGGCACCTTTGGGGTGGTGCTGATGGTAAACGTGCGGCACGTAAAAGCCTGGAGGTGTGAGGGAAATAAAATATAGAGAAAGGTCTGAGAAATAATAACAACACCGCAGCAGGAGTAGCCACTTCCTCAGGATAAAATGAGCTGCACCGCGGCGCACGTGGGGCAGGGGCGCTGCTTCAAAGGTGTCACGGCAAAGGTCGCATCTGTGAAGGGTATAAAATAAAACGGTCGAAAATCCTTTAAAAGTACTGCAGCAGGAGTGGCTGCTGCCCCGTGTCACTAAAAGAGCTGCACCGCGGGAGCGTCGGGGCAGCGCTGCTGGTTAAAAAGGGGCCCGGAAAGCGTGAGAGGTGTAAAGGGAATAAACTGCTGAGCATGGTAAACGAGGTACAATAAAGGTACAGCAGCAGGTGTGGCCGCTGCCCCGTGTGACTAAAAGAGCTGCACCGCGGGAGCGTCGGGGCAGCGCTGCTGGTTAAAAAGAGCGGCACGGGAAAGGCTGAGAGGTGTAAAGGGAATGAAATGCTGAGCATGGTAAAAGAGGTACAATAAAGGTAGTGCAGGAGGGGTGGCCGCTGCTCCTTGTCACTAGAAGAGCTTCTCCGAGGCGCCGGTGGGGCTGCGCCGTTCCCGCCTCGGGCGCTTCTGGGCGATTTTGAGGCGGGGGGAGCCCACCGCGGCAGTGGCGGGAAAAGGGGGTGCGGAGTATAAAAGGGGGCGCCGACGTCGCGGCCCCTCAGTCGGGGGGCGGCGGCGGCGGCGGCAGGAGCTCCGCGGGCTGGCCCGGATGCGGGGACGCCGCCGTGTGCGGCCGAAGGCGCCGGCCCTGAGGCGCGGAGAGAGCGGCGTGGCAGCCGCGCATCGGCTCCGTCATCGGCAGCGCCGCTTCGTGCCGGTAGGGAGCGGGAGAACGCGGCGGCGGGCGGCGGGTGGTGAGTGCCGTCGGCGAGACGGGGCTTGGGCCGCGTGCGGTGTGCGATCTCCCGAGAGCAGCGGGGAGGCCCCCGGGGAGCGGCGGCGGGCGGGGCGCTGTGGGAGCCGGCGCATGTCCCCGAATGAGGCGCCCGGCGCAACGCGCGAGGTGCCAATGAAATAAAATAGAAAACGGTAAAGTGCTATAGAGGAGCCGCACCTAGAGGGCTCTCGGCCCCTGCCCCGTGTCACTAAGGGAGCTGCACCGCGGGAGCGTCGGGGCAGCGCTGCTGGTTAAACAGAGCAGCACGGGAAAGGCTGGGAAACGTCAGCGCAATAAAGTATTGACAATGGTCTAAGAAATATTGTAAAGGTACTGCAGCAGGAGTGGCCGCTGCCCCGCATCACTAAAAGAGCTGCACCGCGGGAGCGTCGGGGCAGCGCTGCTGGTTAAAAAGGGGTCCGGAAAGCGTGAGAGGTGTAAAGGGAATAAAATGCTGAGCATGGTAAACGAGGTACAATAAAGGTACAGCAGCAGGTGTGGCCGCTGCCCCGCGTCACTAAAAGAGCTGCACCGCGGGAGCGTCGGGGCAGCGCTGCTGGTTAAAAAGAGCGGCACGGGAAAGGCTGGGAAACGTCAGCGCAATAAAGTATTGACAATGGTCTAAGAAATATTGTAAAGGTACTGCAGCAGGAGTGACCGCTGCCCCGCATCACTAAAAGAGCTGCACCGCGGGAGCGTCGGGGCAGCGCTGCTGGTTAAAAAGGGGCCCGGAAAGCGTGAGAGGTGTAAAGGGAATAAACTGCTGAGCATGGTAAACGAGGTACAATAAAGGTACAGCAGCAGGTGTGGCCGCTGCCCCGTGTGACTAAAAGAGCTGCACCGCGGGAGCGTCGGGGCAGCGCTGCTGCTTAAAAAGAGCGGCACGGGAAAGGCTGAGAGGTGTAAAGGGAATGAAATGCTGAGCATGGTAAACGAGGTACAATAAAGGTACAGCAGCAGGAGTGGCCGCTGCCCCGCGTCACTAAAAGAGCTGCACCGCGGGACCGTCGGGGCAGCGCTGCTGGTTAAAAAGGGTTCCGGAAAGCGTGAGAGGTGTAAAGGGAATAAAATGCTGAGCATGGTAAAAGAGGTACAATAAAGGTACTGCAGCAGGTGTGGCCGCTGCCCCGCATCACTAAAAGAGCTGCACCGCGGGAGCGTCGGGGCAGCGCTGCTGGTTAAACAGAGCAGCATGGGAAAGGCTGGGAAGTGTGAGCGCAATAAAATATTGACAATGGTCTAAGAAATATTGAAAAGGTACAGCAGCAGGAGTGGCCGCTGCCCCGCATCACTAAAAGAGCTGCATCTCGGGAGCGTCGGGGCAGCGCTGCTGGCTAAAAAGGGGTCCGGAAAGCGTGAGAGGTGTAAAGGGAATAAAATGCTGAGCATGGTAAACGAGGTACAATAAAGATACTGCAGCAGGTGTGGCCGCTGCCCCGTGTCACTAAAAGAGCTGCACCGCGGGAGCGTCGGGGCAGCGCTGCTGGTTAAAAAGAGCGGCACTGGAAAGCGTGAGAGGTGTAAAGGGAATGAAATGCTGAGCATGGTAAACGAGGTACAATAAAGATACTGCTGCAGGAGTGGCCGCTGCCCCGTGTCACTAAAAGAGCTGCACCGCGGGAGCGTCGGGGCAGCGCTGCTGGTTAAAAAGAGCAGCACGGAAAGGCTGGGAAGTGTGAGCGGAATAAAATATTGACAATGGTCTAAGAAATATTGTAAAGGTACTGCAGCAGGAGTGGCCGCTGCCCCGCATCACTAAAAGAGCTGCACCGCGGGAGCGTCGGGGCAGCGCTGCTGGTTAAAAAGAGCAGCACGGAAAGGCTGGGAAGTGTGAGCGGAATAAAATATTGACAATGGTCTAAGAAATATTGTAAAGGTACTGCAGCAGGAGTGGCCGCTGCCCCGCATCACTAAAAGAGCTGCACCGCGGGAGCGTCGGGGCAGCGCTGCTGGTTAAAAAGAGCAGCACGGAAAGGCTGGGAAGTGTGAGCGGAATAAAATATTGACAATGGTCTAAGAAATATTGTAAAGGTACTGCAGCAGGAGTGGCCGCTGCTCCGCGTCACTAAAAGAGCTGCACCGCGGGAGCGTCGGGGCAGCGCTGCTGGTTAAACAGAGCAGCATGGGAAAGGCTGGGAAGTGTGAGCGCAATAAAATATTGACAATGGTTTAAGAAATACTGTAAAGGTACAGCAGCAGGAGTGGCCGCTGCCCCGCATCACTAAAAGAGCTGCACCGCGGGACCGTCGGGGCAGCGCTGCTGGTTAAAAAGGGGTCCGGAAAGCGTGAGAGGTGTAAAGGGAATAAAATGCTGAGCATGGTAAACGAGGTACAATAAAGGTACAGCAGCAGGAGTGGCCGCTGCTCCGCGTCACTAAAAGAGCTGCACCGCGGGAGCGTCGGGGCAGCGCTGCTGGTTAAAAAGAGCAGCATGGGAAAGGCTGGGAAGTGTGAGCGCAATAAAATATTGACAAAGGTTTAAGAAATACTGTAAAGGTACAGCAGCAGGAGTGGCCGCTGCCCCGTGTGACTAAAAGAGCTGCACCGCGGGAGCGTCGGGGCAGCGCTGCTGGTTAAAAAGAGCGGCACGGGAAAGGCTGAGAGGTGTAAAGGGAATAAAATGCTGAGCATTGTAAACGAGGTACAATAAAGGTACAGCAGCAGGTGTGGCCGCTGCCCCGCGTCACTAAAAGAGCTGCACCGCGGGACGGTCGGGGCAGCGCTGCTGGCTAAAAAGGGGTCCGGAAAGCTTGAGAGGTGTAAAGGGAATAAAATGCTGAGCATGGTAAACGAGGTACAATAAAGGTAGTGCAGCAGGTGTGGCCGCTGCCCCGTGTGACTAAAAGAGCTGCACCGCGGGACCGTCGGGGCAGCGCTGCTGGTTAAAAAGAGCGGCACGGGAAAGGCTGAGAGGTGTAAAGGGAATGAAATGCTGAGCATGGTAAACGAGGTACAAAAAAGGTACAGCAGCAGGAGTGGCCGCTGCCCCGCGTCACTAAAAGAGCTGCACCGCGGGAGCGTCGGGGCAGCGCTGCTGGTTAAACAGAGCAGCATGGGAAAGGCTGGGAAGTGTGAGCGCAATAAAATATTGACAACGGTCTAAGAAATATTGTAAAGGTACTGCAGCAGGAGTGGCCGCTGCCCCGCATCACTAAAAGAGCTGCACCGCGGGACGGTCGGGGCAGCGCTGCTGGTTAAAAAGGGGTCCGGAAAGCGTGAGAGGTGTAAAGGGAATGAAATGCTGAGCATGGTAAAAGAACTACAATAAAGATACTGCTGCAGGAGTGGCCGCTGCCCCGCATCACTAAAAGAGCTGCACCGCGGGAGCGTCGGGGCAGCGCTGCTGGTTAAAAAGGGGTCCGGAAAGCGTGAGAGGTGTAAAGGGAATGAAATGCTGAGCATGGTAAAAGAGGTACAATAAAGATACTGCTGCAGGAGTGGCCGCTGCCCCGCATCACTAAAAGAGCTGCACCGCGGGACCGTCGGGGCAGCGCTGCTGGTTAAAAAGGGGTCCGGAAAGCGTGAGAGGTGTAAAGGGAATGAAATGCTGAGCATGGTAAAAGAGGTACGATAAAGATACTGCTGCAGGAGTGGCCGCTGCCCCGCATCACTAAAAGAGCTGCACCGCGGGAGCGTCGGGGCAGCGCTGCTGGTTAAAAAGAGCAGCACGGAAAGGCTGGGAAGTGTGAGCGCCATAAAATATTGAGAATGGTCTAAGAAATACTCAAAAGGTACAGCAGCAGTTGTGGCCGCTGCGTGGGTTCACTAAAACAGCTGCACCGCGGCACCTTTGGGGTGGTGCTGATGGTAAACGTGCGGCACGTAAAAGGACTGGAGGTGTGAGGGAAATAAAATATAGAGAAAGGTCTGAGAAATAATAACAACACCGCAGCAGGAGTAGCCACTTCCTCAGGATAAAATGAGCTGCACCGCGGCGCACGTGGGGCAGGGGCGCTGCTTCAAAGGTGTCACGGCAAAGGTCGCATCTGTGAAGGGTATAAAATAAAATGGTCGAAAATCCTTTAAAAGTACTGCAGCAGGAGTGGCTGCTGCCCCGTGTCACTAAAAGAGCTGCACCGCGGGAGCGTCGGGGCAGCGCTGCTGGTTAAAAAGAGCGGCACGGGAAAGGCTGAGAAGTGTAAAGGGAATGAAATGCTGAGCATGGTAAACGAGGTACAATAAAGGTACTGCAGGAGGGGTGGCCGCTGCTCCTTGTCACTAGAAGAGCTTCTCCGAGGCGCCGGTGGGGCTGCGCCGTTCCCGCCTCGGGCGCTTCTGGGCGATTTTGAGGCGGGGGGAGCCCACCGCGGCAGTGGCGGGAAAAGGGGGTGCGGAGTATAAAAGGGGGCGCCGGCGTCGCGGCCCCTCAGTCGGGGGGCGGCGGCGGCGGCGGCAGGAGCTCCGCGGGCTGGCCCGGATGCGGGGACGCCGCCGTGTGCGGCCGAAGGCGCCGGCCCTGAGGCGCGGAGAGAGCGGCGTGGCAGCCGCGCATCGGCTCCGTCATCGGCAGCGCCGCTTCGTGCCGGTAGGGAGCGGGAGAACGCGGCGGCGGGCGGCGGGTGGTGAGTGCCGTCGGCGAGACGGGGCTTGGGCCGCGTGCGGTGTGCGATCTCCCGAGAGCAGCGGGGAGGCCCCCGGGGAGCGGCGGCGGGCGGGGCGCTGTGGGAGCCGGCGCATGTCCCCGAATGAGGCGCCCGGCGCAACGCGCGAGGTGCCAATGAAATAAAATAGAAAACGGTAAAGTGCTATAGAGGAGCCGCACCTAGAGGGCTCTCGGCCCCTGCCCCGTGTCACTAAGGGAGCTGCACCGCGGGAGCGTCGGGGCAGCGCTGCTGGTTAAAAAGAGCGGCACGGGAAAGGCTGGGAAACGTCAGCGCAATAAAGTATTGACAATGGTCTAAGAAATATTGTAAAGGTACTGCAGCAGGAGTGGCCGCTGCCCCGCATCACTAAAAGAGCTGCACCGCGGGACGGTCGGGGCAGCGCTGCTGGTTAAAAAGGGGTCCGGAAAGCGTGAGAGGTGTAAAGGGAATAAAATGCTGAGCATGGTAAACGAGGTACAATAAAGGTACAGCAGCAGGTGTGGCCGCTGCCCCGTGTGACTAAAAGAGCTGCACCTCGGGAGCGTCGGGGCAGCGCTGCTGGTTAAAAAGGGGTCCGGAAAGCGTGAGAGGTGTAAAGGGAATGAAATGCTGAGCATGATAAAAGAGGTACAATAAAGATACTGCTGCAGGAGTGGCCGCTGCCCCGCATCACTAAAAGAGCTGCACCGCGGGACCGTCGGGGCAGCGCTGCTGGCTAAAAAGAGCAGCACGGAAAGGCTGGGAAGTGTGAGCGCAATAAAATATTGAGAATGGTCTAAGAAATACTCAAAAGGTACAGCAGCAGTTGTGGCCGCTGCGTGGGTTCACTAAAACAGCTGCACCGCGGCACCTTTGGGGTGGTGCTGATGGTAAACGTGCGGCACGTAAAAGCCTGGAGGTGTGAGGGAAATAAAATATAGAGAAAGGTCTGAGAAATAATAACAACACCGCAGCAGGAGTAGCCACTTCCTCAGGATAAAATGAGCTGCACCGCGGCGCACGTGGGGCAGGGGCGCTGCTTCAAAGGTGTCACGGCAAAGGTCGCATCTGTGAAGGGTATAAAATAAAACGGTCGAAAATCCTTTAAAAGTACTGCAGCAGGAGTGGCTGCTGCCCCGTGTCACTAAAAGAGCTGCACCGCGGGAGCGTCGGGGCAGCGCTGCTGGTTAAAAAGGGGCCCGGAAAGCGTGAGAGGTGTAAAGGGAATAAACTGCTGAGCATGGTAAACGAGGTACAATAAAGGTACAGCAGCAGGTGTGGCCGCTGCCCCGTGTGACTAAAAGAGCTGCACCGCGGGAGCGTCGGGGCAGCGCTGCTGGTTAAAAAGAGCGGCACGGGAAAGGCTGAGAAGTGTAAAGGGAATGAAATGCTGAGCATGGTAAACGAGGTACAATAAAGGTACTGCAGGAGGGGTGGCCGCTGCTCCTTGTCACTAGAAGAGCTTCTCCGAGGCGCCGGTGGGGCTGCGCCGTTCCCGCCTCGGGCGCTTCTGGGCGATTTTGAGGCGGGGGGAGCCCACCGCGGCAGTGGCGGGAAAAGGGGGTGCGGAGTATAAAAGGGGGCGCCGGCGTCGCGGCCCCTCAGTCGGGGGGCGGCGGCGGCGGCGGCAGGAGCTCCGCGGGCTGGCCCGGATGCGGGGACGCCGCCGTGTGCGGCCGAAGGCGCCGGCCCTGAGGCGCGGAGAGAGCGGCGTGGCAGCCGCGCATCGGCTCCGTCATCGGCAGCGCCGCTTCGTGCCGGTAGGGAGCGGGAGAACGCGGCGGCGGGCGGCGGGTGGTGAGTGCCGTCGGCGAGACGGGGCTTGGGCCGCGTGCGGTGTGCGATCTCCCGAGAGCAGCGGGGAGGCCCCCGGGGAGCGGCGGCGGGCGGGGCGCTGTGGGAGCCGGCGCATGTCCCCGAATGAGGCGCCCGGCGCAACGCGCGAGGTGCCAATGAAATAAAATAGAAAACGGTAAAGTGCTATAGAGGAGCCGCACCTAGAGGGCTCTCGGCCCCTGCCCCGTGTCACTAAGGGAGCTGCACCGCGGGAGCGTCGGGGCAGCGCTGCTGGTTAAACAGAGCAGCACGGGAAAGGCTGGGAAACGTCAGCGCAATAAAGTATTGACAATGGTCTAAGAAATATTGTAAAGGTACTGCAGCAGGAGTGGCCGCTGCCCCGCATCACTAAAAGAGCTGCACCGCGGGACGGTCGGGGCAGCGCTGCTGGTTAAAAAGGGGTCCGGAAAGCGTGAGAGGTGTAAAGGGAATAAAATGCTGAGCATGGTAAACGAGGTACAATAAAGGTACAGCAGCAGGTGTGGCCGCTGCCCCGCGTCACTAAAAGAGCTGCACCGCGGGAGCGTCGGGGCAGCGCTGCTGGTTAAAAAGAGCGGCACGGGAAAGGCTGAGAGGTGTAAAGGGAATAAAATGCTGAGCATGGTAAACGAGGTACAATAAAGATACTGCTGCAGGAGTGGCCGCTGCCCCGCATCACTAAAAGAGCTGCACCGCGGGAGCGTCGGGGCAGCGCTGCTGGCTAAAAAGGGGTCCGGAAAGCGTGAGAGGTGTAAAGGGAATGAAATGCTGAGCATGGTAAACGAGGTACAATAAAGGTACAGCAGCAGGTGTGGCCGCTGCCCCGCATCACTAAAAGAGCTGCACCGCGGGACCGTCGGGGCAGCGCTGCTGGTTACAAAGGGGTCCGGAAAGCGTGAGAGGTGTAAAGGGAATGAAATGCTGAGCATGGTAAACGAGGTAGAATAAAGGTACAGCAGCAGGTGTGGCCGCTGCCCCGCATCACTAAAAGAGCTGCACCGCGGGAGCGTCGGGGCAGCGCTGCTGGTTAAAAAGAGCAGCACGGAAAGGCTGGGAAGTGTGAGCGGAATAAAATATTGAGAATGGTCTAAGAAATACTCAAAAGGTACAGCAGCAGTTGTGGCCGCTGCGTGGGTTCACTAAAACAGCTGCACCGCGGCACCTTTGGGGTGGTGCTGATGGTAAACGTGCGGCACGTAAAAGGACTGGAGGTGTGAGGGAAATAAAATATAGAGAAAGGTCTGAGAAATAACAACAACACCGCAGCAGGAGTAGCCACTTCCTCAGGATAAAATGAGCTGCACCGCGGCGCACGTGGGGCTGGGGTGCTGCTTCAAAGGTGTCACGGCAAAGGTCGCATCTGTGAAGGGTATAAAATAAAATGGTCGAAAATCCTTTAAAAGTACTGCAGCAGGAGTGGCTGCTGCCCCGTGTCAATAAAAGAGCTGCACCGCGGGAGCGTCGGGGCAGCGCTGCTGGTTAAAAAGGGGCCCGGAAGGCGTGAGAGGTGTAAAGGGAATAAAATGCTGAGCATGGTAAAAGAGGTACAATAAAGGTACAGCAGCAGGTGTGGCCGCTGCCCCGCATCACTAAAAGAGCTGCACCGCGGGACCGTCGGGGCAGCGCTGCTGGTTAAAAAGGGGTCCGGAAAGCGTGAGAGGTGTAAAGGGAATAAAATGCTGAGCATGGTAAACGAGGTACAATAAAGGTACAGCAGCAGGAGTGGCCGCTGCCCCGCATCACTAAAAGAGCTGCACCGCGGGAGCGTCGGGGCAGCCCTGCTGGTTAAAAAGAGCGGCACGGGAAAGGCTGAGAGGTGTAAAGGGAATGAAATGCTGAGCATGGTAAAAGAGGTACAATAAAGGTACTGCAGGAGGGGTGGCCGCTGCTCCTTGTCACTAGAAGAGCTTCTCCGAGGCGCCGGTGGGGCTGCGCCGTTCCCGCCTCGGGCGCTTCTGGGCGATTTTGAGGCGGGGGGAGCCCACCGCGGCAGTGGCGGGAAAAGGGGGTGCGGAGTATAAAAGGGGGCGCCGGCGTCGCGGCCCCTCAGTCGGGGGGCGGCGGCGGCGGCGGCAGGAGCTCCGCGGGCTGGCCCGGATGCGGGGACGCCGCCGTGTGCGGCCGAAGGCGCCGGCCCTGAGGCGCGGGGAGAGCGGCGTGGCAGCCGCGCATCGGCTCCGTCATCGGCAGCGCCGCTTCGTGCCGGTAGGGAGCGGGAGAACGCGGCGGCGGGCGGCGGGTGGTGAGTGCCGTCGGCGAGACGGGGCTTGGGCCGCGTGCGGTGTGCGATCTCCCGAGAGCAGCGGGGAGGCCCCCGGGGAGCGGCGGCGGGCGGGGCGCTGTGGGAGCCGGCGCATGTCCCCGAATGAGGCGCCCGGCGCAACGCGCGAGGTGCCAATGAAATAAAATAGAAAACGGTAAAGTGCTATAGAGGAGCCGCACCTAGAGGGCTCTCGGCCCCTGCCCCGTGTCACTAAGGGAGCTGCACCGCGGGAGCGTCGGGGCAGCGCTGCTGGTTAAAAAGAGCGGCACGGGAAAGGCTGGGAAACGTCAGCGCAATAAAGTATTGACAATGGTCTAAGAAATATTGTAAAGGTACTGCAGCAGGAGTGGCCGCTGCCCCGCATCACTAAAAGAGCTGCACCGCGGGACGGTCGGGGCAGCGCTGCTGGTTAAAAAGGGGTCCGGAAAGCGTGAGAGGTGGAAAGGGAATAAAATGCTGAGCATGGTAAACGAGGTACAATAAAGGTACAGCAGCAGGTGTGGCCGCTGCCCCGCGTCACTAAAAGAGCTGCACCTCGGGAGCGTCGGGGCAGCGCTGCTGGTTAAAAAGGGGTCCGGAAAGCGTGAGAGGTGTAAAGGGAATGAAATGCTGAGCATGATAAAAGAGGTACAATAAAGATACTGCTGCAGGAGTGGCCGCTGCCCCGCATCACTAAAAGAGCTGCACCGCGGGACCGTCGGGGCAGCGCTGCTGGCTAAAAAGAGCAGCACGGAAAGGCTGGGAAGTGTGAGCGCAATAAAATATTGAGAATGGTCTAAGAAATACTCAAAAGGTACAGCAGCAGTTGTGGCCGCTGCGTGGGTTCACTAAAACAGCTGCACCGCGGCACCTTTGGGGTGGTGCTGATGGTAAACGTGCGGCACGTAAAAGCCTGGAGGTGTGAGGGAAATAAAATATAGAGAAAGGTCTGAGAAATAATAACAACACCGCAGCAGGAGTAGCCACTTCCTCAGGATAAAATGAGCTGCACCGCGGCGCACGTGGGGCAGGGGCGCTGCTTCAAAGGTGTCACGGCAAAGGTCGCATCTGTGAAGGGTATAAAATAAAATGGTCGAAAATCCTTAAAAAGTACTGCAGCAGGAGTGGCTGCTGCCCCGTGTCACTAAAAGAGCTGCACCGCGGGAGCGTCGGGGCAGCGCTGCTGGTTAAAAAGGGGTCCGGAAAGCGTGAGAGGTGTAAAGGGAATGAAATGCTGAGCATGGTAAACGAGGTACAAAAAAGGTACAGCAGCAGGTGTGGCCGCTGCCCCGCGTCACTAAAAGAGCTGCACCGCGGGACGTGATTCGTTTGTTCTTAGGTTTGGAATGAAAGGCGCTCTTCCAGAGGGGACTATTGACCTGTTAATATTCTGTTGGATACAGGAAAAGAGGGAGGAAGCAAGCAGCTGGGGAATGAAGGGGTGGATTTTTTGGTGGATACAGGGAAAGACACGGGAAGGGGCTCTCAAGTAAAATGCACCTCACGGGCAGCACCAGGAGAAGCCTCAAGTGCCCTTTTTTTCCAAGCTCTGACATTCCAGAGGAGTAAGCAGTGGTCAGCCCATCACTTTCTGTATTCCTTGGATGCCCAGTGCTTTGTTGGGAAGAGATAATATTTGGAAATGAACAAATCCGGGGATGTAATTTCCTGATAGTAAAGCCCCAGAGAGCCTGGTTTTGATATCCTTCCAGCACCCAAACGCAGCAGAGGGAATCCTGGCAGAGCTGGAAAACGCTGTCGCTCCGTCGGTGGAATTCCTGGGAACTGGAAAGCAGCAGAAGCAGCGAGAACAGAGTTGGAAGCAGGCTCCAGCCGGGTAAGGCAGACACCAAATCCTTTGGAACTGGGCAGGGGTGGGAAGAATGAATTCTTACATTTGTAGCCCAGGGATTCCTGAGCAGGATCCCGGCAGGGAAGACTGCAGGGATCAGGCTGGGGCCTGATCGCAGCTGGGGGCAGCGAGCCTTGGAATTGGCTGAAGGGAAGAAAGAGGGATCCTTTGAGCACAAGGATCAGGTGTCAAATGCGGAGATGGCATCAGACAATTCCTCGGGAGGGTTTAGTTCCTGGGCCAAATCGATCTGCTGCCTTGTGAAGGAGCTCAGAGAGCTGGGAAGAGCCCAAGCAACGCAGGGAATGCACCGGCAGATGAAAGTGCCGGGGAACGGTGGGGAAAAGCATCCGAACAGGGGGCCTCGTTTTGTACAGGGACGGTACAAAAAATTGTCCGGAAGAGTAGGAATGGAATGGGATTTTACGTATTCCTCGGAGGCCACAATCCAGTGGGAAGGCTGAGAGAAAGAAACAAGGCCTAAAAAGGCAGATGAGCCAAATCTGCCCAAAGCCTCCAATGGCCACATTCCCTGGCATTGCTGAGGACTTCAGCCAAGCTCCAAGCAAAAGGTGAGCCCCTGATTTTGGTGCCAAGGGAAACTCCAAGTTAAGAATGATCCAAATATGAAGCGCTTCTCACAAAACTCAGCTTTGCAAACCTTTCTTTGGGCTAAAAAAGAAAAGATGGGAATGCCCTTGGCAGAAAAGCAGCTGTGAGGCACAGCAGGCTTCAAATGCCTGTCAGCAGGAGCTCCAGGAGAAACGGCTGCTGGCTCCGGGCATCCTGGGCTTTCCAGGCAGGTTTTGTAGCGGATTGCAAGGCAGTTTTCCTGCCTCTGGGGGGTGGCACCTGCATCCCGCTGGAAAGGGAAAATGTGGAGAGAGGGGCAAGCGGGAAGACGGTTGCTGATGTGTGTCCTTGGATCGCAGTTCCTCCCGGTGAGTCTGTGCTGCTGGAAGTTTGAAGGAGATCAGTCCTGGAGTACGTGTGGGTTCACCTGTGGGGTTTGGGAGCGACGCTGGCCATGAAATTCCAGGGATGTTCCCTTTGCTGGAGTGAGAAGCAGTGGAAGCACTTTGCTGTCTGCTTCTTCATCGCCTTCGCCTCGGTCCCCTGGGGCTCCAGGTAATCCCCTCTCACCTTTGCTTTTCCAAGGGTCTCTAAATGAGGGCTTGAGCTTTGGTGTAGCTCCCTTTACAGGGAAGATCTGTTCCAGGAAAGGTCTCCTGGTCTGGACCGATGGCGTTGCAGGAAGAGCAGGAAACCCTGCAGCTCCTGTGGCTCCCTCATCCGATTTGCCTGCAGGCAGCAGCAAGGATCATTCCCAAGTGTCATCCCCTGGCTCCGTGACTCGGTGAGGTTGTGTTCCCCCAAAGGCCAGGGGCCGCTTTGTTTTGCAGCTCACAAAAGTCCAGCTCGGTGGTGCTGGGTTTGGTTTTTGTGTGTAATGAAGGCACTAAAAAATTCCCCTCCTTCACTGGCACAGCCCTGGAGTGGGAGCAGATTCCCCTTATCCCGGAGTTATCCCGCTCCTGCCCTGGATCCCTGCGGTGCCGTGTGTTCTCCAAGCTCACAGCACTGCTGGCTCTAAACAAGAAAAACAATCCCTGTTCCTTCTCTTCTCCGTCCTTGATGTTCCCAGGCCCTGCATCTCCCTGGCTATTCCCTGTGGGAGTCTTCATCTCCATCCCACCTTATCCCGATCAGGTAAGGGTCTGAGACGTGTTTAGCAGCAAATGCATTCCTGTGAAGAAAGCCAAGAGCAAAGAGCATCCAGATGCAGAGAAGTCTTTAGAAAAGCGTTCCAGACGTGCAAATGAGGGATGTGTCTTCCTGAATCTCCTGTTGTTTTTCTCTGTCACGTTTTGGAAGGGTTTCTCTCAGTGATTTCCTGCAGTCCAGGTGCGTCCCTTCTTTTGTCCAAATCCAGTGCCAGAGGATCGAACAACTGACGAGTGGGGCCTGGGATGAAAACGGTTCTCCTAAAATGAGGGAAACAATGCTAGAAGAGAAATGAGCATCCTTTTAATGCCTGGAATAAAAATGCTGGAAAAGGGCACTTTTTATTTGCTATGGTGTCATTCTCCATTTTTTTTCCATAGCTAAAACTCCACGGTGAGCAATCAGAGCAGAAATAGGAAATGCAGGAGTCTTGGATTCCACAGTGGGATTAACTTCCCTTTTCTGCTCTCTTTCAGGACAGGAAAAACCACTGAACTCGCCCCATCTTTGGGACCAAGAGCTGTGGTGTTGGAGTAGGCAAAGCCAGCTAGGGCCCCCCTTGTCCTGCCCATGGTGTGGGTCAGGGACAGGCTCCTCTTCTCCTCTGCGCTGGGATGAACTGCCTAGGGAATGCTATTTCTGACAGCCCGGTCCTAGCCCCGGCTACTGGAAATGGGTGGAGGTGAAGAGGCAAGTGCCAGAGTTGCTTGGGGATGATGGAATTGTGGTGTTTGGCTGTGCCCAGAGGGGCAGGTTGGGCATTTCTGTGTGTCTGAGGACCGGTTTGGGTGCTGGGGAGCCCGGGGAGCCGAGCTCTCAGTGCATTCCCAGCTCACCCGGGGGTGGGAGCTGGTGCAGGGCTCTGGTCGGGCTCGGGGCAGGCCCTGGCCCTGGCACAGACACGCTGGGGTGCTTTGGGGCCGCTTGGGGAGCCGTGGGAGGAGAATGAGGGATGGTGCTGGGCGGAACGGTCAGCCTGCGCTCGTGTCAGCGCAGCCGTGCAGGGCACTGGGATCTGGGTAAAACACCGGCTCTCCTGGTGTTCAGGGAAGCAAGGTCTGTATTTATCCATACGTATTTATCCATACATATTTATCCCTATATTTATCCATGGATTATCCATATATGTTTATCCATATACATTTATCCATATTTTTATCCACGTATTTACCCATGAATTTATCCCTATATTTACCCATGTATTTACCCAGGTATTTTATGAACACTCAAGTGCCATATCCATGTATTTTATGAGCACTTCCAGGGTTGGTGACTCCACCACTGCCCTGGGCAGCTGTTCCAGCGCTGGACAACCCTTCCCATGCTGGGCCAGGAGATGGATTCTGGAAATGCAGACTCTGAGGAGCTGGGGATTAAGGCAGCATTGGATTCCTTTATTCTCCCAGAAGGATAAAGGAGATTTATCCCCAGACGAACCAGAGGTGATCACACTGAGGTCATTAGTGGGATTTCTTCCTTACTCCCACAAATACCCACTGGGGTGACAGAGTTCCCTACAAGGGCGGTGTTGGAAGGAGCTGCTGGCATGTTTTGCTGTTTATTGGGATCCACAGGATGTTTGGTGTCTCTCAGAGCTGTTCCAGGCTCTCCACAGACCCAAACACTCCTCACACTTCTCCTCAGAGTAGAGAGGTTTCCCAGAGTGCTGGTTTTTAATTTCAGATGCTGGGATAACGACACGGCTTCAGGAGGCAGGAGACTCATTGTGCTGTGCCTCAGTCCAGGCAGGGACAACCCCCAGCTAATAAAAACCTCTTTAAAGCACAAAAAGTCCCATTAAACTGATATTATAAAGGCTGCAAATTGAAGCAGGCCTCAATCAGAAAGCAGCAGAATTTAATTCCCCCCCTTACCCATTTGCATGATCATCTCCTTCCTAATTGCCCATCCACGCTTTTCCCACAGAAGTGCTGTCCCGAGGTTGGAGATGGTTCCAGCTTTATGGAGCTTTGATCTTTATCTGGTTTTACTTTTTACAGAGCACAGAACCCGAGAGTGGCAGCTGCTTTCCTCTTGTTCCTCCTGTGGCAGTGAACTGCTCTTCCCGAGGACGGCTGCAGGAATTCTCAGGCAGCAGAACGTATGGAATGCCAGGCACGCTACAGAATTCCAGTGGGAGCAGCAGGAACTTCTGTTCTTTACTGGCAGGGCTGTGCCATGAAGGGGAGCTCGGAGATATTGGTCAGCTCAGGGAATGAGCCTGGCTCATGGTAAGGAAATTCACTGTGCAGTTACTTTGGGCCCTTTCTCTCCTCCTTCTCCTTCTCCTCCTTCTCCTCCTTCTCCTTCTCCTTCTCCTTCTCCTTCTCCTTCTCCTTCTCCTTCTCCTTCTCCTTCTCCTTCTCCTTCTCCTTCTCCCTCTCTTTCCAACACCAGTTCCAGACCTCAGTATAATCCATGTTCCCACAGCCTGACCTTGCAGTTTTCCCAGTTTAGCAGCCCCAGCCACACTTGCAGCCTCTCTGTCTGGACTTTGTCTTGCTGAAATCTCCCTTTGTTGATCCTTTGCTGCCTGACCTTTTATCCAGCAATAACGTGCAGTGGGTGGAAGCTTCTCAGAATTCCCTCCCTGTTCCACTGGAAACATTCCCAAGTGGAAGCAGCTGCACTGCCCATCAGCACTTGCCTGCTTTTAGGGGTGGTTGAGGCATGAAGGATGCAACAAATGGAGTTGGCTCCAAGGGGATGAAATGCTCCCCCTGAGGCTGCTCAGAGAGCTGGAGCTGAGGAATCCGGGTGGGAATCACTCCAAGAAAAAGGAAGGAAAAGAGAGCAGAGGAACAGGGATGCAATTCCAACCTCTCCAAGGACTGGGATGGGCACATTCACCAACACCATTTAATCTAGACACGATTTCTTCTTTGCCTCTGGCTGCCAGGAGCAGGATGAGCAGTTTAATGAGTTTAAATAGTGAATAGTTTAATTAGCTGGAAGAGACTGGATCAATAGCTGCTTAAACAAACAACTGGATCCCTGTTTCCAAGCTTGGATGTAGTTTTGGAAGGTTCCTGGCAGTTTGGCAGGGATTAGTGATGCTGAGAATGTGCTTTTTTGTGGGTTTGGGGCTTTTACTCCTGTTCACGTGGCTGCTCTTTTTCTTGTTGAGTGGAAAACAGGAGGGAAAGAGCAACGATGGAAGGAATTCCACTCTTGCTGCTTGAAGGGATGGATCAGGAAGGGAACAGGCTGCAGGGAATTTGGAGTGCAAACTGAGATCTCTCCGATATTTTCGGCTCAGTCAGTCCATCAGTGCTTGGTGGCTGTTTAGGCCACGTGCAAGGTGAATGATGGTGCACATGGCAGAGCTGCTGGTGGCTCCTTCCCCTGCCCGGCTGTCAGTCACCCTGCAGGGTGCTGGAGCAGCGTGCCAGAGGCCGTGGATCCTATGGATCCCATGGATCCCAGGGGCGTGATCAGGAGCCTGGGCCTGCTGGCCACTCCTTGCTCTCTCTTACCCTGATTTTTCAGCTCTGCAGCGAATCCAGCTTGAGTTTTTCAACCCCCTAGAAACCCAGGGACCTTTCATGTCTGTTCTCAGATCTGGGATTTAAATCCAGCCCTTATCAAAGCACCCCGTGACCAGGCAGGCCCTGAATCCCAGCAGGGATCTGATAAAGAGGGACCTGACATCCTAAAGAAACCCTTTGAAATCCTGCTGGGATTGATTTGTATCCATAATGGAGCCCCGAGCTCTCTGCCAGGGAGAGATGAAGCTGCTCCTTTGCTTTATTATCCTCAGGCCCTTCCCAGCTTTGAGGGAAATTCAGTCCCTCTTCAAGCCCCAAAATCATGGAAAAGCTCCTTTGTATCCTTTCCACAGCCCCTACGTGGATTAATCAACTTTTTATTTGATATGGTGTCATTCTCCTTTTTTTTTCCATGGCTAAAACTCCACGGTGAGCAATCAGAGCAGAAATAGGAAATGCAGGAGTCTTGGATTCCACAGTGGGATTAACTTCCCTTTTCTGCTCTCTTTCAGGACAGGAAAAACCACTGAACTCGCCCCATCTTTGGGACCAAGAGCTTTGGTGTTGGAGTAGGCAAAGCCAGCTAGGGCCCCCCTTGTCCTGCCCATGGTGTGGGCTCCTCTTCTCCTCTGTGCTGGGATGAACTGCCTAGGGAATGCTATTTTTGACAGCCCGGTCCTAGCCCTGGCTACTGGAAATGGGCGGAGGTGAAGAGGCAAGTGCCAGAGTTGCTTGGGGATGATGGAATTGTGGTGTTTGGCTGTGCCCAGAGGGGCAGGTTGGGCATTTCTGTGTGTCTGAGGACCGGTTTGGGTGCTGGGGAGCCCGGGGAGCCGAGCTCTCAGTGCATTCCCAGCTCACCCGGGGGTGGGAGCTGGTGCAGGGCTCTGGTCGGGCTCGGGGCAGGCCCTGGCCCCGGCACAGACACGCTGGGGTGGTTTGGGGACGCTTGGGGAGCAATGGGAAGAAAATGAGGGATGGTGCTGGGCGGAGCGATCGGCCTGTGCTCGTGTCAGCGCAGCCGTGCAGGGCACTGGGATCTGGGTAAAGCACCGGCTCTCCTGGTGTTCAGGGATGCAAGGTCTGAGGGACCGGATTTACTTGGGGTTTTCCAGGACAGCAGGAAGAAGAGGAAATGTGGTGCCAGAGGTGCGTCCCATCAGGTTGCAGTTCCCTCTTTCCCATTTCCATTTCCTCCTCAGTGCGGGTGTCCCCTGCAGCCCATGAGCACGGGGCCGGTGACAACTCCCTGTCTGTAGAGGGATTCCTTATGGAACAAGGGCAGATGACACTTGTGTGAGGCTTACGACTGTTAGAATTAGACCGGGATGGGTTTAAGGAAAACTAGAATCGTGTGTTAATCTTACTGGTCAATGAACAAATGGAATCCACACTTCTATAAGAAAAATTATAGTGTATGGAGCATATAGAAGAAGCTGTTTTTGCCTGCTGCTGCTGCTTGGCTGTATCATGTAACCCCATTCGAACTCTGCCTTCAAGACAGCTGTGAGACCGTGAAATAAAGAACTTAGCAGAACAGCAGCCTCCTCTGCTCTTTCACCCTGGTCCGAGAAGGAGGGGTACCCTGTCAAAGGCTCAACACTTGCCTTTCTGACTTTGTTTCTAAATTTCTACCTTTCTAATTTTGTTTGTTTCTAATTTTTTTGTTTGTTTGTTTCTAACTTTGTTTGTTTTCAACTTTCTCCCTTTAGAAATTTGTTTGTTTCTTGTATTTTACCTCTTTGTTTGTTTCTAAATTTCTGCCGTTGTAACTTTGTTTCTAACTTTCTACTTTTAAAATTTCATTTGTTTTTAACTTTTTACCATTCCTCCCAGCGAGGGCTGTGTGCAGAATACTAAAACCTGTTAAGTTCTTCACTTTTACGTCTATAGGCAAATGCTAGTGATTTAGATGTAAATTCATTTTGAAATAAGCCAGCCCTCTCTGTCTACTCTGTCGCATACAGCAATATAAGAAGCTGGGAATAGAGATCCGCAGGTTTTGAGAATAAGGAGCCGGCGTTTTTCTGTAGGAAGGAAAGCAGCAAGCGCCTGGCCGCAGGAGCCGAGACGCTCGGGCTGCAGGAGCTGCAGAGCGCCCGGAGCCGGCTTTTCCCTGTGCTCTGTGCCTGCCCCCGGGCTGAGCTGGGCGGCGCTGCTGCCGCCTGGTGGCGAGAGCGCGGCACTGCCGCCCCCGACACGGCGCCCCGGCGCTGCTGCCGCCCGGTGGCGGCTGAGCCGAGAGGGCGGCGGCCTCGGTGGCTGCCGAGCGTGGCAAGGAGCGGGAGCGAGCGGGGCCGGGTGTGTCAGCGGAGGGGAGGGGCGAAGGGCGGTTGGCAGCGCCAAGGGACACGGCCGTGCATGAGCGGGGCCACAGCTATGGAAAGGAACGGGCGCCGTGCGGAGCGGTGACCGCGGGGAATGACAGCGCGGGGGGCGGCCCGGCGGGGCCGGTTTTGCCGGGCAGCAGAGGCGCGGTCGCAGCGCGACCCGGGCGGGAGGCACCGGGCGGGCACGGTCGGAATCGAGCCGCCCGCGTGTCGCTCTCAAGGAGGCGGCTCGGAAAGGAAGGCGCAGTTCCGCGCTCTCGGGACGGCGTTAAGTGACGTTTTTATTAGAATATGACAGTATTTATTTGATTTTATTATTTTATTATCTGCCAGGACCTTGCAGAAGGTGGTTTACACTTCCGCCACACTCAAGATGGCGGACGCAGTAGGCCCCCTGCGAGAGGTGTCCCTGCCGATGCCTGCCGCCGGTCGCGGAGCCGTCGCCCGCCTCCGGCGCGGCTGACCCCGCCAGCCGTGTCCTCGCACCGGGAAGCACGGCGGAAAATCGCGCGGAAAGCGCGGGGCCGGCGTCGGAGTCCGGGCCGGATTCAGGCAGCCGACTAGACAGAAGCCCTTGTGAGGGGGCGGCGGGGGCCCTAAGTGTACCACACTAAAGATGGCGGCTCGACCGGAAGTGGCTTCTGCCAGCACCCAAGATGGCGGCGAAGGGCGGAAGTGTCGTCACTGCCACACTAAAGATGGCGGTCGTGTGCGCTGTTTTCTGACCTTCTCAATATGGCGGCAGGGAAGGCCCCCCCCCCAAGCTGCGTCTATTCGGCTGCCTGAACGCGACGCCGACGCCGACGCCAGCCCAGCGCTTGCGCGCAATTTTCTGAGGCGTTTCCCGCTACGCGGACACCGACTGTGGGGTCAGCGGCGCCTGGGGCAGGCGGGAGCATTCAGGCAGTCGAATAGACGGACCGGGGCGGGGGGGGGGGGGGGGGGGTCCTTCGCGGCCGCCATCTTGAGAAGGTCGAATAGCCACATCGGTGCGGTACCGGTGACTTCCGCCCTTCTTCGCCAGGAGCGGCGATGGCGGGGAGCCCGGGGAGCAGCGCTGCCGGGCCGGGGGCACCGGGGCGGGTGCTCCGGGCTCGGAGGTGAGCGGGGAACGGGGACAGCCCCGAGCGGACGGTGGGGGCCGCGGGGGATCGGTATTCCGGCCCAGGGATGAGTGTTCCGGCACAGGGGTGGCTGTCCCGGCACAGGGATGCGTTCATGGACTGTCTAATAATATTATTTAACGATCGTGCAAGGAGATCTGTATAAAAAAATCCTCCGTGGTCATCCTTCTCCCAGCCCCGCTGTGTTTTCAGGATCTTGGGGGAAGAGTTTGGGTCTGAACAAGGCTCTCGGGCACAGGGTGGGATTCTTGGGGTGCAGGGCCAGGATTTGGACTCGATGCTCCCTGTGGGTCCCTTGCAGCCCAGGAAATGCTGCGATCCTGTGCCTCTGAGGGTGAAATAAAGGGGAGCGGTGGGGTTTGTGCCCGCTGTGTTCACGGCCCCGCCGGCTCAGGGCGGGTTAAAGGCGCAGCTGCCCCGAGACAGCGGGACCGGCCGGGGCTGCTCGCTCCCGGTGCTGCCGCCTCGTGGGGAGAGCCCGGCACTGCAGCCCGCGCAGGCGCTGGACCACGGGATGGGCGTGGAACAGCAGCGCAGGGGATGCTGAGGCAGCCCAGGGAATGCTGCGGTCCCAGGGAAGGCTGAGGCGTCCCCTGCCCGGGGCACTCGGCAGCAAACCCCTGATGTTGAGCAGAAAAAGGAAAGTTCTGGGTTAGTGGGAGGAGGTTTCTGGAATGGAGCTGGGACAGGTGCTGATCCACGCATGGAATCACGGGCTGGTTTGGCTTGGAAGGGACCACCAGGATCATTTACACTCTGTTTGTTGTCTGATTGCACAGCGAAGAACATCCAGAACTGCCGCCTCACCCTCACGGACAGCAGGAATGTCTTCCATAGCTCTTGTTTTGGAATGGGAATGGCTGTTGGGAGCTCTGGCAGGACCAGGTAAGAAGAGAAATGGGATCATTGTGGCTGCTGCTGGAGGTGGTTTTCTGCTTTCCGGCTGTTCTTCTCATTGATCCTTTCACAGCAGTGTTCTAGGGCACATTTGAGGGTAATTCCAGGAATCTGAAACCAGATAAAAACTGGTGGGGAAAAAATGTGAACGTGATCCATTTCTGGTAGTTCCAAGCTTCTCCCACAACACCGTTCCAGGGGAAAGCTGATAAAAGGGTAAAGATGCAGAGGAACAAGTGCTGTAAAGCCCCCTGGCGCTCTGAGAGAGCAAACCTTCCAGTAGTCCCAGCAGATCTCTTGGAGAAAGTGTGGGATCGCAAGGTTTTCCAGGAAAGCAAAACAAGGGTGGAGATGAGGGAATAGGCTTCCAGTTCTTCCTTGAGCTGAAAGCCTGGGGGAATTGAGAGGGGCCACAAGAACTGTTTGTGTAGGCAAATGGGAGTTTGGGGGCTGAATCTGAGTTTCCCTCTGGGGCATTTTTGAGGGAAAAGCTGAGGTGCTGTTTAAGGGAGAGAATGCAGATTTTTGGGGTGGAAAAGGTTGAATCAATATTGTAGAGGAAGTAAAACGCTGGGGGTAAAAGTGGATGCAATGTGGAGGGGACAGATTGAATATTTTGGAGGCAAAATGGGGAACTGAGTAGTGGAGAGATGGGGAACATTTTGGAGGCAACACTTGACAAACTCTCTGGGGTGGAGAACGACCACATTGAGGGAAAAATGAGGTGATGAGCAGTGGGCACGTAGGGAAGGTCGTGGGGGTAAATCTTGAGAAAAGCCCCGTGGTATTCAAGAAATCCTTGGAAGCAGGACTGAGGAATTCAGTGGTGGAAAAATAGGGGAATTTTGCGGGGGTAAAACTTTAAAAGATCTAAGAGTTGAGAGTGTGTGTTTTTAGGTAGAAAGGATGTCTTGTTGAAGTTGGGCGTCTGGATTGTGGCATTTATGGATCCAGAAAGTAGAAGATAAAGGAGACTCCCAAAGCCTCGGTAGCTGTGTTAAGAAATCCCTGCCAGGGAAGAAAGGTACCTAAACCTCCTAGAAGTAGGGACTAATTGGCATGGGAAGGGGAAAACCCACCCCCAGTGGGAGAGAGCACGCCGGGTAAGGGAAGAGAAGGATGCCCTTAAGAACAAGCAGGGAAGGTGAATTTCTCGGCTTGCTAAAATGTATCAAAAAGTTTGGAACCTGGGTCTGTGTGGAGGCCGGGATTTTCTCGGCCATATGCAGAGCCCAGCACTAGGAATAAAGGAATTCCAGGCTTTACAACGCCAAAAATGCAGTACCAGAGAGTTCTGTTATCCCGAGGACTTGGGGGACATTTGGCAAAAATTTCCGGGGGCCCAGGCTGGACCGAGCTTTTAACGCTCCCCGGATTCACGGGATCGGGGATTCCGGCGTGCCCTGCACGGGTTTTTTCAGGGAAGTCCCAAATCCTTCGTGTGAGCACGAAGCAGAATCCCCTGGGAGCTGTGAAGGCAACAGGATATTTCTTGGGAATTTTGAAGGGTTGGGTGAGTCCTCAGTGTTAGGTTGGAATGAACGCAAATTGTCCGGGAGTTGCTGGTTTGGGGATGGCCGGGTCTGGGTTTGGATTTGTGGGCACCGAGTGTTCCTTGTGTCAGCTTTAGGTCTTCTGGATTGGTGGGAGTAGTCAGAGAAAAGAGAAGGCAATTGAAATGCGGAGCTCCATTCCCGGAGAAATGGTCGGGATGGGAGAGGAAAGGCTGTGGAGCTGCTGGGAGCTCGTGGAGAACGAAAGGATCTGAGGCCTGGAGGCAAAAGCTGTGGAACAAAGCCTGAAAAGGGTGTGGGGTGGGGCGGGAGGGGGAGGAGGAGGGCACCGTGGTGGGGGGAAAGAGGGAAAGGATCCCTGCTCCGGGAATCCAGCAGGGACCAGGAGAGGATCATTTTCCATCCACTGCTCTCAGTGGAATCCTAATAAGGACGGTGGAAGGGAAGTGATTCGTTTGTTCTTAGGTTTGGAATGAAAGGTGCTCTTGCAGAGGGGACTATTGACCTGTTAAAATTCTGTTGGATACAGGAAAAGAGGGAGGAAGCAAGCAGCTGGGGAATGAAGGGGTGGATTTTTTGGTG
The DNA here is from genome assembly GCF_965178545.1 of Coloeus monedula. Lineage (NCBI taxonomy): Eukaryota > Metazoa > Chordata > Aves > Passeriformes > Corvidae > Coloeus > Coloeus monedula. The sequence continues at coordinate 862,450 of NW_028120816.1, read as the reverse complement.
GATACAGGGAAAGACACGGGAAGGGGCTCTCAAGTAAAATACACCTCACGGGCAGCACCAGGAGAAGCCTCAAGTGCCCTTTTTTTCCAAGCTCTGACATTCCAGAGGAGTAAGCAGTGGTCAGCCCATCACTTTCTGTATTCCTTGGATGCCCAGTGCTTTGTTGGGAAGAGATAATATTTGGAAATGAACAAATCCGGGGATGTAATTTCCTGATAGTAAAGCCCCAGAGAGCCTGGTTTTGATATCCTTCCAGCACCCAAACGCAGCAGAGGGAATCCTGGCGGAGCTGGAAAACGCTGTCGCTCCGTCGGTGGAATTCCTGGGAACTGGAAAGCAGCAGAAGCAGCAAGAACAGAGTTGGAAGCAGGCTCCAGCCAGGTAAGGCAGACACCAAATCCTTTGGAACTGGGCAGGGGTGGGAAGAATGAATTCTTACATTTGTAGCCCAGGGATTCCTGAGCAGGATCCCGGCAGGGAAGACTGCAGGGATCAGGCTGGGGCCTGATCGCAGCTGGGGGCAGCGAGCCTTGGAATTGGCTGAAGGGAAGAAAGAGGGATCCTTTGAGCACAAGGATCAGGTGTCAAATGCGGAGATGGCATCAGACAATTCCTCGGGAGGGTTTAGTTCCTGGGCCAAATCGATCTGCTGCCTTGTGAAGGAGCTCAGAGAGCTGGGAAGAGCCCAAGCAACGCAGGGAATGCACCGGCAGATGAAAGTGCTGGGGAACGGTGGGGAAAAGCATCCGAACAGGGGGCCTCGTTTTGTACAGGGACGGTGCAAAAAATTGTCCGAAAGAATAGGAATGGAATGGGATTTTACGTATTCCTCGGAGGCCACAATCCAGTGGGAAGGCTGAGAGAAAGAAACAAGGCCTAAAAAGGCAGATGAGCCAAATCTGCCCAAAGCCTCCAATGGCCACATTCCCTGGCACTGCTGAGGACTTCAGCCAAGCTCCAAGCAAAAGGTGAGCCCCTGATTTTGGTGCCAAGGGAAACTCCAAGTTAAGAATGATCCAAATATGAAGCGCTTCTCACAAAACTCAGCTTTGCAAACCTTTCTTTGGGCTAAAAAAGAAAAGATGGGAATGCCCTTGGCAGAAAAGCAGCTGTGAGGCACAGCAGGCTTCAAATGCCTGTCAGCAGGAGCTCCAGGAGAAACGGCTGCTGGCTCCGGGCATCCTGGGCTTTCCAGGCAGGTTTTGTAGCGGATTGCAAGGCAGTTTTCCTGCCTCTGGGGGGTGGCACCTGCATCCCGCTGGAAAGGGAAAATGTGGAGAGAGGGGCAAGCGGGAAGACGGTTGCTGATGTGTGTCCTTGGATCGCAGTTCCTCCCGGTGAGTCTGTGCTGCTGGAAGTTTGAAGGAGATCAGTCCTGGAGTACGTGTGGGTTCACCTGTGGGGTTTGGGAGCGACGCCGGCCATGAAATTCCAGGGATGTTCCCTTTGCTGGAGTGAGAAGCAGTGGAAGCACTTTGCTGTCTGCTTCTTCATCGCCTTCGCCTCGGTCCCCTGGGGCTCCAGGTAATCCCCTCTCACCTTTGCTTTTCCAAGGGTCTCTAAATGAGGGCTTGAGCTTTGGTGTAGCTCCCTTTACAGGGAAGATCTGTTCCAGGAAAGGTCTCCTGGTCTGGACCGATGGCGTTGCAGGAAGAGCAGGAAACCCCGCAGCTCCTGTGGCTCCCTCATCTGATTTGCCTGCAGGCAGCAGCAAGGATCATTCCCAAGTGTCATCCCCTGGCTCCGTGACTCGGTGAGGTTGTGTTCCCCCAAAGGCCAGGGGCCGCTTTGTTTTGCGGCTCACGAAAGTCCAGCTCGGTGGTGCTGGGTTTGGTTTTTGTGTGTAATGAAGGCACTAAAAAATTCCCCTCCTTCACTGGCACAGCCCTGGAGTGGGAGCAGATTCCCCTTATCCCGCAGTTATCCCGCTCCTGCCCTGGATCCCTGCGGTGCCGTGTGTTCTCCAAGCTCACAGCACTGCTGGCTCTAAACAAGAAAAACAATCCCTGTTCCTTCTCTTCTCCGTCCTTGATGTTCCCAGGCCCTGCATCTCCCTGGCTATTCCCTGTGGGAGTCTTCATCTCCATCCCACCTTATCCCGATCAGGTAAGGGTCTGAGACGTGTTTAGCAGCAAATGCATTCCTGTGAAGAAAGCCAAGAGCAAAGAGCATCCAGATGCAGAGAAGTCTTTAGAAAAGCGTTCCAGACGTGCAAATGAGGGATGTGTCTTCCTGCATCTCCTGTTGTTTTTCTCTGTCACGTTTTGGAAGGGTTTCTCTCAGTGATTTCCTGCAGTCCAGGTGCGTCCCTTCTTTTGTCCAAATCCAGTGCCAGAGGATCGAACAACTGACGAGTGGGGCCTGGGATGAAAACGGTTCTCCTAAAATGAGGGAAACAATGCTAGAAGAGAAATGAGCATCCTTTTAATGCCTGGAATAAAAATGCTGGAAAAGGGCACTTTTTATTTGCTATGGTGTCATTCTCCTTTTTTTTTCCATAGCTAAAACTCCACGGTGAGCAATCAGAGCAGAAATAGGAAATGCAGGAGTCTTGGATTCCACAGTGGGATTAACTTCCCTTTTCTGCTCTCTTTCAGGACAGGAAAAACCACTGAACTTGCCCCATCTTTGGGACCAAGAGCTGTGGTGTTGGAGTAGGCAAAGCCAGCTAGGGCCCCCCTTGTCCTGCCCATGGTGTGGGTCAGGGACAGGCTCCTCTTCTCCTCTGCGCTGGGATGAACTGCCTAGGGAATGCTATTTTTGACAGCCCGGTCCTAGCCCCGGCTACTGGAAATGGGCGGAGGTGAAGAGGCAAGTGCCAGAGTTGCTTGGGGATGATGGAATTGTGGTGTTTGGCTGTGCCCAGAGGGGCAGGTTGGGCATTTCTGTGTGTCTGAGGACCGGTTTGGGTGCTGGGGAGCCCGGGGAGCCGAGCTCTCAGTGCATTCCCAGCTCACCCGGGGGTGGGAGCTGGTGCAGGGCTCTGGTCGGGCTCGGGGCAGGCCCTGGCCCTGGCACAGACACGCTGGGGTGGTTTGGGGCCGCTTGGGGAGCAATGGGAGGAAAATGAGGGATGGTGCTGGGCGGAACGGTCAGCCTGCGCTCGTGTCAGCGCAGCCGTGCAGGGCACTGGGATCTGGGTAAAACACCGGCTCTCCTGGTGTTCAGGGAAGCAAGGTCTGTATTTATCCATACATATTTATCCCTACATATTTATCCCTATATTTATCCATATGTTTATCCATGTATTTACCCATGAATTTATTCCTATATTTACCCATGTATTTACCCAGGTATTTTATGAACACTCAAGTGCCATATCCATGTATTTTATGAGCACTTCCAGGGTTGGTGACTCCACCACTGCTCTGGGCAGCTGTTCCAGCGCTGGACAACCCTTCCCATGCTGGGCCAGGAGATGGATTCTGGAAATGCAGACTCCGAGGAGCAGGGGATTAAGGCAGCATTGGATTCCTTTATTCTCCCAGAAGGATAAAGGAGATTTATCCCCAGACGAACCAGAGGTGATCACACTGAGGTCATTAGTGGGATTTCTTCCTTACTCCCACAAATACCCACTGGGGTGACAGAGTTCCCTACAAGGGCGGTGTTGGAAGGAGCTGCTGGCATGTTTTGCTGTTTATTGGGATCCACAGGATGTTTGGTGTCTCTCAGAGCTGTTCCAGGCTCTCCACAGACCCAAACACTCCTCACACTTCTCCTCAGAGTAGAGAGGTTTCCCAGAGTGCTGGTTTTTAATTTCAGATGCTGGGATAACGACACGGCTTCAGGAGGCAGGAGACTCATTGTGCTGTGCCTCAGTCCAGGCAGGGACAACCCCCAGCTAATAAAAACCTTTTTAAAGCACAAAAAGTCCCATTAAACTGATATTATAAAGGCTGCAAATTGAAGCAGGCCTCAATCAGAAAGCAGCAGAATTTAATTCCCCCCCTTACCCATTTGCATGATCATCTCCTTCCTAATTGCCCATCCACGCTTTTCCCACAGAAGTGCTGTCCCGAGGTTGGAGATGGTTCCAGCTTTATGGAGCTTTGATCTTTATCTGGTTTTACTTTTTACAGAGCACAGAACCCGAGAGTGGCAACTGCTTTCCTCTTGTTCCTCCTGTGGCAGTGAACTGCTCTTCCCGAGGACGGCTGCAGGAATTCTCAGGCAGCAGAACGTATGGAATGCCAGGCACGCTACAGAATTCCAGTGGGAGCAGCAGGAACTTCTGTTCTTTACTGGCAGGGCTGTGCCATGAAGGGGAGCTCGGAGATATTGGTCAGCTCAGGGAATGAGCCTGGCTCATGGTAAGGAAATTCACTGTGCAGTTACTTTGGGCCCTTTCTCTCCTCCTTCTCCTTCTCCTTCTCCTTCTCCTTCTCCTTCTCCTTCTCCTTCTCCTTCTCCTTCTCCTTCTCCTTCTCCTTCTCCTTCTCCTTCTCCTTCTCCTTCTCCTTCTCCTTCTCCCTCTCTTCCCAACACCAGTTCCAGACCTCAGTATAATCCATGTTCCCACAGCCTGACCTTGCAGTTTTCCCAGTTTAGCAGCCCCAGCCACACTTGCAGCCTCTCTGTCTGGACTTTGTCTTGCTGAAATCTCCCTTTGTTGATCCTTTGCTGCCTGACCTTTTATCCAGCAATAACGTGCAGTGGGTGGAAGCTTCTCAGAATTCCCTCCCTGTTCCACTGGAAACATTCCCAAGTGGAAGCAGCTGCACTGCCCATCAGCACTTGCCTGCTTTTAGGGGTGGTTGAGGCATGAAGGATGCAACAAATGGAGTTGGCTCCAAGGGGATGAAATGCTCCCCCTGAGGCTGCTCAGAGAGCTGGAGCTGAGGAATCCGGGTGGGAATCACTCCAAGAAAAAGGAAGGAAAAGAGAGCAGAGGAACAGGGATGCAATTCCAACCTCTCCAAGGACTGGGATGGGCACATTCACCAACACCATTTAATCTAGACACGATTTCTTCTTTGCCTCTGGCTGCCAGGAGCAGGATGAGCAGTTTAATGAGTTTAAATAGTGAATAGTTTAATTAGCTGGAAGAGACTGGATCAATAGCTGCTTAAACAAACAACTGGATCCCTGTTTCCAAGCTTGGATGTAGTTTTGGAAGGTTCCTGGCAGTTTGGCAGGGATTAGTGATGCTGAGAATGTGCTTTTTTGTGGGTTTGGGGCTTTTACTCCTGTTCACGTGGCTGCTCTTTTTCTTGTTGAGTGGAAAACAGGAGGGAAAGAGCAACGATGGAAGGAATTCCACTCTTGCTGCTTGAAGGGATGGATCAGGAAGGGAACAGGCTGCAGGGAATTTGGAGTGCAAACTGAGATCTCTCCGATATTTTCGGCTCAGTCAGTCCATCAGTGCTTGGTGGCTGTTTAGGCCACGTGCAAGGTGAATGATGGTGCACATGGCAGAGCTGCTGGTGGCTCCTTCCCCTGCCCGGCTGTCAGTCACCCTGCAGGGTGCTGGAGCAGCGTGCCAGAGGCCGTGGATCCTATGGATCCCATGGATCCCAGGGGCGTGATCAGGAGCCTGGGCCTGCTGGCCACTCCTTGCTCTCTCTTACCCTGATTTTTCAGCTCTGCAGCGAATCCAGCTTGAGTTTTTCAACCCCCTAGAAACCCAGGGACCTTTCATGTCTGTTCTCAGATCTGGGATTTAAATCCAGCCCTTATCAAAGCACCCCGTGACCAGGCAGGCCCTGAATCCCAGCAGGGATCTGATAAAGAGGGACCTGACATCCTAAAGAAACCCTTTGAAATCCTGCTGGGATTGATTTGTATCCATAATGGAGCCCCGAGCTCTCTGCCAGGGAGAGATGAAGCTGCTCCTTTGCTTTATTATCCTCAGGCCCTTCCCAGCTTTGAGGGAAATTCAGTCCCTCTTCAAGCCCCAAAATCATGGAAAAGCTCCTTTGTATCCTTTCCACAGCCCCTACGTGGATTAATCAACTTTTTATTTGATATGGTGTCATTCTCCTTTTTTTTTCCATGGCTAAAACTCCACGGTGAGCAATCAGAGCAGAAATAGGAAATGCAGGAGTCTTGGATTCCACAGTGGGATTAACTTCCCTTTTCTGCTCTCTTTCAGGACAGGAAAAACCACTGAACTCGCCCCATCTTTGGGACCAAGAGCTTTGGTGTTGGAGTAGGCAAAGCCAGCTAGGGCCCCCCTTGTCCTGCCCATGGTGTGGGCTCCTCTTCTCCTCTGTGCTGGGATGAACTGCCTAGGGAATGCTATTTTTGACAGCCCGGTCCTAGCCCTGGCTACTGGAAATGGGCGGAGGTGAAGAGGCAAGTGCCAGAGTTGCTTGGGGATGATGGAATTGTGGTGTTTGGCTGTGCCCAGAGGGGCAGGTTGGGCATTTCTGTGTGTCTGAGGACCGGTTTGGGTGCTGGGGAGCCCGGGGAGCCGAGCTCTCAGTGCATTCCCAGCTCACCCGGGGGTGGGAGCTGGTGCAGGGCTCTGGTCGGGCTCGGGGCAGGCCCTGGCCCCGGCACAGACACGCTGGGGTGGTTTGGGGACGCTTGGGGAGCAATGGGAAGAAAATGAGGGATGGTGCTGGGCGGAGCGATCGGCCTGTGCTCGTGTCAGCGCAGCCGTGCAGGGCACTGGGATCTGGGTAAAGCACCGGCTCTCCTGGTGTTCAGGGATGCAAGGTCTGAGGGACCGGATTTACTTGGGGTTTTCCAGGACAGCAGGAAGAAGAGGAAATGTGGTGCCAGAGGTGCGTCCCATCAGGTTGCAGTTCCCTCTTTCCCATTTCCATTTCCTCCTCAGTGCGGGTGTCCCCTGCAGCCCATGAGCACGGGGCCGGTGACAACTCCCTGTCTGTAGAGGGATTCCTTATGGAACAAGGGCAGATGACACTTGTGTGAGGCTTACGACTGTTAGAATTAGACCGGGATGGGTTTAAGGAAAACTAGAATCGTGTGTTAATCTTACTGGTCAATGAACAAATGGAATCCACACTTCTATAAGAAAAATTATAGTGTATGGAGCATATAGAAGAAGCTGTTTTTGCCTGCTGCTGCTGCTTGGCTGTATCATGTAACCCCATTCGAACTCTGCCTTCAAGACAGCTGTGAGACCGTGAAATAAAGAACTTAGCAGAACAGCAGCCTCCTCTGCTCTTTCACCCTGGTCCGAGAAGGAGGGGTACCCTGTCAAAGGCTCAACACTTGCCTTTCTGACTTTGTTTCTAAATTTCTACCTTTCTAATTTTGTTTGTTTCTAATTTTTTTGTTTGTTTGTTTCTAACTTTGTTTGTTTTCAACTTTCTCCCTTTAGAAATTTGTTTGTTTCTTGTATTTTACCTCTTTGTTTGTTTCTAAATTTCTGCCGTTGTAACTTTGTTTCTAACTTTCTACTTTTAAAATTTCATTTGTTTTTAACTTTTTACCATTCCTCCCAGCGAGGGCTGTGTGCAGAATACTAAAACCTGTTAAGTTCTTCACTTTTACGTCTATAGGCAAATGCTAGTGATTTAGATGTAAATTCATTTTGAAATAAGCCAGCCCTCTCTGTCTACTCTGTCGCATACAGCAATATAAGAAGCTGGGAATAGAGATCCGCAGGTTTTGAGAATAAGGAGCCGGCGTTTTTCTGTAGGAAGGAAAGCAGCAAGCGCCTGGCCGCAGGAGCCGAGACGCTCGGGCTGCAGGAGCTGCAGAGCGCCCGGAGCCGGCTTTTCCCTGTGCTCTGTGCCTGCCCCCGGGCTGAGCTGGGCGGCGCTGCTGCCGCCTGGTGGCGAGAGCGCGGCACTGCCGCCCCCGACACGGCGCCCCGGCGCTGCTGCCGCCCGGTGGCGGCTGAGCCGAGAGGGCGGCGGCCTCGGTGGCTGCCGAGCGTGGCAAGGAGCGGGAGCGAGCGGGGCCGGGTGTGTCAGCGGAGGGGAGGGGCGAAGGGCGGTTGGCAGCGCCAAGGGACACGGCCGTGCATGAGCGGGGCCACAGCTATGGAAAGGAACGGGCGCCGTGCGGAGCGGTGACCGCGGGGAATGACAGCGCGGGGGGCGGCCCGGCGGGGCCGGTTTTGCCGGGCAGCAGAGGCGCGGTCGCAGCGCGACCCGGGCGGGAGGCACCGGGCGGGCACGGTCGGAATCGAGCCGCCCGCGTGTCGCTCTCAAGGAGGCGGCTCGGAAAGGAAGGCGCAGTTCCGCGCTCTCGGGACGGCGTTAAGTGACGTTTTTATTAGAATATGACAGTATTTATTTGATTTTATTATTTTATTATCTGCCAGGACCTTGCAGAAGGTGGTTTACACTTCCGCCACACTCAAGATGGCGGATGCAGTAGGCCCCCTGCGAGAGGTGTCCCTGCCGATGCCTGCCGCCGGTCGCGGAGCCGTCGGCCGCCTCCGGCGCGGCTGACCCCGCCAGCCGTGTCCTCGCACCGGGAAGCACGGCGGAAAATCGCGCGGAAAGCGCGGGGCCGGCGTCGGAGTCCGGGCCGGATTCAGGCAGCCGACTAGACAGAAGCCCTTGTGAGGGGGCGGCGGGGGCCCTAAGTGTACCACACTAAAGATGGCGGCTCGACCGGAAGTGGCTTCTGCCAGCACCCAAGATGGCGGCGAAGGGCGGAAGTGTCGTCACTGCCACACTAAAGATGGCGGTCGTGTGCGCTGTTTTCTGACCTTCTCAATATGGCGGCAGGGAAGGCCCCCCCCCCCCCCAAGCTGCGTCTATTCGGCTGCCTGAACGCGACGCCGACGCCGACGCCAGCCCAGCGCTTGCGCGCAATTTTCTGAGGCGTTTCCCGCTACGCGGACACCGACTGTGGGGTCAGCGGCGCCTGGGGCAGGCGGGAGCATTCAGGCAGTCGAATAGACGGACCGGGGCGGGGGGGGGGGGGGGTCCTTCGCGGCCGCCATCTTGAGAAGGTCGAATAGCCACATCGGTGCGGTACCGGTGACTTCCGCCCTTCTTCGCCAGGAGCGGCGATGGCGGGGAGCCCGGGGAGCAGCGCTGCCGGGCCGGGGGCACCGGGGCGGGTGCTCCGGGCTCGGAGGTGAGCGGGGAACGGGGACAGCCCCGAGCGGACGGTGGGGGCCGCGGGGGATCGGTATTCCGGCCCAGGGATGAGTGTTCCGGCACAGGGGTGGCTGTCCCGGCACAGGGATGCGTTCATGGACTGTCTAATAATATTATTTAACGATCGTGCAAGGAGATCTGTATAAAAAAATCCTCCGTGGTCATCCTTCTCCCAGCCCCGCTGTGTTTTCAGGATCTTGGGGGAAGAGTTTGGGTCTGAACAAGGCTCTCGGGCACAGGGTGGGATTCTTGGGGTGCAGGGCCAGGATTTGGACTCGATGCTCCCTGTGGGTCCCTTGCAGCCCAGGAAATGCTGCGATCCTGTGCCTCTGAGGGTGAAATAAAGGGGAGCGGTGGGGTTTGTGCCCGCTGTGTTCACGGCCCCGCCGGCTCAGGGCGGGTTAAAGGCGCAGCTGCCCCGAGACAGCGGGACCGGCCGGGGCTGCTCGCTCCCGGTGCTGCCGCCTCGTGGGGAGAGCCCGGCACTGCAGCCCGCGCAGGCGCTGGACCACGGGATGGGCGTGGAACAGCAGCGCAGGGGATGCTGAGGCAGCCCAGGGAATGCTGCGGTCCCAGGGAAGGCTGAGGCGTCCCCTGCCCGGGGCACTCGGCAGCAAACCCCTGATGTTGAGCAGAAAAAGGAAAGTTCTGGGTTAGTGGGAGGAGGTTTCTGGAATGGAGCTGGGACAGGTGCTGATCCACGCATGGAATCACGGGCTGGTTTGGCTTGGAAGGGACCACCAGGATCATTTACACTCTGTTTGTTGTCTGATTGCACAGCGAAGAACATCCAGAACTGCCGCCTCACCCTCACGGACAGCAGGAATGTCTTCCATAGCTCTTGTTTTGGAATGGGAATGGCTGTTGGGAGCTCTGGCAGGACCAGGTAAGAAGAGAAATGGGATCATTGTGGCTGCTGCTGGAGGTGGTTTTCTGCTTTCCGGCTGTTCTTCTCATTGATCCTTTCACAGCAGTGTTCTAGGGCACATTTGAGGGTAATTCCAGGAATCTGAAACCAGATAAAAACTGGTGGGGAAAAAATGTGAACGTGATCCATTTCTGGTAGTTCCAAGCTTCTCCCACAACACCGTTCCAGGGGAAAGCTGATAAAAGGGTAAAGATGCAGAGGAACAAGTGCTGTAAAGCCCCCTGGCGCTCTGAGAGAGCAAACCTTCCAGTAGTCCCAGCAGATCTCTTGGAGAAAGTGTGGGATCGCAAGGTTTTCCAGGAAAGCAAAACAAGGGTGGAGATGAGGGAATAGGCTTCCAGTTCTTCCTTGAGCTGAAAGCCTGGGGGAATTGAGAGGGGCCACAAGAACTGTTTGTGTAGGCAAATGGGAGTTTGGGGGCTGAATCTGAGTTTCCCTCTGGGGCATTTTTGAGGGAAAAGCTGAGGTGCTGTTTAAGGGAGAGAATGCAGATTTTTGGGGTGGAAAAGGTTGAATCAATATTGTAGAGGAAGTAAAACGCTGGGGGTAAAAGTGGATGCAATGTGGAGGGGACAGATTGAATATTTTGGAGGCAAAATGGGGAACTGAGTAGTGGAGAGATGGGGAACATTTTGGAGGCAACACTTGACAAACTCTCTGGGGTGGAGAACGACCACATTGAGGGAAAAATGAGGTGATGAGCAGTGGGCACGTAGGGAAGGTCGTGGGGGTAAATCTTGAGAAAAGCCCCGTGGTATTCAAGAAATCCTTGGAAGCAGGACTGAGGAATTCAGTGGTGGAAAAATAGGGGAATTTTGCGGGGGTAAAACTTTAAAAGATCTAAGAGTTGAGAGTGTGTGTTTTTAGGTAGAAAGGATGTCTTGTTGAAGTTGGGCGTCTGGATTGTGGCATTTATGGATCCAGAAAGTAGAAGATAAAGGAGACTCCCAAAGCCTCGGTAGCTGTGTTAAGAAATCCCTGCCAGGGAAGAAAGGTACCTAAACCTCCTAGAAGTAGGGACTAATTGGCATGGGAAGGGGAAAACCCACCCCCAGTGGGAGAGAGCACGCCGGGTAAGGGAAGAGAAGGATGCCCTTAAGAACAAGCAGGGAAGGTGAATTTCTCGGCTTGCTAAAATGTATCAAAAAGTTTGGAACCTGGGTCTGTGTGGAGGCCGGGATTTTCTCGGCCATATGCAGAGCCCAGCACTAGGAATAAAGGAATTCCAGGCTTTACAACGCCAAAAATGCAGTACCAGAGAGTTCTGTTATCCCGAGGACTTGGGGGACATTTGGCAAAAATTTCCGGGGGCCCAGGCTGGACCGAGCTTTTAACGCTCCCCGGATTCACGGGATCGGGGATTCCGGCGTGCCCTGCACGGGTTTTTTCAGGGAAGTCCCAAATCCTTCGTGTGAGCACGAAGCAGAATCCCCTGGGAGCTGTGAAGGCAACAGGATATTTCTTGGGAATTTTGAAGGGTTGGGTGAGTCCTCAGTGTTAGGTTGGAATGAACGCAAATTGTCCGGGAGTTGCTGGTTTGGGGATGGCCGGGTCTGGGTTTGGATTTGTGGGCACCGAGTGTTCCTTGTGTCAGCTTTAGGTCTTCTGGATTGGTGGGAGTAGTCAGAGAAAAGAGAAGGCAATTGAAATGCGGAGCTCCATTCCCGGAGAAATGGTCGGGATGGGAGAGGAGAGGCTGTGGAGCTGCTGGGAGCTCGTGGAGAACGAAAGGATCTGAGGCCTGGAGGCAAAAGCTGTGGAACAAAGCCTGAAAAGGGTGTGGGGTGGGGCGGGAGGGGGAGGAGGAGGGCACCGTGGTGGGGGGAAAGAGGGAAAGGATCCCTGCTCCGGGAATCCAGCAGGGACCAGGAGAGGATCATTTTCCATCCACTGCTCTCAGTGGAATCCTAATAAGGACGGTGGAAGGGAAGTGATTCGTTTGTTCTTAGGTTTGGAATGAAAGGTGCTCTTGCAGAGGGGACTATTGACCTGTTAAAATTCTGTTGGATACAGGAAAAGAGGGAGGAAGCAAGCAGCTGGGGAATGAAGGGGTGGATTTTTTGGTGGATACAGGGAAAGACACGGGAAGGGGCTCTCAAGTAAAATACACCTCACGGGCAGCACCAGGAGAAGCCTCAAGTGCCCTTTTTTTCCAAGCTCTGACATTCCAGAGGAGTAAGCAGTGGTCAGCCCATCACTTTCTGTATTCCTTGGATGCCCAGTGCTTTGTTGGGAAGAGATAATATTTGGAAATGAACAAATCCGGGGATGTAATTTCCTGATAGTAAAGCCCCAGAGAGCCTGGTTTTGATATCCTTCCAGCACCCAAACGCAGCAGAGGGAATCCTGGCGGAGCTGGAAAACGCTGTCGCTCCGTCGGTGGAATTCCTGGGAACTGGAAAGCAGCAGAAGCAGCAAGAACAGAGTTGGAAGCAGGCTCCAGCCAGGTAAGGCAGACACCAAATCCTTTGGAACTGGGCAGGGGTGGGAAGAATGAATTCTTACATTTGTAGCCCAGGGATTCCTGAGCAGGATCCCGGCAGGGAAGACTGCAGGGATCAGGCTGGGGCCTGATCGCAGCTGGGGGCAGCGAGCCTTGGAATTGGCTGAAGGGAAGAAAGAGGGATCCTTTGAGCACAAGGATCAGGTGTCAAATGCGGAGATGGCATCAGACAATTCCTCGGGAGGGTTTAGTTCCTGGGCCAAATCGATCTGCTGCCTTGTGAAGGAGCTCAGAGAGCTGGGAAGAGCCCAAGCAACGCAGGGAATGCACCGGCAGATGAAAGTGCCGGGGAACGGTGGGGAAAAGCATCCGAACAGGGGGCCTCGTTTTGTACAGGGACGGTACAAAAAATTGTCCGAAAGAATAGGAATGGAATGGGATTTTACGTATTCCTCGGAGGCCACAATCCAGTGGGAAGGCTGAGAGAAAGAAACAAGGCCTAAAAAGGCAGATGAGCCAAATCTGCCCAAAGCCTCCAATGGCCACATTCCCTGGCACTGCTGAGGACTTCAGCCAAGCTCCAAGCAAAAGGTGAGCCCCTGATTTTGGTGCCAAGGGAAACTCCAAGTTAAGAATGATCCAAATATGAAGCGCTTCTCACAAAACTCAGCTTTGCAAACCTTTCTTTGGGCTAAAAAAGAAAAGATGGGAATGCCCTTGGCAGAAAAGCAGCTGTGAGGCACAGCAGGCTTCAAATGCCTGTCAGCAGGAGCTCCAGGAGAAACGGCTGCTGGCTCCGGGCATCCTGGGCTTTCCAGGCAGGTTTTGTAGCGGATTGCAAGGCAGTTTTCCTGCCTCTGGGGGGTGGCACCTGCATCCCGCTGGAAAGGGAAAATGTGGAGAGAGGGGCAAGCGGGAAGACGGTTGCTGATGTGTGTCCTTGGATCGCAGTTCCTCCCGGTGAGTCTGTGCTGCTGGAAGTTTGAAGGAGATCAGTCCTGGAGTACGTGTGGGTTCACCTGTGGGGTTTGGGAGCGACGCCGGCCATGAAATTCCAGGGATGTTCCCTTTGCTGGAGTGAGAAGCAGTGGAAGCACTTTGCTGTCTGCTTCTTCATCGCCTTCGCCTCGGTCCCCTGGGGCTCCAGGTAATCCCCTCTCACCTTTGCTTTTCCAAGGGTCTCTAAATGAGGGCTTGAGCTTTGGTGTAGCTCCCTTTACAGGGAAGATCTGTTCCAGGAAAGGTCTCCTGGTCTGGACCGATGGCGTTGCAGGAAGAGCAGGAAACCCCGCAGCTCCTGTGGCTCCCTCATCTGATTTGCCTGCAGGCAGCAGCAAGGATCATTCCCAAGTGTCATCCCCTGGCTCCGTGACTCGGTGAGGTTGTGTTCCCCCAAAGGCCAGGGGCCGCTTTGTTTTGCGGCTCACGAAAGTCCAGCTCGGTGGTGCTGGGTTTGGTTTTTGTGTGTAATGAAGGCACTAAAAAATTCCCCTCCTTCACTGGCACAGCCCTGGAGTGGGAGCAGATTCCCCTTATCCCGCAGTTATCCCGCTCCTGCCCTGGATCCCTGCGGTGCCGTGTGTTCTCCAAGCTCACAGCACTGCTGGCTCTAAACAAGAAAAACAATCCCTGTTCCTTCTCTTCTCCGTCCTTGATGTTCCCAGGCCCTGCATCTCCCTGGCTATTCCCTGTGGGAGTCTTCATCTCCATCCCACCTTATCCCGATCAGGTAAGGGTCTGAGACGTGTTTAGCAGCAAATGCATTCCTGTGAAGAAAGCCAAGAGCAAAGAGCATCCAGATGCAGAGAAGTCTTTAGAAAAGCGTTCCAGACGTGCAAATGAGGGATGTGTCTTCCTGCATCTCCTGTTGTTTTTCTCTGTCACGTTTTGGAAGGGTTTCTCTCAGTGATTTCCTGCAGTCCAGGTGCGTCCCTTCTTTTGTCCAAATCCAGTGCCAGAGGATCGAACAACTGACGAGTGGGGCCTGGGATGAAAACGGTTCTCCTAAAATGAGGGAAACAATGCTAGAAGAGAAATGAGCATCCTTTTAATGCCTGGAATAAAAATGCTGGAAAAGGGCACTTTTTATTTGCTATGGTGTCATTCTCCTTTTTTTTTCCATAGCTAAAACTCCACGGTGAGCAATCAGAGCAGAAATAGGAAATGCAGGAGTCTTGGATTCCACAGTGGGATTAACTTCCCTTTTCTGCTCTCTTTCAGGACAGGAAAAACCACTGAACTTGCCCCATCTTTGGGACCAAGAGCTGTGGTGTTGGAGTAGGCAAAGCCAGCTAGGGCCCCCCTTGTCCTGCCCATGGTGTGGGTCAGGGACAGGCTCCTCTTCTCCTCTGCGCTGGGATGAACTGCCTAGGGAATGCTATTTTTGACAGCCCGGTCCTAGCCCCGGCTACTGGAAATGGGCGGAGGTGAAGAGGCAAGTGCCAGAGTTGCTTGGGGATGATGGAATTGTGGTGTTTGGCTGTGCCCAGAGGGGCAGGTTGGGCATTTCTGTGTGTCTGAGGACCGGTTTGGGTGCTGGGGAGCCCGGGGAGCCGAGCTCTCAGTGCATTCCCAGCTCACCCGGGGGTGGGAGCTGGTGCAGGGCTCTGGTCGGGCTCGGGGCAGGCCCTGGCCCTGGCACAGACACGCTGGGGTGGTTTGGGGCCGCTTGGGGAGCAATGGGAGGAAAATGAGGGATGGTGCTGGGCGGAACGGTCAGCCTGCGCTCGTGTCAGCGCAGCCGTGCAGGGCACTGGGATCTGGGTAAAACACCGGCTCTCCTGGTGTTCAGGGAAGCAAGGTCTGTATTTATCCATACATATTTATCCCTACATATTTATCCCTATATTTATCCATATGTTTATCCATGTATTTACCCATGAATTTATTCCTATATTTACCCATGTATTTACCCAGGTATTTTATGAACACTCAAGTGCCATATCCATGTATTTTATGAGCACTTCCAGGGTTGGTGACTCCACCACTGCTCTGGGCAGCTGTTCCAGCGCTGGACAACCCTTCCCATGCTGGGCCAGGAGATGGATTCTGGAAATGCAGACTCCGAGGAGCAGGGGATTAAGGCAGCATTGGATTCCTTTATTCTCCCAGAAGGATAAAGGAGATTTATCCCCAGACGAACCAGAGGTGATCACACTGAGGTCATTAGTGGGATTTCTTCCTTACTCCCACAAATACCCACTGGGGTGACAGAGTTCCCTACAAGGGCGGTGTTGGAAGGAGCTGCTGGCATGTTTTGCTGTTTATTGGGATCCACAGGATGTTTGGTGTCTCTCAGAGCTGTTCCAGGCTCTCCACAGACCCAAACACTCCTCACACTTCTCCTCAGAGTAGAGAGGTTTCCCAGAGTGCTGGTTTTTAATTTCAGATGCTGGGATAACGACACGGCTTCAGGAGGCAGGAGACTCATTGTGCTGTGCCTCAGTCCAGGCAGGGACAACCCCCAGCTAATAAAAACCTTTTTAAAGCACAAAAAGTCCCATTAAACTGATATTATAAAGGCTGCAAATTGAAGCAGGCCTCAATCAGAAAGCAGCAGAATTTAATTCCCCCCCTTACCCATTTGCATGATCATCTCCTTCCTAATTGCCCATCCACGCTTTTCCCACAGAAGTGCTGTCCCGAGGTTGGAGATGGTTCCAGCTTTATGGAGCTTTGATCTTTATCTGGTTTTACTTTTTACAGAGCACAGAACCCGAGAGTGGCAACTGCTTTCCTCTTGTTCCTCCTGTGGCAGTGAACTGCTCTTCCCGAGGACGGCTGCAGGAATTCTCAGGCAGCATAACGTATGGAATGCCAGGCACGCTACAGAATTCCAGTGGGAGCAGCAGGAACTTCTGTTCTTTACTGGCAGGGCTGTGCCATGAAGGGGAGCTCGGAGATATTGGTCAGCTCAGGGAATGAGCCTGGCTCATGGTAAGGAAATTCACTGTGCAGTTACTTTGGGCCCTTTCTCTCCTCCTTCTCCTTCTCCTTCTCCTTCTCCTTCTCCTTCTCCTTCTCCTTCTCCTTCTCCTTCTCCTTCTCCTTCTCCTTCTCCTTCTCCTTCTCCTTCTCCTTCTCCTTCTCCTTCTCCTTCTCCTTCTCCTTCTCCTTCTCCTTCTCCTTCTCCCTCTCTTCCCAACACCAGTTCCAGACCTCAGTATAATCCATGTTCCCACAGCCTGACCTTGCAGTTTTCCCAGTTTAGCAGCCCCAGCCACACTTGCAGCCTCTCTGTCTGGACTTTGTCTTGCTGAAATCTCCCTTTGTTGATCCTTTGCTGCCTGACCTTTTATCCAGCAATAACGTGCAGTGGGTGGAAGCTTCTCAGAATTCCCTCCCTGTTCCACTGGAAACATTCCCAAGTGGAAGCAGCTGCACTGCCCATCAGCACTTGCCTGCTTTTAGGGGTGGTTGAGGCATGAAGGATGCAACAAATGGAGTTGGCTCCAAGGGGATGAAATGCTCCCCCTGAGGCTGCTCAGAGAGCTGGAGCTGAGGAATCCGGGTGGGAATCACTCCAAGAAAAAGGAAGGAAAAGAGAGCAGAGGAACAGGGATGCAATTCCAACCTCTCCAAGGACTGGGATGGGCACATTCACCAACACCATTTAATCTAGACACGATTTCTTCTTTGCCTCTGGCTGCCAGGAGCAGGATGAGCAGTTTAATGAGTTTAAATAGTGAATAGTTTAATTAGCTGGAAGAGACTGGATCAATAGCTGCTTAAACAAACAACTGGATCCCTGTTTCCAAGCTTGGATGTAGTTTTGGAAGGTTCCTGGCAGTTTGGCAGGGATTAGTGATGCTGAGAATGTGCTTTTTTGTGGGTTTGGGGCTTTTACTCCTGTTCACGTGGCTGCTCTTTTTCTTGTTGAGTGGAAAACAGGAGGGAAAGAGCAACGATGGAAGGAATTCCACTCTTGCTGCTTCAAGGGATGGATCAGGAAGGGAACAGGCTGCAGGGAATTTGGAGTGCAAACTGAGATCTCTCCGATATTTTCGGCTCAGTCAGTCCATCAGTGCTTGGTGGCTGTTTAGGCCACGTGCAAGGTGAATGATGGTGCACATGGCAGAGCTGCTGGTGGCTCCTTCCCCTGCCCGGCTGTCAGTCACCCTGCAGGGTGCTGGAGCAGCGTGCCAGAGGCCGTGGATCCTATGGATCCCATGGATCCCAGGGGCGTGATCAGGAGCCTGGGCCTGCTGGCCACTCCTTGCTCTCTCTTACCCTGATTTTTCAGCTCTGCAGCGAATCCAGCTTGAGTTTTTCAACCCCCTAGAAACCCAGGGACCTTTCATGTCTGTTCTCAGATCTGGGATTTAAATCCAGCCCTTATCAAAGCACCCCGTGACCAGGCAGGCCCTGAATCCCAGCAGGGATCTGATAAAGAGGGACCTGACATCCTAAAGAAACCCTTTGAAATCCTGCTGGGATTGATTTGTATCCATAATGGAGCCCCGAGCTCTCTGCCAGGGAGAGATGAAGCTGCTCCTTTGCTTTATTATCCTCAGGCCCTTCCCAGCTTTGAGGGAAATTCAGTCCCTCTTCAAGCCCCAAAATCATGGAAAAGCTCCTTTGTATCCTTTCCACAGCCCCTACGTGGATTAATCAACTTTTTATTTGATATGGTGTCATTCTCCTTTTTTTTTCCATGGCTAAAACTCCACGGTGAGCAATCAGAGCAGAAATAGGAAATGCAGGAGTCTTGGATTCCACAGTGGGATTAACTTCCCTTTTCTGCTCTCTTTCAGGACAGGAAAAACCACTGAACTCGCCCCATCTTTGGGACCAAGAGCTTTGGTGTTGGAGTAGGCAAAGCCAGCTAGGGCCCCCCTTGTCCTGCCCATGGTGTGGGCTCCTCTTCTCCTCTGTGCTGGGATGAACTGCCTAGGGAATGCTATTTTTGACAGCCCGGTCCTAGCCCTGGCTACTGGAAATGGGCGGAGGTGAAGAGGCAAGTGCCAGAGTTGCTTGGGGATGATGGAATTGTGGTGTTTGGCTGTGCCCAGAGGGGCAGGTTGGGCATTTCTGTGTGTCTGAGGACCGGTTTGGGTGCTGGGGAGCCCGGGGAGCCGAGCTCTCAGTGCATTCCCAGCTCACCCGGGGGTGGGAGCTGGTGCAGGGCTCTGGTCGGGCTCGGGGCAGGCCCTGGCCCCGGCACAGACACGCTGGGGTGGTTTGGGGACGCTTGGGGAGCAATGGGAAGAAAATGAGGGATGGTGCTGGGCGGAGCGATCGGCCTGTGCTCGTGTCAGCGCAGCCGTGCAGGGCACTGGGATCTGGGTAAAGCACCGGCTCTCCTGGTGTTCAGGGATGCAAGGTCTGAGGGACCGGATTTACTTGGGGTTTTCCAGGACAGCAGGAAGAAGAGGAAATGTGGTGCCAGAGGTGCGTCCCATCAGGTTGCAGTTCCCTCTTTCCCATTTCCATTTCCTCCTCAGTGCGGGTGTCCCCTGCAGCCCATGAGCACGGGGCCGGTGACAACTCCCTGTCTGTAGAGGGATTCCTTATGGAACAAGGGCAGATGACACTTGTGTGAGGCTTACGACTGTTAGAATTAGACCGGGATGGGTTTAAGGAAAACTAGAATCGTGTGTTAATCTTACTGGTCAATGAACAAATGGAATCCACACTTCTATAAGAAAAATTATAGTGTATGGAGCATATAGAAGAAGCTGTTTTTGCCTGCTGCTGCTGCTTGGCTGTATCATGTAACCCCATTCGAACTCTGCCTTCAAGACAGCTGTGAGACCGTGAAATAAAGAACTTAGCAGAACAGCAGCCTCCTCTGCTCTTTCACCCTGGTCCGAGAAGGAGGGGTACCCTGTCAAAGGCTCAACACTTGCCTTTCTGACTTTGTTTCTAAATTTCTACCTTTCTAATTTTGTTTGTTTCTAATTTTTTTGTTTGTTTGTTTCTAACTTTGTTTGTTTTCAACTTTCTCCCTTTAGAAATTTGTTTGTTTCTTGTATTTTACCTCTTTGTTTGTTTCTAAATTTCTGCCGTTGTAACTTTGTTTCTAACTTTCTACTTTTAAAATTTCATTTGTTTTTAACTTTTTACCATTCCTCCCAGCGAGGGCTGTGTGCAGAATACTAAAACCTGTTAAGTTCTTCACTTTTACGTCTATAGGCAAATGCTAGTGATTTAGATGTAAATTCATTTGGAAATAAGCCAGCCCTCTCTGTCTACTCTGTCGCATACAGCAATATAAGAAGCTGGGAATAGAGATCCGCAGGTTTTGAGAATAAGGAGCCGGCGTTTTTCTGTAGGAAGGAAAGCAGCAAGCGCCTGGCCGCAGGAGCCGAGACGCTCGGGCTGCAGGAGCTGCAGAGCGCCCGGAGCCGGCTTTTCCCTGTGCTCTGTGCCTGCCCCCGGGCTGAGCTGGGCGGCGCTGCTGCCGCCTGGTGGCGAGAGCGCGGCACTGCCGCCCCCGACACGGCGCCCCGGCGCTGCTGCCGCCCGGTGGCGGCTGAGCCGAGAGGGCGGCGGCCTCGGTGGCTGCCGAGCGTGGCAAGGAGCGGGAGCGAGCGGGGCCGGGTGTGTCAGCGGAGGGGAGGGGCGAAGGGCGGTTGGCAGCGCCAAGGAACACGGCCGTGCATGAGCGGGGCCACAGCTATGGAAAGGAACGGGCGCCGTGCGGAGCGGTGACCGCGGGGAATGACAGCGCGGGGGGCGGCCCGGCGGGGCCGGTTTTGCCGGGCAGCAGAGGCGCGGTCGCAGCGCGACCCGGGCGGGAGGCACCGGGCGGGCACGGTCGGAATCGAGCCGCCCGCGTGTCGCTCTCAAGGAGGCGGCTCGGAAAGGAAGGCGCAGTTCCGCGCTCTCGGGACGGCGTTAAGTGACGTTTTTATTAGAATATGACAGTATTTATTTGATTTTATTATTTTATTATCTGCCAGGACCTTGCAGAAGGTGGTTTACACTTCCGCCACACTCAAGATGGCGGATGCAGTAGGCCCCCTGCGAGAGGTGTCCCTGCCGATGCCTGCCGCCGGTCGCGGAGCCGTCGCCCGCCTCCGGCGCGGCTGACCCCGCCAGCCGTGTCCTCGCACCGGGAAGCACGGCGGAAAATCGCGCGGAAAGCGCGGGGCCGGCGTCGGAGTCCGGGCCGGATTCAGGCAGCCGACTAGACAGAAGCCCTTGTGAGGGGGCGGCGGGGGCCCTAAGTGTACCACACTAAAGATGGCGGCTCGACCGGAAGTGGCTTCTGCCAGCACCCAAGATGGCGGCGAAGGGCGGAAGTG
The DNA here is from genome assembly GCF_965178545.1 of Coloeus monedula. NCBI lineage: Eukaryota > Metazoa > Chordata > Aves > Passeriformes > Corvidae > Coloeus > Coloeus monedula. The sequence goes on along the minus strand of NW_028120816.1, from coordinate 841,795 downwards.
TCGTCACTGCCACACTAAAGATGGCGGTCGTGTGCGCTGTTTTCTGACCTTCTCAATATGGCGGCAGGGAAGGCCCCCCCCCCCCCCCAAGCTGCGTCTATTCGGCTGCCTGAACGCGACGCCGACGCCGACGCCAGCCCAGCGCTTGCGCGCAATTTTCTGAGGCGTTTCCCGCTACGCGGACACCGACTGTGGGGTCAGCGGCGCCTGGGGCAGGCGGGAGCATTCAGGCAGTCGAATAGACGGACCGGGGCGGGGGGGGGGGGGGGGTGGGTCCTTCGCGGCCGCCATCTTGAGAAGGTCGAATAGCCACATCGGTGCGGTACCGGTGACTTCCGCCCTTCTTCGCCAGGAGCGGCGATGGCGGGGAGCCCGGGGAGCAGCGCTGCCGGGCCGGGGGCACCGGGGCGGGTGCTCCGGGCTCGGAGGTGAGCGGGGAACGGGGACAGCCCCGAGCGGACGGTGGGGGCCGCGGGGGATCGGTATTCCGGCCCAGGGATGAGTGTTCCGGCACAGGGGTGGCTGTCCCGGCACAGGGATGCGTTCATGGACTGTCTAATAATATTATTTAACGATCGTGCAAGGAGATCTGTATAAAAAAATCCTCCGTGGTCATCCTTCTCCCAGCCCCGCTGTGTTTTCAGGATCTTGGGGGAAGAGTTTGGGTCTGAACAAGGCTCTCGGGCACAGGGTGGGATTCTTGGGGTGCAGGGCCAGGATTTGGACTCGATGCTCCCTGTGGGTCCCTTGCAGCCCAGGAAATGCTGCGATCCTGTGCCTCTGAGGGTGAAATAAAGGGGAGCGGTGGGGTTTGTGCCCGCTGTGTTCACGGCCCCGCCGGCTCAGGGCGGGTTAAAGGCGCAGCTGCCCCGAGACAGCGGGACCGGCCGGGGCTGCTCGCTCCCGGTGCTGCCGCCTCGTGGGGAGAGCCCGGCACTGCAGCCCGCGCAGGCGCTGGACCACGGGATGGGCGTGGAACAGCAGCGCAGGGGATGCTGAGGCAGCCCAGGGAATGCTGCGGTCCCAGGGAAGGCTGAGGCGTCCCCTGCCCGGGGCACTCGGCAGCAAACCCCTGATGTTGAGCAGAAAAAGGAAAGTTCTGGGTTAGTGGGAGGAGGTTTCTGGAATGGAGCTGGGACAGGTGCTGATCCACGCATGGAATCACGGGCTGGTTTGGCTTGGAAGGGACCACCAGGATCATTTACACTCTGTTTGTTGTCTGATTGCACAGCGAAGAACATCCAGAACTGCCGCCTCACCCTCACGGACAGCAGGAATGTCTTCCATAGCTCTTGTTTTGGAATGGGAATGGCTGTTGGGAGCTCTGGCAGGACCAGGTAAGAAGAGAAATGGGATCATTGTGGCTGCTGCTGGAGGTGGTTTTCTGCTTTCCGGCTGTTCTTCTCATTGATCCTTTCACAGCAGTGTTCTAGGGCACATTTGAGGGTAATTCCAGGAATCTGAAACCAGATAAAAACTGGTGGGGAAAAAATGTGAACGTGATCCATTTCTGGTAGTTCCAAGCTTCTCCCACAACACCGTTCCAGGGGAAAGCTGATAAAAGGGTAAAGATGCAGAGGAACAAGTGCTGTAAAGCCCCCTGGCGCTCTGAGAGAGCAAACCTTCCAGTAGTCCCAGCAGATCTCTTGGAGAAAGTGTGGGATCGCAAGGTTTTCCAGGAAAGCAAAACAAGGGTGGAGATGAGGGAATAGGCTTCCAGTTCTTCCTTGAGCTGAAAGCCTGGGGGAATTGAGAGGGGCCACAAGAACTGTTTGTGTAGGCAAATGGGAGTTTGGGGGCTGAATCTGAGTTTCCCTCTGGGGCATTTTTGAGGGAAAAGCTGAGGTGCTGTTTAAGGGAGAGAATGCAGATTTTTGGGGTGGAAAAGGTTGAATCAATATTGTAGAGGAAGTAAAACGCTGGGGGTAAAAGTGGATGCAATGTGGAGGGGACAGATTGAATATTTTGGAGGCAAAATGGGGAACTGAGTAGTGGAGAGATGGGGAACATTTTGGAGGCAACACTTGACAAACTCTCTGGGGTGGAGAACGACCACATTGAGGGAAAAATGAGGTGATGAGCAGTGGGCACGTAGGGAAGGTCGTGGGGGTAAATCTTGAGAAAAGCCCCGTGGTATTCAAGAAATCCTTGGAAGCAGGACTGAGGAATTCAGTGGTGGAAAAATAGGGGAATTTTGCGGGGGTAAAACTTTAAAAGATCTAAGAGTTGAGAGTGTGTGTTTTTAGGTAGAAAGGATGTCTTGTTGAAGTTGGGCGTCTGGATTGTGGCATTTATGGATCCAGAAAGTAGAAGATAAAGGAGACTCCCAAAGCCTCGGTAGCTGTGTTAAGAAATCCCTGCCAGGGAAGAAAGGTACCTAAACCTCCTAGAAGTAGGGACTAATTGGCATGGGAAGGGGAAAACCCACCCCCAGTGGGAGAGAGCACGCCGGGTAAGGGAAGAGAAGGATGCCCTTAAGAACAAGCAGGGAAGGTGAATTTCTCGGCTTGCTAAAATGTATCAAAAAGTTTGGAACCTGGGTCTGTGTGGAGGCCGGGATTTTCTCGGCCATATGCAGAGCCCAGCACTAGGAATAAAGGAATTCCAGGCTTTACAACGCCAAAAATGCAGTACCAGAGAGTTCTGTTATCCCGAGGACTTGGGGGACATTTGGCAAAAATTTCCGGGGGCCCAGGCTGGACCGAGCTTTTAACGCTCCCCGGATTCACGGGATCGGGGATTCCGGCGTGCCCTGCACGGGTTTTTTCAGGGAAGTCCCAAATCCTTCGTGTGAGCACGAAGCAGAATCCCCTGGGAGCTGTGAAGGCAACAGGATATTTCTTGGGAATTTTGAAGGGTTGGGTGAGTCCTCAGTGTTAGGTTGGAATGAACGCAAATTGTCCGGGAGTTGCTGGTTTGGGGATGGCCGGGTCTGGGTTTGGATTTGTGGGCACCGAGTGTTCCTTGTGTCAGCTTTAGGTCTTCTGGATTGGTGGGAGTAGTCAGAGAAAAGAGAAGGCAATTGAAATGCGGAGCTCCATTCCCGGAGAAATGGTCGGGATGGGAGAGGAAAGGCTGTGGAGCTGCTGGGAGCTCGTGGAGAACGAAAGGATCTGAGGCCTGGAGGCAAAAGCTGTGGAACAAAGCCTGAAAAGGGTGTGGGGTGGGGCGGGAGGGGGAGGAGGAGGGCACCGTGGTGGGGGGAAAGAGGGAAAGGATCCCTGCTCCGGGAATCCAGCAGGGACCAGGAGAGGATCATTTTCCATCCACTGCTCTCAGTGGAATCCTAATAAGGACGGTGGAAGGGAAGTGATTCGTTTGTTCTTAGGTTTGGAATGAAAGGTGCTCTTGCAGAGGGGACTATTGACCTGTTAAAATTCTGTTGGATACAGGAAAAGAGGGAGGAAGCAAGCAGCTGGGGAATGAAGGGGTGGATTTTTTGGTGGATACAGGGAAAGACACGGGAAGGGGCTCTCAAGTAAAATACACCTCACGGGCAGCACCAGGAGAAGCCTCAAGTGCCCTTTTTTTCCAAGCTCTGACATTCCAGAGGAGTAAGCAGTGGTCAGCCCATCACTTTCTGTATTCCTTGGATGCCCAGTGCTTTGTTGGGAAGAGATAATATTTGGAAATGAACAAATCCGGGGATGTAATTTCCTGATAGTAAAGCCCCAGAGAGCCTGGTTTTGATATCCTTCCAGCACCCAAACGCAGCAGAGGGAATCCTGGCGGAGCTGGAAAACGCTGTCGCTCCGTCGGTGGAATTCCTGGGAACTGGAAAGCAGCAGAAGCAGCAAGAACAGAGTTGGAAGCAGGCTCCAGCCAGGTAAGGCAGACACCAAATCCTTTGGAACTGGGCAGGGGTGGGAAGAATGAATTCTTACATTTGTAGCCCAGGGATTCCTGAGCAGGATCCCGGCAGGGAAGACTGCAGGGATCAGGCTGGGGCCTGATCGCAGCTGGGGGCAGCGAGCCTTGGAATTGGCTGAAGGGAAGAAAGAGGGATCCTTTGAGCACAAGGATCAGGTGTCAAATGCGGAGATGGCATCAGACAATTCCTCGGGAGGGTTTAGTTCCTGGGCCAAATCGATCTGCTGCCTTGTGAAGGAGCTCAGAGAGCTGGGAAGAGCCCAAGCAACGCAGGGAATGCACCGGCAGATGAAAGTGCCGGGGAACGGTGGGGAAAAGCATCCGAACAGGGGGCCTCGTTTTGTACAGGGACGGTACAAAAAATTGTCCGAAAGAATAGGAATGGAATGGGATTTTACGTATTCCTCGGAGGCCACAATCCAGTGGGAAGGCTGAGAGAAAGAAACAAGGCCTAAAAAGGCAGATGAGCCAAATCTGCCCAAAGCCTCCAATGGCCACATTCCCTGGCACTGCTGAGGACTTCAGCCAAGCTCCAAGCAAAAGGTGAGCCCCTGATTTTGGTGCCAAGGGAAACTCCAAGTTAAGAATGATCCAAATATGAAGCGCTTCTCACAAAACTCAGCTTTGCAAACCTTTCTTTGGGCTAAAAAAGAAAAGATGGGAATGCCCTTGGCAGAAAAGCAGCTGTGAGGCACAGCAGGCTTCAAATGCCTGTCAGCAGGAGCTCCAGGAGAAACGGCTGCTGGCTCCGGGCATCCTGGGCTTTCCAGGCAGGTTTTGTAGCGGATTGCAAGGCAGTTTTCCTGCCTCTGGGGGGTGGCACCTGCATCCCGCTGGAAAGGGAAAATGTGGAGAGAGGGGCAAGCGGGAAGACGGTTGCTGATGTGTGTCCTTGGATCGCAGTTCCTCCCGGTGAGTCTGTGCTGCTGGAAGTTTGAAGGAGATCAGTCCTGGAGTACGTGTGGGTTCACCTGTGGGGTTTGGGAGCGACGCCGGCCATGAAATTCCAGGGATGTTCCCTTTGCTGGAGTGAGAAGCAGTGGAAGCACTTTGCTGTCTGCTTCTTCATCGCCTTCGCCTCGGTCCCCTGGGGCTCCAGGTAATCCCCTCTCACCTTTGCTTTTCCAAGGGTCTCTAAATGAGGGCTTGAGCTTTGGTGTAGCTCCCTTTACAGGGAAGATCTGTTCCAGGAAAGGTCTCCTGGTCTGGACCGATGGCGTTGCAGGAAGAGCAGGAAACCCCGCAGCTCCTGTGGCTCCCTCATCCGATTTGCCTGCAGGCAGCAGCAAGGATCATTCCCAAGTGTCATCCCCTGGCTCCGTGACTCGGTGAGGTTGTGTTCCCCCAAAGGCCAGGGGCCGCTTTGTTTTGCGGCTCACGAAAGTCCAGCTCGGTGGTGCTGGGTTTGGTTTTTGTGTGTAATGAAGGCACTAAAAAATTCCCCTCCTTCACTGGCACAGCCCTGGAGTGGGAGCAGATTCCCCTTATCCCGCAGTTATCCCGCTCCTGCCCTGGATCCCTGCAGTGCCGTGTGTTCTCCAAGCTCACAGCACTGCTGGCTCTAAACAAGAAAAACAATCCCTGTTCCTTCTCTTCTCCGTCCTTGATGTTCCCAGGCCCTGCATCTCCCTGGCTATTCCCTGTGGGAGTCTTCATCTCCATCCCACCTTATCCCGATCAGGTAAGGGTCTGAGACGTGTTTAGCAGCAAATGCATTCCTGTGAAGAAAGCCAAGAGCAAAGAGCATCCAGATGCAGAGAAGTCTTTAGAAAAGCGTTCCAGACGTGCAAATGAGGGATGTGTCTTCCTGCATCTCCTGTTGTTTTTCTCTGTCACGTTTTGGAAGGGTTTCTCTCAGTGATTTCCTGCAGTCCAGGTGCGTCCCTTCTTTTGTCCAAATCCAGTGCCAGAGGATCGAACAACTGACGAGTGGGGCCTGGGATGAAAACGGTTCTCCTAAAATGAGGGAAACAATGCTAGAAGAGAAATGAGCATCCTTTTAATGCCTGGAATAAAAATGCTGGAAAAGGGCACTTTTTATTTGCTATGGTGTCATTCTCCTTTTTTTTTCCATAGCTAAAACTCCACGGTGAGCAATCAGAGCAGAAATAGGAAATGCAGGAGTCTTGGATTCCACAGTGGGATTAACTTCCCTTTTCTGCTCTCTTTCAGGACAGGAAAAACCACTGAACTCGCCCCATCTTTGGGACCAAGAGCTGTGGTGTTGGAGTAGGCAAAGCCAGCTAGGGCCCCCCTTGTCCTGCCCATGGTGTGGGTCAGGGACAGGCTCCTCTTCTCCTCTGCGCTGGGATGAACTGCCTAGGGAATGCTATTTCTGACAGCCCGGTCCTAGCCCCGGCTACTGGAAATGGGCGGAGGTGAAGAGGCAAGTGCCAGAGTTGCTTGGGGATGATGGAATTGTGGTGTTTGGCTGTGCCCAGAGGGGCAGGTTGGGCATTTCTGTGTGTCTGAGGACCGGTTTGGGTGCTGGGGAGCCCGGGGAGCCGAGCTCTCAGTGCATTCCCAGCTCACCCGGGGGTGGGAGCTGGTGCAGGGCTCTGGTCGGGCTCGGGGCAGGCCCTGGCCCCGGCACAGACACGCTGGGGTGGTTTGGGGCCGCTTGGGGAGCCGTGGGAGGAAAATGAGGGATGGTGCTGGGCGGAACGGTCAGCCTGCGCTCGTGTCAGCGCAGCCGTGCAGGGCACTGGGATCTGGGTAAAACACCGGCTCTCCTGGTGTTCAGGGAAGCAAGGTCTGTATTTATCCATACATATTTATCCCTACATATTTATCCCTATATTTATCCATATGTTTATCCATGTATTTACCCATGAATTTATTCCTGTATTTACCCATGTATTTACCCAGGTATTTTATGAACACTCAAGTGCCATATCCATGTATTTTATGAGCACTTCCAGGGTTGGTGACTCCACCACTGCTCTGGGCAGCTGTTCCAGCGCTGGACAACCCTTCCCATGCTGGGCCAGGAGATGGATTCTGGAAATGCAGACTCCGAGGAGCAGGGGATTAAGGCAGCATTGGATTCCTTTATTCTCCCAGAAGGATAAAGGAGATTTATCCCCAGACGAACCAGAGGTGATCACACTGAGGTCATTAGTGGGATTTCTTCCTTACTCCCACAAATACCCACTGGGGTGACAGAGTTCCCTACAAGGGCGGTGTTGGAAGGAGCTGCTGGCATGTTTTGCTGTTTATTGGGATCCACAGGATGTTTGGTGTCTCTCAGAGCTGTTCCAGGCTCTCCACAGACCCAAACACTCCTCACACTTCTCCTCAGAGTAGAGAGGTTTCCCAGAGTGCTGGTTTTTAATTTCAGATGCTGGGATAACGACACGGCTTCAGGAGGCAGGAGACTCATTGTGCTGTGCCTCAGTCCAGGCAGGGACAACCCCCAGCTAATAAAAACCTTTTTAAAGCACAAAAAGTCCCATTAAACTGATATTATAAAGGCTGCAAATTGAAGCAGGCCTCAATCAGAAAGCAGCAGAATTTAATTCCCCCCCTTACCCATTTGCATGATCATCTCCTTCCTAATTGCCCATCCACGCTTTTCCCACAGAAGTGCTGTCCCGAGGTTGGAGATGGTTCCAGCTTTATGGAGCTTTGATCTTTATCTGGTTTTACTTTTTACAGAGCACAGAACCCGAGAGTGGCAACTGCTTTCCTCTTGTTCCTCCTGTGGCAGTGAACTGCTCTTCCCGAGGACGGCTGCAGGAATTCTCAGGCAGCATAACGTATGGAATGCCAGGCACGCTACAGAATTCCAGTGGGAGCAGCAGGAACTTCTGTTCTTTACTGGCAGGGCTGTGCCATGAAGGGGAGCTTGGAGATATTGGTCAGCTCAGGGAATGAGCCTGGCTCATGGTAAGGAAATTCACTGTGCAGTTACTTCGGGCCCTTCTCCTTCTCCTTCTCCTTCTTCTCCTCCTCCTCCTCCTCCTTCTCCTCCTCCTCCTTCTCCTTCTCCTCCTCCTCCTCCTTCTCCTCCTCCTTCTCCTCCTCCTCCTCCTTCTCCTTCTCCTCCTCCTCCTCCTCCTCCTTCTCCTTCTCCTTCTCCTTCTCCTTCTCCTTCTCCTTCTCCTTCTCCTTCTCCTTCTCCTTCTCCTTCTCCTTCTCCTTCTCCTTCTCCTTCTCCTTCTCCTTCTCCCTCTCTTTCCAACACCAGTTCCAGACCTCAGTATAATCCATGTTCCCACAGCCTGACCTTGCAGTTTTCCCAGTTTAGCAGCCCCAGCCACACTTGCAGCCTCTCTGTCTGGACTTTGTCTTGCTGAAATCTCCCTTTGTTGATCCTTTGCTGCCTGACCTTTTATCCAGCAATAACGTGCAGTGGGTGGAAGCTTCTCAGAATTCCCTCCCTGTTCCACTGGAAACATTCCCAAGTGGAAGCAGCTGCACTGCCCATCAGCACTTGCCTGCTTTTAGGGGTGGTTGAGGCATGAAGGATGCAACAAATGGAGTTGGCTCCAAGGGGATGAAATGCTCCCCCTGAGGCTGCTCAGAGAGCTGGAGCTGAGGAATCCGGGTGGGAATCACTCCAAGAAAAAGGAAGGAAAAGAGAGCAGAGGAACAGGGATGCAATTCCAACCTCTCCAAGGACTGGGATGGGCACATTCACCAACACCATTTAATCTAGACACGATTTCTTCTTTGCCTCTGGCTGCCAGGAGCAGGATGAGCAGTTTAATGAGTTTAAATAGTGAATAGTTTAATTAGCTGGAAGAGACTGGATCAATAGCTGCTTAAACAAACAACTGGATCCCTGTTTCCAAGCTTGGATGTAGTTTTGGAAGGTTCCTGGCAGTTTGGCAGGGATTAGTGATGCTGAGAATGTGCTTTTTTGTGGGTTTGGGGCTTTTACTCCTGTTCACGTGGCTGCTCTTTTTCTTGTTGAGTGGAAAACAGGAGGGAAAGAGCAACGATGGAAGGAATTCCACTCTTGCTGCTTGAAGGGATGGATCAGGAAGGGAACAGGCTGCAGGGAATTTGGAGTGCAAACTGAGATCTCTCCGATATTTTCGGCTCAGTCAGTCCATCAGTGCTTGGTGGCTGTTTAGGCCACGTGCAAGGTGAATGATGGTGCACATGGCAGAGCTGCTGGTGGCTCCTTCCCCTGCTCGGCTGTCAGTCACCCTGCAGGGTGCTGGAGCAGCGTGCCAGAGGCCGTGGATCCTATGGATCCCATGGATCCCAGGGGCGTGATCAGGAGCCTGGGCCTGCTGGCCACTCCTTGCTCTCTCTTACCCTGATTTTTCAGCTCTGCAGCGAATCCAGCTTGAGTTTTTCAACCCCCTAGAAACCCAGGGACCTTTCATGTCTGTTCTCAGATCTGGGATTTAAATCCAGCCCTTATCAAAGCACCCCGTGACCAGGCAGGCCCTGAATCCCAGCAGGGATCTGATAAAGAGGGACCTGACATCCTAAAGAAACCCTTTGAAATCCTGCTGGGATTGATTTGTATCCATAATGGAGCCCCGAGCTCTCTGCCAGGGAGAGATGAAGCTGCTCCTTTGCTTTATTATCCTCAGGCCCTTCCCAGCTTTGAGGGAAATTCAGTCCCTCTTCAAGCCCCAAAATCATGGAAAAGCTCCTTTGTATCCTTTCCACAGCCCCTACGTGGATTAATCAACTTTTTATTTGATATGGTGTCATTCTCCTTTTTTTTTCCATGGCTAAAACTCCACGGTGAGCAATCAGAGCAGAAATAGGAAATGCAGGAGTCTTGGATTCCACAGTGGGATTAACTTCCCTTTTCTGCTCTCTTTCAGGACAGGAAAAACCACTGAACTCGCCCCATCTTTGGGACCAAGAGCTTTGGTGTTGGAGTAGGCAAAGCCAGCTAGGGCCCCCCTTGTCCTGCCCATGGTGTGGGTCAGGGACAGGCTCCTCTTCTCCTCTGTGCTGGGATGAACTGCCTAGGGAATGCTATTACTGACAGCCCGGTCCTAGCCCCGGCTACTGGAAATGGGCGGAGGTGAAGAGGCAAGTGCCAGAGTTGCTTGGGGATGATGGAATTGTGGTGTTTGGCTGTGCCCAGAGGGGCAGGTTGGGCATTTCTGTGTGTCTGAGGACCGGTTTGGGTGCTGGGGAGCCCGGGGAGCCGAGCTCTCAGTGCATTCCCAGCTCTCCCAGTGGTGGGAGCTGGTGCAGGGCTGGGTGACAGCCTCTGGTCGGGCTCGGGGCAGGCCCTGGCCCCGGCACAGACACGCTGGGGTGGTTTGGGGACGCTTGGGGAGCAATGGGAGGAGAATGAGGGATGGTGCTGGGCGGAGCGATCGGCCTGTGCTCGTGTCAGCGCAGCCGTGCAGGGCCCTGGGATCTGGGTAAAACTCCAGCTCTCCTGGCGTTCAGGGATGCAAGGTCTGAGGCACTGGATTTACTTGGGGCTTTCCAGGACAGCAGGAACAAGAGGAGGTGTGGTGCCAGAGGTGCGTCCCCTCCGGTTGCATTTCCCTCTTTCCCATTTCCATTTCCTCCTCAGTGCAGGTGTCCCCTGCAGCCCATGAGCACGGGGCCGGTGACAACTCCCTGTCTGTAGAGGGATTCCTTATGGAACAAGGGCAGATGACACTTGTGTGAGGCTTACGACTGTTAGAATTAGACCGGGATGGGTTTAAGGAAAACTAGAATCGTGTGTTAATCTTACTGGTCAATGAACAAATGGAATCCATACTTCTATAAGAAAAAATATAGTGTATGGAGCATATAGAAGAAGCTGTTTTTGCCTGCTGCTGCTGCTTGGCTGTATCATGTAACCCCATTCGAACTCTGCCTTCAAGACAGCTGTGAGACCGTGAAATAAAGAACTTAGCAGAACAGCAGCCTCCTCTGCTCTTTCACCCTGGTCCGAGAAGGAGGGGTACCCTGTCAAAGGCTCAACACTTGCCTTTCTGACTTTGTTTCTAAATTTCTACCTTTCTAATTTTGTTTGTTTCTAATTTTTTTGTTTGTTTGTTTCTAACTTTGTTTGTTTTTAACTTTCTACCTTTAGAAACGTGTTCGTTTCTTGTATTTTACCTCTTTGTTTGTTTCTAAATTTCTGCCGTTGTAACTTTGTTTCTAACTTTCTACTTTTAAAGTTTCATTTGTTTTTAACTTTTTACCATTCCTCCCAGCGAGGGATGTGTGCAGAATACTAAATCGTGTTAAGTTCTTCATTTTTACATCTATAGGCAAATGCTACTGATGTAGATGTAAATTCATTTTGAAATGAGCCAGCCCTCTCTCTCTACTCTGTCGCATACAGCAATATAAGAAGCTGGGAATAGAGATCCGCAGGTTTTGAGAATAAGGAGCCGGCGTTTTTCTGTAGGAAGGAAAGCAGCAAGCGCCTGGCCGCAGGAGCCGAGACGCTCGGGCTGCAGGAGCTGCAGAGCGCCCGGAGCCGGCTTCTCCCTGTGCTCTGTGCCTGCCCCCGGGCTGAGCTGGGCGGCGCTGCTGCCGCCCGGTGGCGGCTGAGCCGAGAGGGCGGCGGCCTCGGTGGCTGCCGAGCGTGGCAAGGAGCGGGAGCGAGCGGGGCGGTGTCTGTCAGCGGAGGGGAGGGTCCCGGGAGCGGCCCCGGTGCGGCCCCGGTGCGCGGGGCGGGTCCGGCCCGGGAGAGAGGGGCGGGGCCCCGAGCGATGGAGCCGCCCCCGTGCCGGGCAGGGCGAGCCCCGGGGCCGGGCGGGGCCGGGGCTCTGGGGCGGGGCCGAGCGGGGCCGGGCGGGGCCGGGGGCGGCTTCAGGGGCGGGGCCGGGCCCGGCTCAGGTGCGCGGGGCGGGGTCCGCACAGGTGCGCGGGGTCCCAGGGCGGCTGCGCAGGGCGGGGCCGAGGTGATTTAAGCCCCCGAAATCGCCCCTGCCGCCATTTGCTCCCTCAGAGCTCGGGGAGGCTGCGGCCGGGCCGGGCTCCCCCGGCGTGGCCCGGGAGAGGCCCCCGCTCCCCCTCTTTCTTCCCCGTCTTTCTTCCCCCTGTTTCTCCTGCCCTTATCCTCCTCCTTCTTCCCCCGCTTATCACCTCTTTCCTACCCCCCCCAGTTTCTTTCTCTCTCCCCCACACCCTCCCTGTCTCTCCCAATCCCCTGCCTGCCCTCTCCCCAGCGCCCCCCCACCCTCTCTCCCTGCTCCCCTGTGCATCCCCGACCCCCCCCGCCTCCTTTCTCCCCCACCCCTCCTTTCTCCCCTCTCCGTACCCCGCTCCCCAACCCGACTCCCCTCTCTTCCTCCTCCTCTGACCATCATCCCTCCCCCTCACCCGACCTTTCCCTTCCCCCCTCGTTCTCCCCAACCCACCCCGACTCCTCTCCCTACCCCATCTCATCCCTCCCCTTTCCCTCTTTCCCCCGCAGCCGCGGGGCTCGGGGCGCCGGAGAATAAAGCCCAGAGGGCCGGAGCCCGGCGCCCCTGCCCTCGCTGGAGCCTCGCACGGGGGACCCGCTCGGCGGGTCCCCCGTGCAGTACAAAAACAGCGCCGGGGCTCCGGCTTTCCACACATCACACTGGGGATCCCCTCCTCAGGAGGGGTTCCCGGGGGGGTGGTGGGTTTCGGGGAGGGTGGTGGGTTGGGGTGGGCCCCCTCCTCAGGAGGGGTTCCCGGGGGGGTGGTGGGTTTCGGGGAGGGTGGTGGGTTGGGGTTGGGGTGGGCCCCCTCCTTAGGAGGGGGTCCTGGGGGGGTGGGTGGGATGGGCCCCCTCCGGAGGAGGGGGTCCCGGGAGGGGGTCAGGGTGGGCCCCCTCCGGAGGAGGGGGTCCGGGGGAGGGGGGTGGGGCGGAGGGGGGACTTTCCCCCCCTCCAGTCCCCGCCCCCTCTCCCGGACCCCCTCCTCCGGACGGGGCTCACCCCGGCCCCCTCCCGGGACCCCCTCCTCCGGACCGGGGCCCCGGAGGGGGGGGGCGGGTGGGGTGGGGGGGTCCGGGCGGGAGGGGCTGTTGGTTTGGCCTGTGGTCTCTATGTCTGTTCATGCCACAGAGTGACGTGACCCCCCTCTACTTCCCCCCCACCCCCCTCCCCGAGGCCCCGGTCCGGAGGAGGGGGTCCCGCGGAGGGGGCTGGGGTGAGCCCCGTCCGGAGGAGGGGGTCCGGGAGAGGGGGCGGGGACTGGAGGGGGGGGAAAGTCCCCCCTCCGCCCCACCCCCCTCCCCCCGACCCCCTCCTCCGGAGGGGGCCCACCCTAACCCCCTCCCGGGACCCCCTCCTCCGGAGGGGGCCCACCCCAACCCACCACCCTCCCTGAAACCCACCCACCCCCCCGGGACCCCCTCCTGAGGAGGGGGCCCACCCCAACCCACCACCCTCCCCGAAACCCACCACCCCCCCGGGAACCCCTCCTGAGGAGGGGATCCCCAGTGTGATGTGTGGAAAGCCGGAGCCCCGGCGCTGTTTTTGTACTGCACGGGGGACCCGCCGAGCGGGCCCGGCCCGTGTGGGGCTCCAGCGAGGGCAGGGGCGCCGGGCTCCGGCCCTCTGGGCTTTATTCTCCGGCGCCCCGTGCCCCGCGGCTGCGGGGGAAAGACGGGACAGAGGATGGGAATAAGGGAGCAGAGGGGGTCAAAGAAGGACCGCAGGTGGGGGGTTCGGGGTGTGCAGGGAGAGGTGGGATGGGGGGACAGGAAAGGAGGCGGGGGGAAGACGAGGACGGAGCACAAGTGGGGGGTCAAGGTGCAGAGGGGAAACGAGGGAAGAGGAACAGGGGGAGGTGGAGGGGGAAGGAAAGGTGGCAGACGGAGGGGGAGGATTGAGGGCAGGTGGGGGGAACTGCGAGGGGAAGGGGAGCAGGGTGAGGGGGCAGGGGGGACCCGGGATGGGGGCGAAGGAACGGTGGAGAAGGGGAGAGAGGGTGGAGGGGTAGGGCAGGGTTGGGGTGTGTAGGGGGACAGGGAGGGGGGATGGGGGGGACCGGGCCGGGGGGGGAGGGAGGGGAGGGCTAGGGGGGAGAGGGGGGGGGAGTAGGGGGGGGGGTGTAGGGGGTGGGGGAGGGGAGGCAGAGGGGGGAGAACGGAGAAGGGTTAGAAGAAGACAAACTAACACAAATATAAAGGAAAAGAACTACAGAGACATAGAAATATGGAAATACAGAGATCTAGAGCCCGGTCCGGCCACAACCGTTCCCACGGAGCGCCGAGGGAGCAAATGGCGGCGGCGCCGATTCCCGAGGCTTAAATCCCCTCGGCCCCGCCCCGCGCAGCCGCTCTGGGGCCCCGCGCACCTGTGCGGACCCCGCCCTTCACACCTGTGCCGGGCCCGCCCCGCCCCGCCCGCGCCCGTAAATGCCGGCGGATCCGCGCCCGCTCCGCTTTGTGCGGTGGATGCTCATCCTGCTCCTCCCGGGCTGTGGCGGGACCGTCGTTCGGAGCGCTGTGCGGAGCCCGGCACCGGGGGCTACTCCCGGCGCTGCGCCGAGCCCGAGGCGCTGAGGTGGGAACGGGACCCGGGCCCTGGGATTCGGGGCTGGGTCCTGTCGGTGTCTGTTGGGGGTCCCGGGCCGAGCCGCTTGTCTCTCGGCGGGCGGGGTGCGGCTGCCGGGCTCGGAGAACTGAGGTGGGATGGGGGATGGCATTAGGCATCGGGATCGCCGCGGCTGGCAAGTGCCGCTCCGGGATTGGCGCTGGTGCCGAGCCCGGCGCTGCCGCTCCGGCTGCGGCCAGCGCGGGGCTGGGCTCCCGCCGGAGCTCCGGCTACGCTCCCGCTGCGGCCGTGGGGAGCCGGGGCCGTGCCGGTGCCGGGCCCGCCGGGAGGGCGGCGCTTCCCCGCAGCAGGCACTGGATCGCGCCTGGAAGCGGCCGGGCCGCGGGGACCGCCCGTGCCCGCCCCGGCACCCCCCGAGGCCGCTGCTCCCTCAGCGCCGCCCGCCCTGTGGGGCGCCCCCTGGCGCAACCGGAGCGCCGGCGCTCCCGGCCCGGCCCCGCCCGCAGCCCCCGCGGGGACGCGGAGCTCCCCCAGCCCCGGCACTGCCGAGGTCGCCGCACCCCCTGCGCACGGCAGCGCCCGCCTCCCCCTGCCCCGGGCCGCTCCCCCGGGGGCCTCCCGCCCGCCGCGGCCCCGCCCAACCAGCGCGGCTGCAGCGGGACGAGCCGCTCCCCCGGCCCGGCCGCTGGCGCCGAGGCCGCTGCTGCCGCTCCTGCTCTGACTGCGCCCGCTGCGGGACCGGGGCCTCGCCGGGGCTCGCTGCTGCTTGAGCCGCTCATCCCACAACTGCCGCTTGAGACCTGATGCTCTCCTTCCTCCCCCCCCGCTTTCTCTGCGGCTTGCACGCTCCACTGCAAAAACCTCTGGCTTTAAAAGGCCAGGGAAAAATGTTTCTTCTTTATTTCCAGAGCACAGGAGATCCTGAGTGGCAATGGCTACACAAGGACCACCAAGTCGAACCCTTATGTGAATGGCTCCTCTGGCCACTGAACCCACACCTGGGCACTCTCAGCACCCTGCTCCAGCCAAGCCAATCTCAGCTCCTGGCAATGTCCTGCCTGGGATAGGAATGCCAAATGCCAGCAAGATCATTCCTATGCAAATACAACTCCTTCTTTTATGCTAATGCTGCTTGCCACACCAGCCCCTGTAATTGCCATAGGGCAGAGCTCCATGGCCAGCACCTGATCATGCAACAACACAGGTGAGCAGTTGTGTGACAGCACTGAACTCTTCCCATAACCCTGATTTCCTGCCCTTTCCAGGATTTACCCAACAGCTGTAAAGGTGCTTGTTCCATGGCCCTTTCCAGGGAGAAATGAGCAAGGCAAGTCCTGAGGGTTCACTTGGTCCACGGCCAAAGCTCTTCTGGAGAGGGTCAGGGCTGCTCCTGCCTGCAGAGGGGCCTTTCCCACAGGTGAGTGTTCACAGCCCAAAATCCCAGGGGCTGCTGAGGCCGGGCCAGCTTTTGTGGCCCAGAGCTGCACAGAGCTCTCAGCGACTCCTGCTCACTGCCAGGAGTGTTCCTTGGTGCTCCTTCCGTGTGTCCCAGCTGGCAGGGAATGGGGGGAAGGAGAAGACCAGGAGGCCCAGGAAGGGAAGCAGCAGCTCTTGTGCTTTGGATTTGCAGAGAGGAGCTGTGCCTGCAGTGTCTTGCCCGTGGCACGCAGTGTGCCAAACACACATCCCCGGAACGGGCACTGGGCTGCCCGGGCAGCGCTGGGATGGACATGGATAAAGGGCTGCCCGCGGCCCCTCGGCCAGGGGCTGCTCTGAACAGGCACCCAGAGATGCTTCAGTCCCGACAGACCCCACTGACACCCCAAAAATGCCCCAAGGAACAGCTGGCACTGGGCAATGTCAGAATGGGCTGTTTGCAGAGGGGCTCAGACAGCAATTCCCAGTGCTGACCTCCCACACACCTGCCAGCTATGTCCCAGCCACCCAAAATGCCTTCCCTTCCAGCCTGAGGCCATCATCCCTCAGCAGTGTTAAAGCCAAGGCAAGCTTCGCCCACAGCAATGAAATGCTAAGCAATGCCCTCAGAGATGCCTTCAAATGAAAGGTCAGAGTCAGAGAAATCTCTTTGGATTGAGTTGGGAGTTTTTGGGGAGCCAGCTGGAACTGCACAACTGATGGAAAGCTTTCCCAGGTGGCTCCCACTGCAGGTGCCCTGAAGGCAGGGATGTGCATCCCTTTCCTGAGGGAAAAGAACTTGCAGAGGCCACTCCTGAGGCTCTGGAATGAAATCAACTCCTGCAGGGAGAGAAGTCCTCCCGTGGGCACAGGGGCTGCCTCAGCACGGGCTGGGAGCGTGTCCAGCCAGTGCCTGTTCCTGCTTTCAAATATCACCTGGAGCCCCAGCTCGGGGGGTGCAGGCAGCTGAATTCCAGGGAACTCTGTCAGGTGCCCCCAGGGACATTGGGGGGGGGGCTGGGGGATGAGGGTTACAAACAGCAAATTCTATGGAACATGAAGCTGTCCTTGCCCTGACCCTGCTGAGCTTCCCTGGAAGCTCTGCTGGGTCCTGACACAGCTGGTGTTAAATAGGCAGCTCTGCATGGGAATATCCATGCTCCAGGAGGCGCTGGGAGGCTATGCCAGTGGCAATTCAGCAGGGAATTCAGGGCTTTGGGTAGAATTCATCTGAACTAGCAAAGCCAACCCCCAAATCTGCGCACCACCCAGGGAACAATCTTTGTGCTGCCCTGGCAGCCAAAGCCCCTGGGCTGGGAAATGTCAGCAGGCAAATGGATGGAATGATCTAAATGCCAGCATCCCCCAAAGGGACAATGCCATCACCTCCCTTTGCTCCCAAAGTGTCCACTGTGTTCCCCACAGGTACCCTGGGGATGCCAGGGAGGTGCCTTTGCCCACAGTGCCTTTCTCCTGCCCCTCTCCAGCCTGAGGCCTCTTCTCCCTTCCCTGCCAGCTGATGCCAAGGAAGGAAGACACAGTGAGTGCTGAGTTGACCTCCAAATAGTCCTTCCCTCACCTTGAGATGACCTGAGATTTTACCCCCAAAATGTCCCCATCTGCCTCCTTCTGAGTTCCTCATTTTTTACAAGGAAGCATTCTTTCTCTGCTCTGGAGATTACCACAAGATTTGCCCCCAAAACTTTCCCCACCTGTCCACTACCTCTTTCCTCATTTCCACCTCAATCTTTTCATTCTTTGCCCTACAGATGCTTTCAATTTTTACCCCTCTGAACTTCCCTACCTGTCCATAAGTGATTACCTCAGTTTACCCCATCAAGTGCATTCTCTCTGCTACAGATCACCTCAGATTTTACCTCCAACATTTTCCGTACATCTCCACCACTGACTGAGTACTTTATTTTTACCTCCAAATACTCATTTTCTACCATGGAGATTCCCTCAAGTTTTACCTGCCAGATTTACCCACCTGTCCACAGCAATTCCCTCCGTTTACCTCAGGATGCTCCTGCTCTCTCCTAGAGATGACCTCACATTTTACCCCCTCAGTTTTCCCTACCTGCCCAGTTCTGATCACCTCCTTTTTACCTCAAAACATGAGTTCTTTCTTCTACAGATGAACTCAGATTTTATTACCAAAATGTCTATTTTGTCCCCTGTGCACTGACTAGATTTTAAAACCCAAACCACGCAGGTTATGTCTGTCTTACCCCCAAAATGTTCATTCTGTCCCCTACAAATTAGGTCAGATTTTTTCTCAAAACCACTTATGGTTCCTACATAATTACCTCAGGGTTTGCCCCCCACATTCTACCTCATCTTGACTACTGATCACCTCATTGCTTCCTCAATATGTTCATTCTTTGCCCTACAGATCTTCCCAAGTTTTACACCCCAAATTTCCTTGCCTAGCCCCAGTGATTGCCTCAGTTCATGTCAGTGGTCACACTCTCCCTAGAGATTACCTCAAGTTTAACCCCCAAAATTTTCCTGAACTGTCCACAACTTATTACCTCATTTTTACCAAAAAAGATTCATTCTCAACCTTTAGATCATTTCAAGTTTGACCCCCCAAAATTCCCCTACCTGTCCACTACTGATTCCCTCATTCTTCCTTCAATATTTATTTCCTTTCTACCATGTAGCTTCTATCAAGATTTACCCCCAAAGTTTTCCATCTGTCTACTACTGCTTACCTCATTTTTACCTCAAAATGTTCTTTCTACAGCTTATTTAATATTATTTTTACACAAGTTTCCCTATCTGCCCACAACTGATTCCCTCATGTTACCTCAGTGTGTTCATGCTCTCCCCTAGAGATTAGCTCAGATTTAGCCCCCAAATTTTCCCCACATGCTCAGTATTCATCACCTCCTTTTTCCCTCCAAGTGTTCATTCTCTGCTCTTGAGACTTTGTCAAGTTTGGCCTCCAAAATTTTCCTTCTTTGTCTATTACTGAGTACCTCATTTTTGCTCCAAAATATTCATTCTGTCCCCTACAGATTACATCAAGTTTTACCCCCCAGTTTTTCCTTCCTGTACAATATTAACTCTTTTCTGCCCCAAAAATGTGCATTCTTTCCCCTAAACATCACCTCAGCTTTTCCCTCAAAAATGCCACCTTGCTCTGCTTGACATCACCTCCCATTTTCCTACACAAACAATTCTTGTGTCCCCTCTCAGTCACCCCAGGTTTTCAGCTGAAAATGTCTCCTCTGTCCCCTCAAAGTCATCCCAGGTTTTCCCAGTGAGGAGCTGCAAGGAATTCAGGCAGGGCCAATGACACCAGGGAACAGCTGTAAATTCAGAGGCAGAGAGAGAAGATCTACCAGGAAAGGGGAAAGGTTCAGAAAACATTTCTGCAATTAATTAATAATTATTTCCAGTTCCCCACTGAGAAGAACACAACCTCACAGCTGTTAAGGCCTGACAGTTCCCTGCAGGGAGAGCTCAGCCCATGTGCCCAGAGGCAATCGCAGCATCTGAAAGAAAGAAAGAAGCAGCAAAAGGTGATTGCTTCTCTTTCAAAGTTATTTCAAGTGCTCACACCCAAACCCACCTTTGCTCTTGATTCTGGCCGGGTGCATGGTGAGCGCTGGGCACAGGTCATGTCATCCATGCTGGTGTGAGTGATGCTTTCTGGGGGAAATCAGCTGATCTCCAAAGTTCCCTTCCTGCCCTGTGCCTGATCTGCACAGGAGAAAACCTCTTCCAGGAAGGGATTGTGCTCCCTCTAATCCCATTTGCCCAGTCTGTTCCATGGGGATATTGCCAGCCTGGGGCAGCAGAGGCACACGCAGCTCTCAGCACTCCCTGCTCCAAGCACAGCTCTGGGCTCCTTTGCAGACTGCCTCTGCCATGGGGTTTTCTCCAGGAGAAGCCAAGGAATTGCTCCTGGAAGGGTGCAGATTAAGTTATCCCAAAGGGAAGCAAAGAGTAAGTACTCCAGGAAGAGCCCTTGGGATCTGCTGGGCTGAGGTGGGAAGGGGACATTCATTCCCTGCAGGGCCAATACACAACAACCTCCAAGCCAAAGCACAGACTGGCAGGTGCGGTCTGACAGCAGCACTCTGACAAACCTCCTTGTCATTCTTCCCTGCAGTGACTTTTGCAAGCAAACACTGAAGCTGACAAGCCCAGAAGCTCCATCCAGCCACTCTGGAAGGAAAGGATACTCCCAGGGATGAGGCACATTCCCAGCAAACTCTCCCAACACAGCCTGGAGGCAGTGCTGGAGCTCGGGTGTGGGGCTGGGAAGGGCTGCCAGGAGCACGCAGCCCCCAGGTGGGGTGGGAGCCGCAGCAGCAAATTCCCACAGGCTGATGGCACAGCAGAGAGACAAAGGCCAGCAGTGCCCACGGGAGGTGCAGGGTTAATTCTGCTCCCTGCCCTGCCCCATCCCCGCAGGAAATCTCCAAGGGGGAGAGAAACTCTCAGGGTGCCCAAAATGCAGCATCTGTCACCCTGATCCAGCTTCAACTCAGCATGGGGGGCCAAACTCCCCCCACAGGTAAACACTGAGCTGACCTGGTCAGTCTCAAACACAGCCCCAGTTCTCACCTCCAGCCTGCTCCTGGGGCTGCTGCCACATTCCTGACAAGGAGCCCCTTTGGACAGGGCTCTCTGTGTGTCTCAGGTGCTGGGCACTGCAGGGACCAGGGCAGCCCCCTCTGGGGACAATTGGGGATTCATCCCACACCATGGGCAGGACCAGGGGCCCTCCAGTACAGGCTGGTGGGGCCAGAGCCCATTGGGTTTGGCTGCTCAAACACCAAAGCTTTTGGCAAAGATGGGACAAGTTAAGTGGGTTTTCCTGGCCTGAGAGAGAGAAGAAATTGTTGAAATTAAGCATGGCAATTAAGTCCACTGTGGAAGTCAAAGGCTCCTGGCTTTCCCACTCCTGTTCTGATTGCTCACTAGAAGGTTTTATCCATAAAAAAATGAGAGGTGGCACCAAATAAAAGAGCTCTTTTTCAACATTTTTCCCCTACTTACTTTCATACCTAAAAAGGATGTCCATTTTTTCTTAGTGTATTCTTTGCCTAATTTTAACAGAACTGTTTTCCTTCCAGGCCCCACTTGTGGGTTCTTCACTCCTTTGCCATTGGACTTTGGACAAAGGAAGAGAAGCATCTGCTCCAAACGGGTGTCATCCTATGGGGAACACCCCCTGTACCAGCCCCAGCCTGGGCCAAGCACGCTGCCTCACTCTCCCCATTCTGGATGCTGGCTCCAATCCAGTCTGAGTTTTCCCCTGTTTTCCATGTCTAAGGACAGGAACTTGTCCTGGTCAGGGTGTAAGGCCTTAAACTGCACCTTGATCTGGGGGGCTGGGACTGGGATTCCAGCAGGGAATTCACTGTTTTACAAATAAAAGTTATTCCAGGGAGCTGCTGCTTCACCACACAGTGTCAGCAAAAGAGAGAGAACACCAAAGGTGTATCCAAAACCAAGGATGGAATGATTCCTCCTGCTTTGAGTGGGATCAGGGCTTATGCTGCCCTGGAATGACAAAGAACTTCTCCCTCAGCCCCCTAGAGAGCCCTCAAAAAGCCAAAGTGCAGCAGGGAAGGAAGGAAAGGCACCTGCTGGGGACAGCACAGCTCCAGCTGCTCATGGGGACTGGGACTGAGTCTGGAGCCAAAAGCCCCTTCCCAGGCTGGAGGGGCTTGCCTAAAGCACCACCTCTGGGAAGCAAAGGGCTATGGAAGAAATGGAGTGGGAATTTACAATAATAATCATAATGGATCGGGAAAGAGCAACAACAGAAGCAACAATCATTCCAAGGGAGCAGGAGGGATGCTGAGCTTTAAACAAGGTTTGAGTGAGGCAGCAGCTCCTGGCAGTTCTAACCCACAGCTCCAGCTCTGCGATTCCAGGAGCACTGCAAGCTCCTCCTGCCCAGTCCCTGGCTTTGCCTCCTGCCAGTACTTGGCACCTCAGGCACGGGTGGGTGTGAGTGCTCCAGTGCTGCTGCCCCGAGGGAGTGGGAAAATGGCCACTAAACCCCTTCCCACTGGGCTGGCTCCGAGCTCTGGCTGGGGAAAACATTTGGCACCCCTGGCATTTCAATGCAATCAGTTTCCATCACTTTGAAGATGCACTGAATAAACCCAGGGCACATAAGTAAACCTCTCCCCATAAGGAGAGCCCCAGGGAATACGCAATTATTCCTATGCCTGGCCAAAGAAACCAGCAGCCAGGTTTTGGGGAAGAGACTCCAGACTCTTATCTCCTTCCCTGGCTGTAAACCACTTGCAGAGGCTTTGGAGTTCATACAAGCTTGTCAGGATTTGGCTACTTCATTTAAATTCTATTCAGATACTGGAATGGAAGTGTCCTAAAGGCACCTCACTCAGACTTTAAGCCCTCTACCACCAAAGAATTTAGATGCTCTTTTCTTAGGAACACCCCACCTCTGCTTCTTTAGGTGTCTCCATGTGGGACATCAATTAAATGCGGACAAATTTTAGAATGCAGCTTCCAAGTCAAGTTACCTGCTAGGAAATTACTTCAGCTCTCTGGCACCTTGGGCTGTTTTAAACACAGCCTGGCCCTTCATGGCTGAGGCTCTGAGCTACACAACTTGTGAGCTGGCAAGTAACAGCAGCTGAGGTCTCATCCCAGCTGTACACAAAAACAGGGAGTGGGGGCTGCACTTGGATACATGCAGGCAGGGTTGGGCCCCTTCTGAAAGGTTCAATCCCTGTTTTTCAGAGACTCAATCAGGGATAATGACATTTTCACAAAGCTCTCTTAAGGCACGTGAAAACCCGAGCAAGAAAATGGAATCAAAGCCTTTGTTCCACTGGCCTCACGCCCCAAATTCCAACGGGACAGACAAGTCCCTCTCCTCGCAAGGCAACGTCTCCTACCTGGATCTGTGCCTTCCCCAGCCTTTGGTGGCCGTTGTCTCCATCCTCCCACACCTCCTCATCTTCCTCCTCAGCAGGCCTGGCTTCCTCATCCTGCAGAGCAAGCACAGGGACACTCACCAGCCTGCTCATCCCAAACCTGGGCAGCAGGGATGGACTGCTGGGACCCCCTGGACACTCACCCCTCTGCTGGCCACCATCCCTGCTCTGCAGTCCATTCCCGTTCCTGGCCTGGCATCTCCTTTGAATGGGATGTTAAACCACAACCACTTGCTCTGCTGGGTTTTGGGACATCAGAGACTCCTCCAAGGCAGTGGACAAAGCTCCTGTTCCCACAGCCTCTGCCTCCCAAAGCCCTGCTAGGGCCAGGCAGAGCAAGGGAAACCCCTCAGTTCCTGCTGGAAATTTCCTCTTGTGCCCGTAAACCCAGGGAAATCGTGGCTGCCCCATCCCTGGAAGTGTTCAAGGCCAGGCTGGCCGCAGCTTGGAGCACCCTGTGGATGGAATGAGGTGATCCTTAAGGTCCCTTCCCACCCAAATTATTCCGCCATTCCAGGATGATTCTGTGATCTCTCCCTGCATTTATTTTGCATCGTTTCCTCTCTAATCTGAATTCCCAAATCGAAATGATTTTTTAAAGAAATCATTTAAAATTATCCCAGGAATAAAAAGGGGTGCATCAAACATACAAGAATCATTCCTACCTCCATCAAATCATTGTTAATTGGAAGCCTATTTCCTCATCTCTGTCCTTAGTTTTCCTTTCCTAGGAAACCTTATGATCCCACAGTTTCTCCAAGAGATTTACTGGGATTGCAGAAAGGTTTGCTTTGTCAGGGAGGCAAGGGGGTTTACAACACTTGTTCCTCTGCATCTTTATCCTTTCACCAGCTTTCCCCTGGAACGGTGCTGCAAGAGAAGTTCAGAATTACTAGAAATGGATCAGGTTCACCTTTTTTCCTCATTCTTTTCCAACGACTTCCAAATTCTTGGAATTATCCTCAAATGAGGCCTAGCAAGCTACTGTGAAAACATCAATCAGAGGAACATCTTGACAAGAGAAAACCACATCCAGCAGCAGCCAAAACAATGCCACTGCTATTCTTACCTGGTCTCCAGGTGCTCCAGCCAGAGCTCCCAACACCCACTGCCATTCCATGGGGGTGAGGAGGCAGTTTTGGACATGTTCTTTGCCACGGGATGGGATAACAGAGCCCAGAGGGTCTTTGTGTCCCTTCCAAGCCACCCCATGATTCCATGATACCATCAGCACCTATACCAATTCCATTCTGGAAAGCCCAATTCCATTCCTCCCATCAACTCAGAATTTCTCCCTTCCTCTCTCTGCTCCACATCAGGCATGTGTTGCCACAGGCATGGGATGCCTCAGCATTGCCTGGGAATGCCACTCAAGGCTGCCCTGGTGGCCTCAGTGCTCCAAAATGCCCAGCTGGCTCCCGTTCCAGTCAGGAATGTCCCAAACAGCAGCGTGGGGTGTGCCCTCTGCCATCCCACCATTGGGGCAGCTCCCATAGAATGTGACCGACTTACTGGGTTTGGAATTCCTGGCTTAAAAGTCAGGTGGTGGAATATCCTCTCCTGGGAATATCCAGAAGACCAGAAGGCTCCCTGGAAGTCACAGGTCAGGGACAGAGTCAGATGAACGATCCTGAACTGGTTTTCAGGGGATGCATCCCCAGCCTGTGGCTGCAAAAACTCCAGAGCTGTTCCTTCCCCTTGGGACAGCCAGAGAAAACATCCCCAGCATGGATTTCTGACAGGAAAAACCTCACTGCTCCAGGCTACTTGGCTCCTCCCAAATCCAGGCCAGCACTCCAACAGGCTCTAAGGACAAAACAACAGCAAAGACCATCTCAGGGCACACGCCACGAGCTGGGCGTCACATTCCTCACTGGAACTGGGCTGTTCCCACATCCCTGGGACAGTCGGGAGCATCCCCCGTTCCTCACTCTTCCATTCAGGACAAAGAGACAACAGAGCTGTCAAACAGCCAGTGTCTTACCCCAACAATCCAGGGAAAACCACCTTACTCTGGGGAGAAACATCATGCCCAGTTATGGAAAAAGCCAAAGAACAGTACTGGAAACACTCCCGGGCATGGAGGCTCCCAGCTCCGGAAATGCAGCTCACAGGCTTCTTCCCATGGGAACCCCAATCTTGCCCGGGACTGGGCTCAGGGAGAAAGTCCTGCCCATTCCACCACTCTGGCACAGACACCCCAGGAAGGTGTCCCTGACCATGGCAAGGGGCTGAACAGGATGGTCTGTAAGGTTCTTGCCAGCACAGACCATTCCAGGAGTTTAAGGTGGATTTGAGCAGCTCCTGGGGACATGAACACCACCCACACCTCCCACCTGGCTCAGCCCAGAGTCCATCCAGCACTCACAGAGAGCTGCTGGGAGCTGAAATTCTCCCTGCTCCCCCTGCCTGGGAAACCCTGCCTCCAGCTCCTGGGAAAGGGGAGCTGCATCCTGCTGGGTGCCCCTGGCTCTGGGCAGCTGCCGCCTTCAGGCGGGGGGATGGCTCGGGCAGCTCTGGTGACTGTTCCACCTCAATGATTTTGTGTTTTCCTGCATTTCCCTGGGCTGGAGGGGAGCAGGGGGTGCGGTGGGAGTGCGGGAAGGCAGCGGCGGGGAGGGCAAGGAGTGGGGCCGGGCACCGCACGGCGCAGGGGGGCTTCTGCTGGCACTGGAGGGGCGCGACCGTACGGAGGCGTCCCCGCCGCTGCCGGCCACTGCCCACGGGGCTCCTGCCCGCCCCCGGCGCCACTGACCCCACACCCCGTGTCCCCACACTGGGAACCACCACGGAAAATCATGCTGGAACCTCTAATCCTGAGCCCGAGCCTTGACCTTTTATCCCCTGACCTTTGACCCCTTGACCCATTCCTTGACAACCCGACCTTTGATCCCTTACCTTTGACCATCCAGCAAGTGGCCAAGATGCCCGCGGGTGGCTACGCCAGCGAGTAGGTGAAATGGAGACCGTGGCGATCGTGCCAGACCCGAAGGCGAGCTCCTCGGGCAAAAAGATCCACGATGATGTCGAGACTCAAAGGCCGATGACAGAGATGGGTGGGAACTGCCCTGCCCAGCAAAGGCTCAGGTGATGCTGAGGAGAAACCCTCTCCCTTTACTTCCAAGGGGCCCTCCCACAACAGCCCTCTCCTCTAAGCTAACTTCCAATTGCCTCCTGGAACTCCAAAGGCCTTTCCCTTCTCCCAACCACCGCTCCCAACACTTAGCTTTCTGAAGACAAACGGACAAAATCCATCCTTGGCAGAAAAAATGCATCAGCACCTCAGATGTCAACACGTTCCCCACGGTCCGCTTTGGCAGCTGCGAAAGATGGAGAACAAGGAGAAAATTCAGCCTCTGACAACACACGCCAAAAGAGACCCCTTCCGCAAGGCCCCCTCCCTCGAAACTGCCGAGGCTCAGCGCTTACCTGCTCTCTCCAAACTTCAGCTCCACACCTGCTCACGGTACCTAAGACAACAAAACAGAAAACGTCACTGTTGCCCTCCAGAAGAGCATCCCCGGGCTACTCCACACCACTGCCCCGGCTCACCTCAAATCCTGATCTGACTCTGGAGGTGGCCAGGACAAACCTGCACAATGAAAAGGGACACGCTCAGCACGCTGCCATAGACCGCTGGCCTATCAGCCACCCCACCTAAATGCCAACTCACCTGCTCACCTCTGTCCCTTGGCATGCCCAGGGCAGCAGCAGCACCTGCAGAGAAGCAAAGCAAAAACACACAAAACATGCTGAGAGACTGTGAAACCACAGCCTCCCTGCTCCGACTGAAGTACACCACACCTATACCTTAGGCTTGCACGCTCCAGCATCCAGGGCCAGGACATCCTGCAAGTGGACCACCTAAAACACACAAACAACAACGGATGCTTAGAGCTGCTCCAAAAATTGAGACCGAGGCCGTAACAACTCATTCTGTCCACCGGTCACTGCTCACCTCGCTCCATCGCCCCTGACTGCCAATATCCGGCATTACTTCCAAAAAAAAAAAAAAAGACATGGAACAATGCTGTAACATAGTAGCATGACATAGCCCAGCAGGACTGCAGAGAGGGGCAGAGAGGGAAAGCCGGCCAGGATCTCGTTCCCAGCCCTGAGCAGGGGCTTTACTGGCCTGACTGTCCTGTACTACCCGAGCTCTGGGGACAATGAACCAGGCTCAGTCCCTGCCTCACCACTGGCACCCTGAAATTCTGGCACTGCAAGAGTCAGGGGAGGTTTCAGCAGTGATTTCAGCAAGGTCAGAGCTGCTCCCAGCAAAAGCTGTTCTTAGACTACTCCTGGCAGAAGAACCCAGAGTACCTGCCACTGCAGGATGCTTGTGACTTCCAGGTGGAGGAGAAGGGTGGAAACAATCCAAGATGAAGACAGAATGATGAACACAGCAAAGAGGATTTCTGTATGCTCTGCACTGTTTTGTCACGTTCAGCCCTTCCTGGGCTGTTCTCTGCTTGTTGTTCTCAAGATCAACATCTCCGACTAAGGGCGGGTGATGTGAATTCCAAGGAAGTACAATTCAATTCTCCCCTAGATCTTTCCCTAAAGTACAAGATACTGATTCACCTCCCTTCCCACCAGAGTCAATCAAAGACTATCCAAAAACGTAAATGATGATAATGCGGAATCTGGTCTCCATTAGAAAAATTAATGTAGTATTTTTTATCAGAGCTTTGGTTAAATGTAACAACGCAGGAAGTGCCTGTGCTCAGGTTATTGGAGAGTGCGAGGTTTTCTCATCGCATCAGCCCTGTCAGCTGACAAGTGTGGCTGTGCACTAAGGCACAAAGCACCGACGTTTGCACACTACAGCTGGAATCTGCTATCTCCGTGTGCAGACACAACCACTGCTCATCACAGATAAACCCACAAGGGCTGCTCCAGCACTGACTTACCTGGGGAAAAACCAGCACTAAGAGGAGCAAAATAAAAAGCATGGGAGTAGTAGTTTCACCCTGAGCAGCTCCGTGAGATGGGCAGGAATCAGAGAATCCCCATAGTAACTCTGAACTTGCTTTTCCTGATCACCTTTCACAGAATCCATAGCAGCAACCCGTGAACATCCCGTGTGTAGGTTTATTCCAAAACCCACTTGCAGAAACATCAGGATATTGCACCTAAAGCTGCCTCTGCCAGAGGGAAGCAAGAGCTGGGGCTGGGAGAGGAAACAGGCAGGAACTTGCTCTCAGGAGAGGCAGCACGTGGGCTGCTGGCACTGCCAGCAGGAGGACGCAGGTGGGAGCAGGTAAAATTCCAATACAAAATGCAACTGGGGAATGTGACGGTGCAGAGGCTGTAGGTTGGCAGTCTAAGACTTTGGGGTTTATCACAGCTCCATGAAAGCACCGAATTTCGCCAGCAGGTACCACTCATCCTCCTCAGGACAAGCTTCCAAGAGTTCATCTCTCAATTTGTGCCCCAGTGTGGGCCAAGTGCTGGTGGAGCCTGGGCTGGCACCCCGAGCTCTCACCCCAGCTGGCACCCCCAGGCCTTTCCAATGTGCCACTGCCACCCAAGCCACAATGGTGGGGCCTGAGGAAAGGAAGGAATGAGGAGGGACTTAGGACACAATCCTGCCCTTCAGACAGGCAGATTTACCTGTGCTCCAGTCTCAAGGGGGCTCTCAGTGGATAACTCAAGCATCCCGCGTGGGACACTGGGGCCAAGGAGCAGCTGGAGGCAGCTCTGTCACCTGGGCTACCTGTGTGTAGCCATATTTAGCAATAACTGAATTGATTGAAATAAAGGGTAAAAGCTTGACTCAGCCTGTAACTTTCACCTTTCTTTCAAGTGCAAAAAGAAGCAGAAAAATCCATTCATATTGATGCTTTCCAGCTATGTCTCTTTCAGATTCCCAGGTATTCATCCCCTCACAGAGTTTTAGCGGTGACACAGAAGAAAGTTCTTTGCGTGCTGCCAGAAAAACGAGATTTCTCCCATTTTTTATTTTCACACCTAAAGTATGAAAACATTATCATCACACAGAAGAGTTCTGCACACTCTCCTGTGGGCAAGGGGAAGATTCCCTGATAGGCAGATTCCAACCCCTCCTGTCCATATTTACATCCCTAAGGCCTCAGACCCTCTGTAGGTAACCACGGGGTTCCCAGGTGAGAGGAGTCACTGTGAGAACAGAATTAAACCCCAAAGCACCTCTGAGGAGACAGCACCTGACTCTGGGAGTGCCTCCCTCTCGCGTGGAAGGTGTGGCTTACTCAGGAGTTACTCCAGGAGTTCCTACTCTGCCCAGGCCAGGCCTGCTCCGGACACTCCCCATGCCCTCAGAGCCACAAACCCAGCTCAGGGCTGGGCTCAGAGCTCCAACACCACCAGGAATGAGCACTCCCTGAGCCCCCTGCCCTCCCAGCCCTGCTCTAGGCTGGGCAGGCACTGAGGGGCTCACTGACACCTCCAGGGTGGCTCTTTAAAGGTGGTGGCACAGGTGCTCCACAGCAGACCTGTGCCAGACCCAACTTCTCCACGGGCAAGGAAGAACCTCCCAAAGCAGGTGACACAAAAAGCTCTGGTGTGGCCCAGGGACTGCTCAAGGTCACAACCAAAATTAGTTCTGAGCTCAGGGTGGTGTCACTTCAGTTCCCTGCCACTGCTGCCACTTCCTGCCACCTTCAGCTTTTGCTCCAGGCACCAAAATATGATTTTTTCAAGGCCAGCCCATCTAAACTATCTGAAATTGCAGCCTGGCCGATCTCGGGAGCTCCCACACTCACTCATGAGGATGAAGTGACAGACCAGCAGTGAGCACTTCTCCCTCTTCCAGCCAAGCTGTGAATTGCTCCTCCCTCAGCTTCAGCAACCACTTTTCGTGCCAGTTCCTGAAGAGAATCTCGTGCTGAACATCCATCACTTTTTCAGTGCAGAGCATTTGGCTTCATCCTCAAGCCCTAGAAACACTCAGCTAAACCAGCACTAAAACCTGATTAAACTTGCATCCTGCACAGCACAATGAACTTGGACTTGGGCAGGAATCAGAATATCTGGGAATGAAGAGAACCCAAGAGCTCGGAGAGGTTTGCTTTGCCCTTGTTCTGCCTTGGGCTCCTGGCTCTGCCACAGCAGTTACAAGAAGCAGAGCAGCGACCTCCCCTCCCCTCCTCATCAACACAAACCCCCAAAAGCAGAGTTTGTCTCTCTCAGACCCACCTTGAGCTGTGTCCGCAGCAACAACGAGGAAAAGCAGCAACCCCACAGCTCGGCGTCTGCAGGGCTGCACCCTCTCCATCCTACAGCCTCTCCATCTCCCCACAGCTTGGAGTGATCTGTTCTCCCAGTTTAGAGAAGGTGACACCAACCTCACTTTGGTTTGGGTACAAACTCTGAGGCAGACACTGAAGGCAAAGGAAGACGAGGCCTTGGTGGGAAGGGACCTTAAAGCCCATCCAGTGCCACCCCTGCCAAGGGCAGGGACACCTTCCACTGTCCCAGGCTGCTCCAAGCCCCAGTGTCCAGCCTGGCCTTGGACACTGCCAGGGATCCAGGGGCAGCCACAGCTGCTCTGGGCACCCTGTGCCAGGGCCTGC
This sequence comes from Coloeus monedula, assembly GCF_965178545.1. Taxonomy (NCBI): domain Eukaryota; kingdom Metazoa; phylum Chordata; class Aves; order Passeriformes; family Corvidae; genus Coloeus; species Coloeus monedula. Next base: position 811,612 of record NW_028120816.1, on the reverse strand, counting down.
CCACCCTCACACAGAAGGATTTCTGCCGTGTATCTACTCTGAACTGAAGTTTAAGTATCTAAGCTCAAGTTTAGTTATTGCTGAGCCTCTGCTGAAGATAACTGAGACACCATAGTAGGAGAGAAAGGAAACAGGCCTGTAGAACAAACCACAGGCGAGTAACAAACCAAAATGATGTGGCCAAGAACAATTATTGCCACAGAAAAGAAACCTCAGTCACCAAAAACTCCAGTCTATTCCTACATCCTCACCCAGGGGGACTCCAAACACGACACTGCAACTCATGCTCCTCCCAGCTCCACACACACATTGCTGGGACCTCTTGCAAGCTGCTCGAGCTCTCTCCACGTGCCAAATCTGCCCATGGCAGAGGTGCTGCTTTCCTGGCTCAGCTCCCAAGACTCAACTCTCAGTATTTCCGTCCTCAATACTGTAAATTTCTGGTGATCTGGAGCAAAGATTTCTGGCTTGCTGTGTGGCTTCTCACACAGAACCTGACCCCAGGGGCTCAGTCTCACTCTCTCCATGTTTGACACAAGTCATAAAGCAAGAACTGCAAAGACATTTCGAGGCAGTATCAGGGGCCTGAGACAGCTTTTGAGATCAAAGTTGAAATCTACTGTTTTCTTTCATTGCTGTTAAACTGTACTGGAGTCCTGGGGGCACTTTTGGGCGCCACAATATAAAAAAGATAAAAAGCTGACAGCATCCAAAGAAGGGACATGGGGATGGGGAAGGGTGTGGAAGGACCATGAAAGAGCTGCTGAGGGTACTGGGTTTGTTCTGGTAGAGAAGTGTGAGGTCAGAACACATCGGGGGCTACAGCTCTGATCTCCGCTCCCTGGGACACAGACAGGACCCAGGGAGCAGCTGGAGCTGGGCCAGGGCAGGCTCACGCTGAGATCAGGGAAAGGCTCTTCCCCCAGAGGCTGCTGGGCACTGCCCAGGCTCCCCAGGGAATGGGCACGGCCCCGAGGCTGCCAGAGCTCCAGGAGCGTTTGGACAGCGATGCCAGGGATGCCCAGGCTGGGGTTGTTGGGGGGTCTGGGCAGGGACGGGGGTGGGACTGGGTGATCCCTGTGGGTCCCTTCCAGCTCAGGATATTCCAGGATTGTCTCAATCCCAAACAGGGGAGAGTCTGCTCTCACACAGAGCTGCAAACACACTGTGCAGAAGGCAGCAAATGACAACAATTGACATTGATACATTAATAAAGCCAAGATATTAAGCAAGCCAAAAGATAAATTTTCCCTTTTGCTCCTGACCAACAAGACCTGTCCCAGTCTCAGCACAGCCACTAAGCAACTCCAGTGTGACACCGGGACTGTCTCACACCTCGAGGCTGACACACAACAGCAGCACAGCGCCGGGAGTTTAATCACGTTTCCCTCATTAGAGGAGACAATTAAATGACCATTCAGGTGCACAACCACTCCTGCAGAGCACTTCACTAGACCCCGTTTTGCAGTAACTCCCCCAGGCTGCAAAGCCCCATTTGCCAGGGACCTGAGAGAAGAATTCGGTAGTTTTAAAGGAATGTCAGGAACTAGGAATACACCTGAGAGGAGTTCAGTAGCTGGGAGGGAGCCCAGGTGACAAATGAACACACAGGCCCCAGCAGAAGCAGTTCATTCCAAAGAGTGGCACTGACGAAGGGCCTGGGCAGTCCCACAGGGGCAGGTGGGCACCTGGCTGCCAGCACTGGGAACACAGGAATGCTTCAAAGCACCGGCACTCCTGAGAAAATGACCAAACAAGGCCGTAATAAGGCGAGAGATGAGCTGGGGGGGGGGGAGTGGGTCCCACACCTGCCCCTTTTCCCTTTCCACTGTACAGCATCTGCCCAGGCTGTGAGCGAGCTTTGGCACAAGCACTCAGTTCTCCCCCAAAATCCACTGAACCACTTGCTCATCTCCCGAAGAGAATCACAGGCACAGCACTGAATGCACCGGATACCTGGCTTACACCTCTCAACACTTTCTCGCTTCGTTTTGCTCATTGAAAAATGGCAAAAAAGGAAAAAAGTCAGCCCAGAGCCCAGGAACGTTAAACGACTTTTACAAAGTCCAACACAACCCCCCCAAGGATGAGGCTTTACGTAACAGCCGCCCGCTCACTCCGGGACGGGATTGTGTCCGGACCCGCGACTCTTCCCTCCTTCACCTTCGGCAGCAGCCGCCCGAAGTCAATTCCCCGAGCGAGCACGGCAGCCCCGCGAAGCCGCCCAGAGCCGCTGGCCGCCCCCAGAGCCCCGCAGCCCGTGCCGGTGCCGGCCCGCTCCATCCCGGAGCGGCTCCGGCGCCAAACCGGGAGAGCAAAGGGGAAGGAACAAAGCCCTGACAAAGCCAATGACCGGAACAGGATTCAACCCATCAGCGGGGAGGGCAGCACAGCGGCCCCGCCGGCCCCGAGTCCCCGTTCCAGGGAATGCCCCGGGTTGCGCTGCCCGGGGAGGGACCCCCGCCCTCCCGGGGTGTCCCCCACCGCGGGGCGCGAGCGCGGGGAAAGCTGCGGGTCCCGGCGGGAGCTGCGCCCGCAGCGGCCGATGCCGCCCTCGGGCCCGCCGCTGCCGCCCAGGGGGCGGCCGGGATGTCCCGGGAGTGCCCGGGGCGGGGACGGCGTGGCCCCGGCGCCGGCGGGAGGCCAGGCCCGGCCGTGCTCACCTGCGCTGGCCGCTCCGCTAGGCCCGGACTATCTCTTGGCTGCCGCCACCGGCGAACGATGGAGGAGCCGAGGAGCCGCCGGCGAGTCACGAAGCGCCGGGGGGCGCGGCCCGGGGGAGGGAGGGGAGGGCAGCTGCCAAGCGGGCGGCCGATCCGGAGGCGTCCCGGCGGTCCATGGCGGGCCGGCGCCGGGCTGGCGGCTCGCAGGGCTCGGGCAGGGCTGCGGCTTGGCCGGGGCTGCGCTGGGCCTGGGCCTGGGCCCGGTCCCGGTCCCGGTCCCGGTCCCGGTCCCGGTCCCGGTCCCGGTCCCGGTCCCGGTCCCGGTCCCGGTCCCGGTCCCGCCTGGCGCTTCCCGGCGGCCCCCGCCCCGATTACGTGACGCGCGGGGAACCACGTGACCCCGGCGGAGCGCGCGCGTAGGGGGCGTGGCGCGGGTCAGGCCCCGCCTCCCCGCGGGACAGACCGGGAAACACCGGGACCCAGCGGAACATGTTGATTATTATGCGGGTAATGACCACGGGTGCAGCAAAGAGGAGCAGGGTAACGGAGAACATGGAGATGAGAGCCACCCGGCAGTGCTCCTGCTCGTGTGACGGGCACAGGGAAGCCACTGTGGGAATGAGAATGATGGGAACGAAGAAGGTCAAGCATTGAGCACCCCACAGCACCCACATCATGGGATTGGGAAGGTCACAGCGGCAGCAGAGCTTGCAGAGCTTTTCCATGTCCTTTTTGGCACTGATGGCTGTCATCCAGAAGAGCACCCAGTAAGTAGCAGGAGAACGCTGACACCAGGTAAAGGAATCTCACGTACATCAGGGGCATGACAGGAGAGCAGGACATATCTTCCAGCAGGAAGAGCAGGGCAGAGGGGACCGCAATGAGGAGGAAGATGAAGTCAGTGACAGCCAGGCTAAAGATGCCGGCAGTACGCCCTTTCCATCTGAGGAGGCAGAAGAGCCCCGTTCCCGGCCAGCGCACAGAGACAGATGAGCAGTGTCACACTGTGTATGGCCATGTCGGTGACATCTATTTCACATGGATCATCTCCTTTGGTGGGTGAGGCAGAAGGTGGGGACACGGAGCTCACCGCCATGGATGGATGCTGGGCAGGCGGTGGGATGTGGCCCCGGCTGTGGTCAGAGTGGATGGGCAGTCAGTGCTTGGAGAATCCAGGGATGGACCAAGCGGCTCCTCAGCAGCTCCCTGCAGCGGGAAGGGTTTGGTGGAGAGAAGTGAGATGTGCAGGGGAGCAGGGTGGTGGGAATGGTGGGGTGGGAGAGGGAGGAGGGAGGGTTGGGCTGTTCAGCAGGGGATTGAGAAATAACATAGAGAATAAACATTTTCAGCTCCCCGATGTTGCTGAAAGACCAAGTAGTGAAAAAGATTAAAGGATTTAAATGTGTGCACACAGGGCAAGAAATTGAGGCTGGAGCCGGTGCTGGAACAGATCAGGAGGCCTGCAGTGGTTCTGGGGCAGTTCTGTCACAAGAAGCAACAGTGCACGCCCAGAAAAATAGCTCAAGGCAAGGTCACCTTTAATACTGAAGCATTCAGTGAATATGACCAGCAGGGACCCCTCTTAATGAATCTGCAGGACCATCAAAAGACTTCCAGGAGGAGGTGAATGCATGGAAATTCCTTCTAGGAAAGTGATTTTTGTGTATTAGATAGGAAACAGATTTTAATGACAATGTGTGTTTTCAGTGGATAAAACCCCGCCCACCCCGCCGCCCGCAGGTGCTGTTGCCGTGGCGGCCGCTGGAATGCGGCCCGGGCGCATCCCCAAGGGAAAAGGAGGCACAAAATGAGGAACTGGGAAGTAAAAGGGGAAGGCTGCACAGCGCCCGCGGCGCCCCGAGAGCGAGGAGCAGCCCCCGCTCCTCTGAGGGCCCATCTCTGCCCCCTGTCCATGTGCCGTGCCCGGGGAAGAGCAGAGTCTGGGATCAAAGAACCACCCAGTCCCCCACAGCAAGGAAAGCCCGGCACCCCGGTGTTTCAGGGGCACACCAAGGGCTGTGCAGGGCAGGGAAGGACCAGCAGGACCTTTCTCCTCCTCAGCCCCTGCTCCAAGGCGCAGCAGCCCCAGGTGTGAGCGGCCAGGATGAGGAGGGGGCGGCTCCTGCCAGAGGCCGTTCTCCGAGGGTTCCCCGGGCACAGCTGTGCAGGGAGCTGCTGGTCCAGAGGGGCAATGGGGGCATCCCGAGTGTCCCTCCAGGGACAATGGTCAGAGCATCCGGCAGGAGCTGGGGAGCAACCGGAGGCACCTGGGCACAGAGCACTGCTCCCAGAAAATGCCCAGGGAAAACCCCTCGTGCCAAGGGGCAGCACCTGAGCAGGCAGGGCAGCATGTGGGGTCCCAGGGAAACATTCCACTTTCCCCTTTCATCTTGGCAGCTCTTCCCCAGTGCCCCCAGAAAAAAAGGGGGGTTATGAGGAGAAAAGGGATTTAAACAGAGGGAAAAAACGTCCTTTTCCATAATTGTCTGTGTTTAAATTGAGGGGGAATCCCCTTCCTCTGCAATTTTAAGGGTATCAGTTGAAGGAAACCCTGCCTTTTCCATTCTCTTAGGGGTATCACTTGACAGGGAATCCCCATTTTCCATTATTCTCCAGTTTAAATAGAAGGGGAAAACCTTGACAATGCTGTTTTATTGGTTTGAATTAAGCATAACTCCCCCATTTTCATCATCCCAAGGTTTAAATTGAGGGAAAAACCCGGTTGTCCCTCCTTTATAAGGGTTTGAATTGAGGGAGAAATCCCCCTTTTTCCATCACCGGAGAGACCTGAAGTAAGGAAAACCCCTCTTTTTCCAGTATTTTCGGGGATTCAGAGGAGAGAACCCATTTATTGCTATGGCATCTATTTAAGTAGAGACAAACACTCCCTAGTCTCTCATTTGAAGGGGTTCAATTGAAAGAAGCTCCCCCTTTTTCAGCATTTTAAGAATTTAAATCTGTACCTCAGGGCACTTCTAGCTGGGTAGTGGTACCCAATCTCTCACAAGGGAGCAAGCCCAGCACTCACAAAACCCTCCTGCTGCCAGAGAGCCCATTATTTTTTCAGTTTTATTTATAATGAATACATCCCTAATTAGAGACCCCAACAGGAGTTACACCATGTATATTACTACTATTCTTCTCCACCCTCCATATTCCTGTGACTCAATAGTCACTAATGAACAATTACAGAACTTAACAAGGAAGAATGCAACTCATCTGTCTACGCTGCCAAAACAAGGAGTGTTTTTACCCTTTCAGTGGATGCAGCTGTAGTAAAACAGAAGGCATCTACAGAGCCCTTCACTCACCTGGAATTTAAGGCAGAGCAGCCAAACAGCTGCAGCTCCTCCCAGTGCTTTTATCCCTTATGGTAAAATTGCCTCCTCCCTTTTCCCCGGGCATGGTGGGAAAGAGAGGCGGGCCCGGCCAGGGGTATATTAACCCCAGCCCTGGGTAAAAGAGGCCCATTCCTGTTGTGGGGTTAGTGGGGGTGAGGGTGTCTTCTTATTTCCATGAAGGGGGGGGGGGGGGTCTTTCAGGTTTTTTCAGCTTTCTTTCAGCAGGTATTTTTGGCATCTAAAGCAATAGAGGCTTTGAAGACACTGTGAAGAAGATAGCATTGAGTCCGTAGTTCATGATTTTTGGATTGAGTGTTCAGGGTTGATAAGGTGCTTGGTACTTTTTGTAATTTTTTTTTCCCCTTGTTTTTCTTAGAAGCATTGTAACTTGCTGAAATTCCAGATTGTGTCAAGTATGACACTTCAAATTTGTTCAGCAGATTCATTGTGCTGCAAGAGGGAGCTACCCTGGGTCAGAGATGACATTGGAGATGGAGGCTTCTGATAGGTAAGTTAAAGACTGCAAGTATGAGTGGGAGCGGGAGCAGGGTCCCAGTTAGCAGCTGACTTGTTGGGATTTGGCTTGTATGCCACTACACTGGTGCATTGATTTTGGTTTTCTTTGTCACAGCTGACTAAGAGGCCAACCTGGTGATCCCAGTGCCTTTGGAGATGGCTGAGGTGGACTCCTTTGCATCCAGTGTGGATTCACATCACCGGTCATCTGAAAGCTAAGTTGGGGGCCGGGGCCCAGAGAAGGGATGATAGCAGGCTAGTGGGTTGGAAATTGCTGGGAGAGATTTAAAAAGTAGTGTAGGGGAAAGGGATGCTCTCCAAGGGGCTTCTTAGGTAAGCTAAAGGGAGTAGCCCTACTTTTGACTGCAACTGTAGGGTGTGCAGCGCAGAGCAGTTCCAGTGTGTGTTGTCTTGTCCGGTGTGTGTTCTGTGTCTTTGGCTTCCCTTGGATCAGATCTCTCTGCCTTTTATCCTTAAGGGGCTTGTCATAAGCATTGGCCATCATCTCTAGCTTCTTGAACTTTCGTACTTCTTGGTAGGATGCCAATATCACTTGTTCTTTTACCAGTGGGCTTGGCCACATCTTGGAATCACATCTTGAAAGCATTGAGTCGGATCTCTTTGGAGGCCTTGTTCCCGGCTGTACTGCCATCCATCCTTTCCAGCCGTGAGCTGTAATGTCCTGGGGCTTGTAAGATTGTCAGGATATGGGAGCATTCTAAATGTGGCCTTGTCTCTCACAGCCATCTTGATCATTGTGACTGACAGTTCTTAGAACAGGTCACTGTTCCAGTCTTTTCTTCTGCTCCTTAGAGCCCCCTTCATCCACCAATGCCATACTATTGGTTGTTTCTTTTGGCGTCATCTCTGTCCTTGCCATCGTTCTTCTTGCCGAGAGGTTTTTTTATCATCTTCATATCACACTGCTTGTAGTATAATGTGTTGTTTGAGTTTGTGTCTAGCCTGGAATTGCTCTGCCCTGTAGAGTAGTCCTGGTGGGGGGATAGGTGGAGAAGAAAGGAGACTTTACAGGGAGCCTTTTGCTTTGCTCAGCCACCTGAGCCACGCCTCGGATGGAGTGACTGTGGCCAGTCTGTGTGGTGTTCAGTGGAGACGTGGGAGTGGTGCAGTGGTGTCTTGCAGTTTCATAGTAGTTTGTCCTAAGGCCCACTGCTGTGGGATCCTAGGCAGTTTGCTTTGAGGAATGAGAACTTGGGAAAGGCTAAGCTGGGTAACTTTGACAAATAATTCTTTTGCAGAGGGAGAGCATGTAAACCTGATGTGAACAGAGGAGCACAGCAACGAGGTGGGTCAGTGCCTGAAGTCCAAGCTACGGCCTGACTTTGGGCTCTATGTTTACCTCACTGTTTGGATTTTCATTTTGAAGATGCGAGGCACTTGGCACAGCAGGGTATTGGCACCGGGGGGACCATGAGCTGGATGAGTATTGATTCAAGCACAGAACTGGCTGCTACTGGAGTTGTTGTATTAGTGATGAAACTATAAGCCTTTGATTTTTTTTTTTTTGTGTTTTACAGGTGGTCTGCAGCATTCAAATCGCTACTCCAACATGACAGACACCCTTGCAGAAAGAGGTCACAGTCGAGCACTTTCAGGTGGAACCTACCTTGGCAATGCAACACTTTTGGACGCTACATGGGCATGTGCCTTTCCATTTTGTTTTGCCCCTTCTCCCCTGGGAAGGTTGGTCATCATTCAGCTTTTCAGGGGTGGTGTTTCATTTTGGTTATGTTGCAGGGCTGTTCTTTCTCTTTATTTTTAGGAAGTAAACCTGGATATCAGCAATCAAGGTCAAGTGAGTGAGGTAAGCAGTGACCAGTACCAGTGACCAGGTATTGCTTGGGTGCCAAATTCTGGGGCAGCTCAAAGCATGCATTGTCTAAGCATCCATTTGTGTGTTTTAGGTGGCCCACTTGTATTATGCCTGCAGGGGCTGAACCCCCTCATGGACCAGCTGATGGAGCCAGTTTATCACCCTTGAGCTGCCCCTGTGAGCCTTCCAGAAGTATTACAGGGCTCTGCAATGAAGCCTGTACCTTTTCTGTTTGAAGGTGCCATCTGGGCAGCTTTTGGCAATGGCTGAGGAGTTGCGGCGAGTCGGGGAGGGAGGGAGGAGCGAGGGTCCACTCAAGTTTCAGCAATGCCACATCACCTTGTCCCCCCTTAACCCAGGGATACCCTGCGACAGCGGCGTCGGAGTGCGGCCCCAGCGTGTGAGCCGAGGACCGGGGCGTTCTCAGGAGCCGGTGAGTAGTGGAATTGTTGGGTTTTGGCTGATGTGCTGCTGAGTTCAGGCACTGATGTTTGGTTTTCTTTATTGCAGTAGACTAAGAGAGAAGAGCCCTCTGAGGGCAGGAACTTCCCAGATGATGAGGCGGCCTTCTTTTGCACCTGATGAGGATTTGCATCCCTGGATATCTGAGAGCTAAGTCGAGGGCTACACCTCAGGGAGGGGGATGAGAGTGGGGTGCTGGGTCAGGACTTGGTGGGAGGGATTTTTGAATTAGCTTTGGAGATGGGGATGTCCACGAGAGGGGCCCTTAGGCCACGTAAAGGGCAAGTCTCGCTTTTGATCACAATGCTGAGGTGTGCAGGGCAGAGCAGTCCCGGTGTGTGTTGTGTCACTTGTCTATTGTGTGTTCTGTGTCTCTATTGTGGGCATCTTGTGTCACATGTCTTTTGCCTTACCCCTTTGAGGGGCTTATCGGAAATGCTGGGCATCATCCTTAGCAGCTCCTTTGCGTTCCTTGGCCCGACGCTGGTACCCTTGAACCTTTGACTTGCAGGCTCGGACATGCATCGGAATCGCATCTCTCTTTAGCACAATTGAGTCAGACACCTTTTACAGTCTTGTTCTGAGCTGTATTGACAGCTGTGCACTGCAACAATCCCTTATAACAGATTAGGACTTGGGAGAATGCGAGGATAGGTAGAGGATTCCAACCGTACGATTCTCGGGCGTCCATCTTTGCGGTTCTTGGCATAAGTCCTTCTGTTAGGGTCTTTTTCTGCCAGAGCTCTTTGAGCCTCATCGGCCTCATCTAGGTCATGTCATTGGTAATTCTTCTTGCTGAGAGTTTCCTCTCCTTGTTGCATCCCCTTGTTTGTCATCTCCTGTGTCACAGGTGTCTGTGTGTTTGGCCCGGGGCTGCTTTGCCCTGCTACATAGTCTGGGTGTAGGTGTAATAGGATAAGTCCTAGGGACTTGACACTTGTAATGTAGGGATTAGTTGGACTCAAGATGGTATTTCTAGATTGACACAAGATGTCTGGAGCTGCTAAGTTCTGATGCAGCACTTTGACTTTTGTCATAACTTTCTTTCAGATGCAGATGGATTGAATCTGTGGCAGAGTGCCCCATACCAGGTGAGGTGGTTCCCACAGGAAGGTCAGTCACCGTTTGTCTTTGCAGGGCAAGTGTAAATGGTGCCTGTGTTACAGCTTTGTTCTTCATCTTTATTTGTAGGAAGTAATGCTGAAGATCAGTGGTCAAGGTCGATGGAGCGAGGTGAGCGGTGACTGGTGGCCAGAATGAGTTGTTACTGCTTGGGTATCAGTTTCTGGTGCAGCTCTAAGCGTCTGTTTTTGTTTATGCATTTTAGGTGGTCCCGGCCCTGGGATGCTGGAGGCCAGGTGGGTGCAAGCTTAAGCTATAGGTGTGGTGTACTTCAGTTGGAGCAGGGAGGCTGTGGTTTCAGTCTCTCAGCATGTTTTTTTGCTTTGCTTCTCTGCAGGTGCTGCTGCTGCCCTGGGCATGCCAAGGGACAGAGGCGAGCAGGTGAGTTGGCATTTAGGTGGGGCGACTGATAGGTGAGAGGTACGTGGCAGCATGCGAAGCGTGTCCCTTTTCGCTTTGCAGGTATCGTCTGGGCCACCTCTGGAGTCGGATGGAGATTTGAGGTGAGCCTGGGCCAGTGGTGCAGAGGGAGCCCGTGCATTTATTCTTCTGGAGGGCAACAGTCGCAGTTTCTGTTTTGTTGTCTTAGGTACTACAAGTAGGTGCAGAGCCTAAGTTTGGAAATGGCCGGTGAGCGATGAGCCTCGGCAGTTATGAGGGAGAGGGGCATTGTGCAAGGGGTCACTTCTGGGATGTGTCATCACAGTCTGAATTTTGTCATTATTCTCTATCTTTTGTAGCTGCCCAAGTGGGCTGTGGGCCATGTATTGACATCCACGGTGCTGAAGCATTCTTTTCTGTCGAGGATGGATTTTGTCTGCTGGTCTTTGGAGAGCTAAGTGTGGGGACTGTTGGTTGGGAGAAGGCAAAAACCTTTGGAATCACAGGAGGCCATTTGAAGTTAGCTTAGAGGAGAGGGCTGTAGTAGGCCGGGCCCCTTGGAGTTAAGGGAGAGAGGGTTTCTCTTCAGCATCACTCGAGCCTTTGCCGGGCCGGGCAGTTCCAACCCATCTCCATGTTCTTGTGAGCTTCGCATCATTGGATTTTGAGTCTCGATGTCATTGTCCATCTTTTCACCTGAGGAGCCTGCCTTCAGGTCTGGCATGATTGCCACGGTCTAAAGTTTGCCTACTCTTCAGTGTAGCCACGCTTTGGAGCACTTTTGAACATAGCACGCAGGCACCTTGCATCTTGGCCATTTGTTGGTCGGTCATGTTTTGTGATGTCACTTCAGCCTTTGGCGGCAGAATCATTCTCTAGGGATCCCTTTGTATCAGCTGGCAGTCGTTGCCTCCTTCTCTAGGCCTACTGCACTTCTTGAGCATCCTCTTACCAGCTTTGGCACTAACTTCTCATAAGGAGTTTACCTTTCACTGTCGCGTACTACTGCCATAGAGCCTTCTTTCCTTCGGCGTCATTGGCCTCTGGCTCATCTTGCGCTAGGAATCTTGGTCCATCAAGTAAAATTGCTGGGCAGTTTCAGTTGATGTCTATGTTATGTGGTCTGTGTCCGTTGTCTTCAGTGTCATAGGGCTTTGTGATGTCTCAATGCTTTACAGGCATCGTTATGGGCCATATTGGCAGCAGGAGCACTTGCATACTTTCCTGGATCGGGCTTATTCTGGCATCTTTATGGTTTTGCTTTTTGAGACCAGAAGAAGTACACAAGGTGTTCCTATCCATCTTCCTTCTCAGTTTTGGTAGTATCTTTTTTTCATGTGCCATTCCCTTGGACTTCTATATGAAGTGTACTAGACCTTCCTCACTGCAGTAGTTTCGTAGCTTCCGTTGCCTCAAAGCATCCTGGTCTCAAGAATTTATCTTCTGAAGCGTTATCTCAAGTCTTCGTGTCATCTCTGCTTATATTTGATGCACTGTGTGTCCATGTGCTGCTTATGCTTGGAGCTGCCCTGCCCTGGCACATTCAGTCATGGCTAGTTTGAACAGTTTTAAACTCTCATCTCTTGTCTATGGGCTTTTGGGTAGAAAGCTTATGGGCCTGGTGTGGGGATAACTCCTATCTGTCAGCTACTTGCAGACTGCCTCATGCTGTCTTGCAGGTCCCCGAGGCAGATTTTGATCCCTATGGTCACTGATGCTACCAATTTTCCCAGGATCTACTGTTCCACATCAAGGAGCAGCAGATGGAAGAAGATGTTAAAGCATCTTCTTTAGGGGGGACTGTTTCTAGTAAGGGCCGCAGTCAGCGTGTAAGCTGAGGAAGGGGTGTCTGAGGGTGTGTCTGTCTGTGTGTGTGTTGACTGGCTCTAACCTTATGCATGTGTTGTTTCTTGCCTTTCAGGTTCTTCAGTTCATTTTAAAATTTAGAATACAAAAAACCCAGCTGGTCCTGCCCATGCTGTGGGGTCAGTCAGAGGGACACAGGGTTCCTCTTCTCCTCTGTGCTTGGATGAACTGCCTAGGGAATGCCATTTCTGACACCCCAGTCCTACCTGTGTCCTTTGGAAAAGGGCAGAGGTGAAGAGGCAACTGCCAGAGTTGCTTGGGGATGATGGAGTTGTGGTGTTTGGCTGTGCCCAGAGGGGCAGGTTGGGCATTATTTGTGTGTCTGAGGACTGGGGAGCCGAGCTCTCAGTGCATTCCCAGCTCTCCCAGGGGCAGCAGCTGGTGCAGGGCTGGGTGACAGCCTCTGGTCGGGCTTGGGGCAGGCCCTGGCCCCGGCACAGACACGGGGTGGTTTGGGGACACTTGGGGAGCAATGGGAGGAAAATGAGGGATGGTGCTGGGCGGAGCGATCGGCCTGTGCTCGTGTCAGCGCAGCCGTGCAGGGCACTGGGATCTGGGTAAAACTCCAGCTCTCCTGGTGTTCAGGGATGCAAGGTCTGAGGGACTGGATTTACTTGGGCTTTCCAGGAACAAGGGGAAATGCGGTGCCAGAGCTGTGCCCCGTCAGGTTCTGTTTCCCTTTGGGGACAGGGAGTCTCTGGGCTGAGGTGAGATTGCTGTGTGAGTGGCAGGGAACAGGGAGCTCAGAATTGCAGGCACTGATGGAATAATTGTCTTAGGTCTGTTTGGTTTGTGTTTGTGAAAACTGGGATTTGGGCTGGAGAGGTGCTCTTGGGAACAAGGGATAGAGTACATTTGCTCCATGGTTGTGTAAGGAAGGACAGGGAAGGGGAGTATTTATAAACTGTTCTCAGTATTTCATGCAAATTTGGGGTGGAGCAGCGATGCAGGTGGGTGGGTTTGGCCTGGGCCTGTCAGGACTAACCACAAAGAATCCAACCAAGCCCCTGACCCCTCAAGGCATCTGTGAAACACTTCCACAGCAACCCAAGTCAGAAATCCAGTGATTAGGGAGGTAAAATTATAGGTAATTGCCTATGATCCGTGGGGCATTTCCTTTGGAATTATCAATCAAGGCAGAGCATATCTTTCAGCTCTTTTCCTGATGTGCAGTTTCCTCTCTGGTTTAAATGAGTTTGTGTGCTCCTGTTAACAAGCAGTGTGTTTTCACCCTGAAATTTGGGGTGATAGTCTTTCTTTAGCGTTTTTCCCACAACTGAATAATCCCTTCCATGAATAGTTCATGTATTTCTACACAGCTGCTTTGGCCGTGGCTCAGAGAGAGAGAAGGGAAATGACTTTTTACAGGGGTGAAATTTCTCCAGGCAGGAGTGGGATGTTGTCTTGCTCCTCCCCAGAGCCCTGCAGGCGCATGGGAGTAGCTCAGTGCCAGCGCAGCTCTCTGAGAAATAACAACGCTTGGGAGGTTTGAGTGTTGATAACAACTCTCCTGTCTCCTGGTAGCAGTCCTAGGCAGAGGAGGGAAAAATGGAACTTGTGTTATTCATGGAAAACTTTCTGCTGTTTCTTGTGCAGAGTTTTAGATCTTTGTATGATTTGCTATCTGGTGTCTGTAGGAAGAGAATGACTTATTTTAGGTAAAAATTGAGATAATCAGTAATGGACAGGTAGGGAAAACTTTTGAACTAAACTCAAGGTGACCTGTAGTGGAGAGCATGAAGATTTTGAAGTAAACTATAGCAATCAGTTGTGCACAGGTAGGGAAACCTTTGGGGGTTAAATACAAGGTCATCTCTAGGTGAGGGAATGAACACTTTTTGAGGTAAAACTGAGTGAATCAGTTGTGGAAGTATTAGTAAATTCTGGGGGTGAAACTTGATGTAACCTCCATGGTAGAAAATAAATCAATCTTTTGAGGTAAAAAGGAAGTAATCAGTGTTGGAGAGGCAGGGAGATTTTGAGAGTAAACTTGAGTCTGTAGTGCAGAGAACGAACATACTGAAGTTAAATGGAGGTAGTAACTTGCAGACAGGGAAAAAATTTGGGGGTCAAGTCTGAGGTAATCTCTAGGGGAGACAGCATTTTTGAGGTAAACTGAGGCAATCACTAGGTGAGAGGTTGGAAAAGTTTTGGGAGGTAGAAATTAAAATGACCTGTTGGGCAGAGAATGGACCTACTGAAGTGAAAATCAGGTAATAAGTAGTGGACAAGCAGCAATAATTTTGGAGGTGAAATCTGGGGTGAAGTGTGGCAGGGAGAGCGTACATCATGAGGTAAAGTGAGACAGTACTGGAAAGATAGTGAAATATTTCAGGGTAAAACTTGATGAAATCTCCAGGGTAGAAAGAGAGTATTTATAGGTCAAAAAGAGTAAATAGTTAGTGGGCAGGTAGGGAAAATACTGGGGGTAAAATCTGAGGTTATCTGTAGGGGGAGAGAATGAACATACTGAGGTAAAAATCAGGCAATGACTAGTGAATGTTAGGGAAATTTTGGGGGGTAAAACTGGAGCTAATATCCAGAGTAGTGAATGAATACTTTCTTGTAAAAAAGAAGAAAGCAGAAGTGGACAGACAGGGACAGCTTGGAGGGAAAATCTGGAGCAATCCCCAGGGAAGAGAATGAACAGCATGAGGTAAACTGAGGTAGTCACTTGCAGAGGCACAGTGAAAATTTTGGGGATAGACACTGAGACATTCTTGAGGATAGAGAAAATTACTTTTTGGGGTAAAAATGGGATGATGGGTAGGGCAAAGCTTGTGGGAAAAACTTGAAATAATCTGTAGGAAAGAGCATGAGCATTTTGATGGAAAAATGAGATATTTTTCTTTACTTCCCTTTGGGATAACTTAATCTGCACTGTTCCATGAGCAATTCCTTTGCTTCTCCTGGAGAAAACCCCACGGCAGAGGCAGTCTGCAAAGGAGCCAAAATCGAGAGCAAAGGTTGGTTTGGGTTTGAGTACTTGAAATAACTTTTGAAAGAGAAGCAATAACCTTTTGCTGCTTCTTTCTTTCTTGCAGATGCTGGGATTGCCTCTGTGGACATGTGCTGAGCTCTCCCTGCAGGGAACTGTCAGCCCTGAATGCCTGTGCAATAACTCAGAGCCTCAGCCATGAAGGGCCAGGCTGTGTTTAAAACAGCCCAAGGTGCCAGAGAGCTGGAGTCATTTCCTAGCAGGTAACTTGACTTGGAAGCTGCATTCTAAAATTTGTCCACATTTAATTGATGTCCCACATGGAGACACTTAAAGAAGCAGAGGTGGGGTGTCCCAGATTTTCCCAAGGCATGCACCCCTCCAAAAGCGTACCTTGAATCAGTAGATGTATTTCCCTTCTTGTGTGCTAAATCTTCCAGTGCGCATAGTCCCCCCATCAACTAAAGCCTACCCTGACATTCTTTTTCCTTGGACACATCTGGAAGAACCGTCTCCAGATATTATTTCCTTCTGCAAGGGCTCGTTCCTCGAGATGGAACTTTGGCGTTTTGCTTCTCCTTTCAGAGGAGCAGCAGAAGCGGTCGTTGCCAGGGGAACGGTGCAGGCGAGGGAGGGAGGGGGGGTAGAAGGTGGGGATCCTCTCGGAGGCCGATTCCTGCAGGAGCGGGGGAGCAAAGGCGGAGGCTGCTGCCGGCACCGCCAAGGGCACCAGCTCTTGGGGCCGGTACCAGAGGCTGGCGTGGAGCCTCTGCACGGGTCCGCAGCAGCCACGGCGCCAGGAGGCCGAGCTGCCGGTGAGCCCAGCGCGGCCCGCGGGGCCGAAGCCGGGTTCAATGGAGCCGCGGCAGAGAACGCAGCGGGGGCAGGGGCTGCTGGAACGGCCGCGGACATCGGGAGCGGGGCTGGGGCCGGGGCGGGGCCGGGGTGGGCCCCAAAAGCGGCGGGCTGGGCTGGTGTGGAGCGGAGAGCCGGGCTAGGGACGGGCACAGGGGCACCGAAAGCGGCGGGCTGGGCTACCGCTGGAGCCGCAGGGGCTGGAGGGGGCGGCGGGAACAGCGGGGCTACCGGCGGAGCCGCCGCCGCTGGGACAAGCGCTGGAGCCGCGGGCGGTGCCTGAGAGCCGGCACAGGCGCGACCTCGGGCTCCGGGAGCGGCGCTGCAGCTGCGAGCGGCGCCACAGGAGCCTGGGCTTGGGGCGAGACAGGCGGGAGTGGAGGGGGCGATGCTTCCAGGGGCTCCCAGCCCTTCTCTTTCTTGCTTTCCCTTTGCTCCTTTCCTTGGGTCTCGGACAACTTTAAAATTCTTATCCCCTTAGACTCTGTTTCCCACCCAGCATGAAGCGTACTTGCTTTCTTCTGTGTTAACGAGTTCTTTTGAATTTACCAATACTTGTAAAGCCTGACAGATCCAGACTTCAAGAGCCATGTCTGGGCCAGAAGACATGGTCGGATCTTATTTCCTTCTCGGCCCAACCAAACATACAAAACTGGATCATTTTGACTTTGCTCGTTTCCTTTGTACTTGGGTTTGTATTCCAGTTAGCCAGCATAACTCCCCAAGGGCTTTCCTGGGGTATTTCCACTGGCACGCCTCTATTCCCTTTTTTTATTCCCTGACTCTTGCTTACTAGTTTTATGTCCCATTTTCTCAGAATCTTATCTATCTTTCCCAGGCCTTTGTTTCCCACCTTTTTAATAAAAACCAACAAAACAACTCTTCAAACTTCACCACCTCTTTCCCGTTTCTTCTCCTAGAATACAACAGTTCCCACCTCTTAATAAAATATGCCTCCTTCCAGAAAAGTTATATTTCAAGCTTTAGCATTTCTATCACATACATTCTCATTCATTCTCATCGCTCCTTTTTATTGTTCCAACTTCTCTTTCTCAAGCGTTATCAGTCACAACCACACAAGGCTTAGGTCCCTTTTAATTTCAAATTGTTAGCCGATGCTCACCCCTGGGCCCAAAATTCCAGGTTTCTTGAAGTAATCCTCAATTTGACAGAATTAAGCCTGGATTTCTTGAATTTTTTTTTTTTTTTTTTTTTTTTTTTAACTTTCAACCCAGCAGCCTCAAGCCCCAAATGTCTCGGATTTGTCCTCAATTTGGCAGAATTAAGCCTGGATTTCTTGAAATCTTTTAAACTCTCAATCCAGCAGTCTCAAAACCCAAATGTCTCGGAACTAACCCTCCATTTAGCAGGATTTTTGAACCCTCAATCCAGCAGTCTTAAACCCTAAATTTCTTGGATCCAATACTAGGAAATTCTTGACTCCCCTCCTTCAAGGACTCCAATCCCTTCCCTGAAAGCCCGTCCCAGTTAACCTGGGGCTTCTCTCACTCCTTTTATCTTTGGCTTCACCTCTTTACTGACTGCTTCCCTGGCGGCAGAGCAGAGCCGCAGCCTCAGAGGCTCCACACTCGCTTCGCAGCTCTGGGGTAACCAGCCCGCGTCTCATGCACACACTTTCATCCCCCTTATCCCCCCAAAAAGAGGAAAGAAAAAATACTCACTTTTCTCGGAGTCTTGGTGCACAAGATTTTATGTGTTTAATTACCGTGGTACCTCAGGGAGCCTTTTCTTTCCTTTCTTGTTGCTTTGTCTCCTCTCTTGCCCTCCGGGTGTTTGACTGCAAACCCCCCTGACCCCGCCGAGAAACACAAAGCGAGGCCGCCAAAAGTGGGCGGGGGCACCCCCCTGCTCTGGGTTCCCCGGGAGATCCCAGAGCTGAGCCTTTATCCCCGTATGGGCCACCAAATTGTGAAACACTGATGGAACATGCAAAAAGCCAACATCACAATCCCGTTCAGAACAGAGGGATCAGCGGTGATGCGGCCCTGCCCGCGGAGGGATCAGCGGTTATGCGCAGGCGGAGTGATCCGCCAGGAGGGACTATTTGTGATGCGGTCCTGCCCGCGGAGGGATCAGCGGTGATGCGCCCCCACGCGGAGTGATACGCCAAAAGGGACTATTTGTGATGCGGTCCTGCCCGCGGAGGCATCACCGGTGATGCGTCCCCGCCCGCGCATGCGCACTGATCCGCGCGCCCCGGCCATCTGCGCACGCGGAAGGATCCGCGCACGCGCAGCTGCCAAAACGAGCTTCACTCTAGAATTTGAAGGAAAGTTGAAGAAAAGGGACCGTTTAAGAAAAGTTTAAGGAAATCAGGAGACAGCAGCACAAAGGGCGCTACGGCCGGGTGCTTCGCACAGAGACAAAGGCGCACCCAAACACCCAAAAGATCGCCTTTAACAGCGAGCTCCCGCAGCCAGCTCACAATCCCAGCCCGCCTTCCCGGGCAGGGTTTCTTTCGGACCTGGGCTGCATTTCCATCCCCCGCTCTGGGAGTCACCAGGTGCGTTAGGAGCGAGCCGATCCCGCTCCCTGAGACACAAGGGCTTGCTCGAGGAGACTGTTCCTGTTCCTCTCTTCCAGCCACTCTGCTCTCCCCAAAACACCCATTTCCTCGGAGCTCCTCTGAAACTGCATTTCCATGGACCCAGGGCTCCAGAAGCTGCAGAGTCGTGCAATGGGGTTTTTTTGGGAAGGGACCTTAAGCTCTTGCACTTCCACCTCTGTCATGAGAATTTCAGGGCTCTAAGACTCACAGAACCATTTGGGCTTGGAAGGACCTTCAAGCTCATCCAGTGCCAGCGCTGCCACGGGCAGGGACACCTCCCACTGTCCTGGGCTCTTCCCAGCCCCAATGTCCAGCCTGGCCTGGAACATTCCAGGGGATCCAGGAGCAGATCCCCCCTCTCTGGGCAGACAGAATGAGCTAAACCTGGCTATTCCTGAGGGAGTGATGGCAGCACAGCCGAGTCCTGCATCCCTGATTCCCACTGGGAATCTCCATGTCCTTCCTGCTGTGGGATCCAGGAGTTGCAGTAGGATTTTTGTGTTTTGTGCTGCATTCCCAGCACAGCAGAACCTGTCACCCTCGGAAACACGGCCAGCGTGACAAGTTTTTTGCTCCCTTTCTGCTTTGTTTTTGCTGTGTTTTGTTTCTCTCGACAGCTGGTTTAGAACTTCTGTGTTGCTGTTTAGACATCAAGCTTTGGGGCTGAGGTTTTTTATTCCCAGGTGCTTGCTGGCAGTAAAAATACACATCTGCAGTGTGTGCACGTGGCTTGGGCTGTGGATTCACAGTTCTGGGGCAAAAAGAAGTCCCTTCACATCTGTGCTGCTGGTGGTGTCCCCTGTGAGAAGTTTGGTGGCTTGTTTGTGGCTCTCTCAGTTGTTCCCTTTCACAGAGCTCGGCATTTCTCCCCTTTTCAGTTTCATCCTGCAGAGCTTCGTTCCTGCTGCCGCAGCGTGTTCTGAACCCTCCGCTCGCAGCCTGGGGGTGCCTTTTGTGCTGCTCCTCCGTGGGGCTGACTTGAGAGCGGAATCAAGGTTGGAAAAGACCTCGGAGATCACTGAGTGCAACCAGCACCACCACGGCCACCGCTGACCACGTCCGCCCATGCCACAGCCACAGGTGTTGGAGCACTCCCGGGGTGGGCACTCCAAACCTCCCTGGGCAGCTGTGCCAAGGCCGGAGCGCCCTTTCCATGGAGGAATTTCCCCAATATCCACCCTGAGCCTCCCCTGGCCCAGCCTGAGGCCGTTCCCTCTCCTCCTGTCCCTGTTCCCTGGGAGCAGAGCCCGACCCCCCCGGCTGCCCCCTCCTGTCAGGGACTTGTGCAGAGCCACAAGGTCCCCCCTGAGCCTCCTTTGCTCCAGCCTGAGCCCCTTTCCCAGCTCCCTCAGGAACTCTCCAGCCCCTTCCCAGCTCCGTTCCCTTCCCTGGACTGGCTCCAGCCCCTCCATGTCCCTCTTGTCCCAGAGCTGCCCCCAGCACTGGAGGTGCCCCAGCAGTGCCAGCACAGGGACGGGCACTGCCCCGGCCCTGCTGTCACCCCAAGGTGGCACAGCCCAGGTGCCCTTGGCTTTGCCCACCTGGGCACACCCAGCTCGTGTCCAGCTGCTGTCCCCAGCACCCCCAGGGCCTTTCCCAGTTTTCCAGCCCCTGTTCCCCCAGCCTGGAGTGTTCCACGGTGGCCCAGGTGCAGGAGGCGGCACCATCTCACTCCATGGTGGGATTTTTACATTCCTTTCATTTTGCCACTCCGAACGCTTATGCAGCTGCATCTGGGCTGGAAAAGTCACTTTTTTACTGGTGTAGCTACTCAGGAGATCTGTGATAACTCTGTTATCCAAGAACAGGGAAGGATGTGTGATGTCCAAGGCCCTGTGCCAGCAAATCCCAGTTTTTGTGGTGTCTGTTCTCCCCCAGCACAGTTTGATGAGATTTGTCCAAAACAGCTTTCCTGGGGAAGCTCTTCGTTGTGTGGTCATTAAGGGAGAAATGGAAACAATGCTGAGCATGCGCGGTGTTGTGGGAAGGGAAGCGCAGGAGCAGTGCTGTGCCTGGTTACGTCATGTGGTGTTGAAGGGCGGGGCGGAGCCGGGCAGCGCTGCGCATGCGCACTGGCTTTACCCGCCCGGTGCTGTTGCTCTGTGGGTACCGTCGGGCGCTGCCCGGGAGCGGCTTGGGAGCGCCGGGTTCGGTTCCCGGCTGCGGCAGCGGTGGGCGAGGGTTGTGGTGACAATGGAGGAGGGCGGCTGTTGCTGTGGCTGCAGCGGGGTGGAAAGTGAGCGGAGAACGGCGACGCAGCGTGTGCCGGGAAAAGACCCGAGGGGGGGCGGCCCCGGAGCAGAGCCGGGCGGGAGCGGGCGGCGGGGGCTGCGCGGGGTGAAGGCGGTCCCGGCGCGGGCGCGGAGCCGGGGAGGAGCTGCGGGGCTGGGGCTGGGGCCGGGGCCGGGGCTTGCGGGCGGCACGGCGGGACCTCCCTGCAGAGCCTTTCCTGGGAAACAAAACCTGGAGTTTGTCCCACCTCGGCCCCGTGGCAAGGGGCAGCGCAACCGAGGGGAGCAGCGCCTGAGCAGGGGCGGCAGTGTGCGGGCGCAGGGAAGACGCGGCTGGTGCTGGAGCGAGAACGTGCAGGTTTCTTACATTTAAATGAACGTGGAAAGCAGGGAGAGAGGTGGTATAAAAGCACCGGGTGCTCGGGCAGGTGAGACAGGACTCAGGGGAGGGAGTCGCTTTCCTGAGCTCCTGAAGTTCCACTTGACTCTCTCAGGAGCACTCGTGAGAAGTTTCCCATTTGGAGTTGGGCTCGAAAAAGAAGGAACTTGAAACTGCTTCTTCTGATAAATCCATAAGTATGGGAGGCCCTATGAAGCCCACGGGTGTAAGCAGCCAATAACGCCCACGAGTATTTTAACTACTAAAAATAGCAACTTTTATTTCTTCTGCACACAAACGACTTGGCTGTCCTGTGCAGGGTTCACTGAGGCTGTGAATTGCAATCCAGGGCATCTTCAGGCTCCTGGTGCTCGGGACTGTGGCGTTTGGTGTGCAGAAAAGATCCCAGGCTGTCCAGCTTGGGTGTGGATGTGCATTTCCACAGTTCCTCAGAGTGGGAAAAGGCCAAGAGGGTGATGGGAAGGCCTTTCTTCTAGGCCTGGGCATCCTCAAGACACCTCAAGGATGTTTTTTAAATGTTTGTTGTCTTTTGTTTCCCAGCCCAGGGCTGAGCTGGAGAACGGGTGGAGACAGTGGCAAGCGGGAGTCCCATGTTTACATCTGCCCTTGGATTCCAGTTTCTTCCAGTGGGTCTGTGCTGCCCGAAGTACAAAAGAAGGAGGTGTTGGAGTACCTGTTTGTTCACCTGTTGAGCTTGGAAGAGATGCTGAGTGTGAAATTCCAGGGGTGCCAGCTCCTTGCGAGCTGTTGGTTGCTCAGGAGATTGGGTCGGGGAAAGGGGGGGAGAGTCCGAGCACAGCACAGTGGTAGGAGCTGGATCTCAATCTAAGGCATCTCAAAGCCTGATAAGCTGGAAAGAAGACTTTGCTGTGTTAATGCACAATTACATTTTTGTGCAATTTTTTGAAATTAGGGCTGGGATCAGTCTGGGGAGGTTATCTGGCCCAATTCCCTGTGCCCTGCTTTGCCATGAGGAATGGATGCCTGACCTCTTTGCAGAGAGCTGCTGCTGCTAAAGATTTCTCAGTTTCTATAGTGAATTTATCCCAGTACTTTGCTGCTATAAAGAAATCTCCTCTTGCTGCCATTTCCCCTTATTACATTTAAGATCAGCTCCAGCTGAGTTAGAATTTAATCCCGACCTTTCCCCCCTTTTTTTTTTCCCAAGAGGCCTCAGCTATCTCGCTATTTCTTTCCTCTCTCACCCTCCAGGTCCTGTTTTTCAGACCTCGTTCTTTCCTTATAAAACCCTTGATAACCCATTCCCCACTTAAGGCTTTGTTGTATCCTTGTTTTGCTACCTTCTGGGTGCTATGGATGAAGGTCTGGCTTTGAGGAGCACACCCTGCTCCCTTTGCTCAAGGGATTGCAGTTATTCCAATCTCCTGCTGCTGAGGGCTTCCTTAGGCTCTTGCTGAAATGAAAAATATCCAGGAAGTTTTTCCTTTTTTGAGATTAGACTGGTTTCTGCAGGTCCTTGAGATGTGACCATGATGGTTAAAAACCCACAGTGCAAATGAAGGTTTCTCCTGTCTTCCCCCCTGCCCCCCACCTGCTCCATGCACAGTTCATTACTTTGTAATCACAACTGCTAAGGAAACCTTTCTAATCCTGTCAATTGGCAATGCAACTGCTTTTAAATTCTGGTTTAAAATAGGTTTTGAAGTCAGGCTCTGCCCTTGCTATTGATTTGAATTCTTGACTGAGTAAATTATTGGTGCTTAACAAGCCCTTTGTTGCTTTAAAGCCTTTCTCCAAGGGTCAAAGAATAACACTGACAGGGAGTGAAGGAGCGCTGCCCAGTAGTTGCTTAGAAACGGAGTGTGTTAAACCCGGTTTCTTTAAAAGCAGTTTTGAGTAAGTGAAATTCAGGCACTTGAATTACTTTGGGAAATGGTCCATTTAGGATAGATCCACACTGACAGAAGCTGTTTATCTGAGGTCAGTACATGCTTTGATCAGTGCAGGGCCTTCCCCTCAAGAAATGCATGAGCCAAGCCCAGCAAGGTAGAGGAAAAGACACAAGTTCAGCTTAGGGAGCTGCACAGGTGAAATCCCATGGATGTGCCTGGAGCATGGCCCTCCCCAGCAGCTTTTCTTACCGTTAAATTCTTTAAAAAGCTAAAAGCTGATGCTCAGTACTTTGGGATCTGGCTCAAAACTGTGGAGAGGATAAACTCCCTTACTGGAACTCAGGCAGTGGAGTGCTCACAAGCCAGCAGCCACATTGCTTCTTGTTCAGCTTCAATTCAACGTTGGCTTTTTGTTGTTGTTTTGGTTGGTTGGCTGGTTTTAAAGTATTCTTAGAGATGCTACAAGTGGAAGAAGAGAACAGAAATAGAGTGGAGCACCACTGGCACAGTAACTGATATTTTACTGTTCCTCTTTTTCTTTTAAAAATTTATGTAGATAACATGAACTTTTAAACTCTGTGACTTGGGAGAAACACTCTTTTTTCTCCCTCTCTTTGGAAGAGATATGCAAGTCCTGAGCCGTTGGGCCAACGCTTGCTGCATTTTGTTTACGATTTTACAATCAAACAAGGGGCTGATAAGATTGACAAGGAAGATACAACTCAGGAGCTCACTAGGCAGCAGCCTCCAAACTCTTTGGGTGATGCAATAGAGTATGAAGACTGTTTTCCAGTGCGAGATTAATCCATAATAACATGCTCACTGACATAAAAGTCACTTCTTATAAGCCACTTCTTATTCCCTGAAGTGCAGGAGCTGAGGTGTTTGACAAAGCCTTGGCAGAATGATGAAGTATGTCCCTGTCAGATTTCTCCTGCTAGCAAGAGCAATCCGTCTTCTTTAAGGGTTTTGTTCCTTTGGGATTGTGTGTAGTTTAGAGGGAGAACAGTACCCAGAAGCATTAATTATTTAATCTGCACTGCTTTTTTCCTCGACGTGTGAGGTCTGAGTATTGTGCTGGGAAGTGGGGCCAATAAAATTTCTGGGAGTCAGACTTGGAGCTTGAAAGTTTTAGAATTAACACTGGAGACTCAGCTCTCTCTATGGTCAGAAGAGGGGGAGACACCTTCCTTCAGGATGTCTCTCCAGGGAATGCTTTTGCAAAGTTTTCTCTCGTAACGGCTGAAGTCTTGCCTCTCCCTGAAATTGCGGTGTAGATCCCACTGGAGGCAGTAAATCTCTCAAATGTATGAGCTTGGGCCTACACACCTGCTAAGGTGTGACTAGAGGTGTGAGAGCTTTTGCAAATGAATTTGGAATAATGAGAATCATAGAACCACTGAGGTTGGAAAAGCCCTCTAAGGTCATCGAGTCCAACGTGTGCCCAATCCCTACCTTGTCACCCAGCCCAGAGCACTGAGTGCCATGTCCAGGTGTTCCTCAGACACCTCCAGGAACGGGGACTCCAAACCTCCCTGGGCAGCCCCTGCCAAGGCCTGACCACCCTTTCCAGGAAGAAAGTCCTCTTGATGTCCAACCCTGGTGCGGCTTGAGGCCGTTTCCTCTTGTCCTGTTCCTGGTTGCCTGGGAGAAGCAGCCAATCCTCACCTGGCTACACCCTCCTGTCAGGGAGTTGTAGAGAGCAAGGTCTTCTCTGGGCCTGTTCTTCTTAGGACTGGTATGGAATCACTATTTTGCATTAAAGGACAATAAGCAGATGTTTTGAAAAAATACTTTGAAATGTTTTTGCATTGCCCTGGAAATCTGCCAAGAAATGGAGTTGCTTACCAGGTTAGGTGTTCTTGCCTGCAGCTTCCCAGGGGCTGCTGGAGGTGGGATGAGGCTATTGCAGAGGAATTACAAGTACGTGGTTTCTCACTCAGGAGACTCTGGGTTTACTGTAGTTATGGGACTGGTTTTCCAGACTAGAGGAACCCCTTAAAGGACTGCAGAGGGAGGTGGAGATGGGATTTGGGGTTTGCATCCCCACCTCCTGAGCACACATGGGGTTAGATGCCCCTTGGCAGAGCTGTAAGGTGTAATGTGGGCAGCAGCTCCTCCTCTCTTTGGGGGCCTAAATTGAAACGCTCAGGAGCCAAATCACCTCTGAGCTGCTCTGTTGTGAGCAGGAGAGGAAGGGACACCTCCAAAGGCCACACAGCTCACTCATAGTCAGAAAAATCCTACTGCTGAACCTGGAACCCCCCCAAGGACGCCCGGGACCCCCCGGGCCCCTCTGTGATCCTCGACAATGCACCCCCCCATCATCAGACCATGCAGTGTCCCCCAGTGTTCTGCCAGTGGGAGCACTGGAAGAGATACTGGGAACACTGGGAGGGAACTGGGAGGAAACTTCCCACCACTCTCCAACGTGCAGCAGCCCCAAGTGCGACCAGTGAGGCGGAGGAAGTGCTCCTAGTGCCCCGCCCCCCCCCCCCCCCCCCAAAAAAAAAGTTGGGGGGGGGTGCGGGGGGGAGTACGAGAAGAAAAAGGATTTAAATGGAGGAGAAAACAGTTTCTGTAACTGTGTTTGAACTTAGGAGGATCCCACTTCATCTACGATTTGGAAGGTCTCAATTGAAGGAACACACATTTTCATGATTTTGTATCTCAATTGGCAGGGAATCACCGTTTTCCATTATTTTTGTATCTAAATGGAAGAAGAAAGCCTTTATGGTGCTGTTTGATGGATTTGAATTGAGGGAAACCGCCCCATTTTCATCATCTTAAGGTTAAAATTGAGGGCAAAACACCACCGTCCCTGGTTTTAAAGGGCTTCCCTTGAGAAGAACCTCTTTATGTGCCATTATAAGAGTTCCATCGAGGGGGGACCCTCATTTGAAGGGACCTTCAGAGAGGAAAAATGTGTCCAAAAGACCCCAAAATGGTGTTTCTTGAGGGAAATTGAAGAGGGAGCTGCATTTCCCCTCATTTTAGGAGGCAAAATTGAGCAAAACTCCTCCTTGATTCACTTTTTATTTGGGTTTAAATTTAGGGGAGACCCTCCTTATGCATCAATTACGGGTCTAAATTGAGAGGGAACCTCCGTTTTCCCCTTGATTCAAGGCTTTGAAATGGCGACTAAAGGGAGTTTTCCCTTAATTCATTAAGAAATTGAAAAAGAACAGTAAAGATGAGCTGGCGCTGCCGGTTTGGACTCAATTTATCTGTCGGGATTGCAAACTCCGACAGACACCGAGCGCCGACGGACGCCCAGCAGTGACTGTGTCACGCCCCGACAGATCAAACAGGGGCTGGAAGCTCCATGGAGCAGCTCAGCGCCTGCTCCACTCTTGCCCCCCAAAGCCCGGGATGGACCGGCGGGTCTGGACACATCCCCATTGAGGAGGGGCAGAGCCGCTGCTCGGGGGCCCCGGGGGATCCTTTATCCCCCTCGTGCAGCTGCGAGCTGCCGAGGAAAAAGTCCTCGTTCCTAGGCTTGAACCCCTGCAGCTTTACCTCTCATTCTCTTGCTCTGATTTGTTTGACAAGAAATTCAATTTATTCCCCCCAGTCGTGTCTCTTGCTCCAGTGACCGGTGAGTGATCTGTCTAGGCCCTTTTCCCGATCCTCAAGTCTTTCCTGATGTGTTCTGTTCCCTGCCCAGGGTGAGGAGGAGAGGGACAGAGCGGTTTTGCTGCCACCAGGCACCTGGCCAGGCCCAGCCCACCCCAATAATCCCTGCGATAATTCACGCCACCATTACCCAGGCGCGCGGCGGGTCCGGCTCCGCGGGCAGGCGGCTACAGTAGTTCAAAGTGGGCAAACTGGGACGGAGTGAGAGGAAGCAGGTGGTGCCGGTGGGTGAAATGTCTCTGCTGCGACCTGCCTGGGAAAGAAGGAGGGAGAACCTGGTGCAAAGTAAAGGGGAGAGAAAGAGGGACAAGGCTGGAGCTGTGGAAGGAAGCGGAGATGGCCAAGGGGCAGCTGAGCATTTTGCTTTCCAACTCTGTGGGGGGGAAAGAAAGCGCTGTCAAATCCATCCAGGAAAACAGAGGAGAAATAGCATGTGGTGGGAATCGCCGGCAATTTGGATTCAATATGTCTGTCTGAACTGCAAACGCCGACAGACACCGAGCACCGCTGGACGCCTGCTGGCGTTGCCGTGTGTCCTGCTCCGGCGGCAGCCCGCCTGGCGAGCCCCCCAGCAGCAGCTGCCCGGGGGCTGCGCATCGCGCAGCAGCCAATCGGAAGCGTCGCAGCGTCCGGCAGCCAATAGGAGCCCTGGCCACTCCGGCAGCCAATGGAAAGCGCCGTTACCTGAGGGACCAGGCACAGCTCGAAGCCCCTCACAGCTGCTTCGTTTTTTGGGACATTTGTGGAAAGCTCGGAGTTCTATTTTTTTTCTTTACCTTACCTCTTCCAGGACAGGAGGGATTCCGGCGCGGGGGATATCATGCCTCGGGCGCTTCTGGGCGATTTTGAGGCGGGGGGAGCCCACCGCGGCGGTGGCGGGAAAAGGGGGTGCGGAGTATAAAAGGGGGCGCCGGCGTCGCGGCCCCTCAGTCGGGGGGCGGCGGCGGCGGCGGCAGGAGCTCCGCGGGCTGGCCCGGATGCGGGGACGCCGCCCTGTGCGGCCGAAGGCGCCGGCCCTGAGGCGCGGGGAGAGCGGCGTGGCAGCCGCGCATCGGCTCCGTCATCGGCAGCGCCGCTTCGTGCCGGTAGGGAGCGGGAGAACGCGGCGGCGGGCGGCGGGTGGTGAGTGCCGTCGGCGAGACGGGGCTTGGGCCGCGTGCGGTGTGCGATCTCCCGAGAGCAGCGGGGAGGCCCCCGGGGAGCGGCGGCGGGCGGGGCGCTGTGGGAGCCGGCGCATGTCCCCGAATGAGGCGCCCGGCGCAACGCGCGAGGTGCCAATGAAATAAAATAGAAAACGGTAAAGTGCTATAGAGGAGCCGCACCTAGAGGGCTCTCGGCCCCTGCCCCGTGTCACTAAGGGAGCTACACCGCGGGAGCGTCGGGGCAGAGCTGCTGGTTAAAAAGAGCAGCACGGAAAGGCTGGGAAACGTGAGCGCAATAAAATATTGAGAATGGTCTAAGAAATACTCAAAAGGTACAGCAGCAGTTGTGGCCGCTGCGTGGGTTCACTAAAACAGCTGCACCGCGGCACCTTTGGGGTGGTGTTGATGGTAAACGTGCGGCACGTAAAAGGACTGGAGGTGTGAGGGAAATAAAATATAGAGAAAGGTCTGAGAAATAATAACAACACCGCAGCAGGAGTAGCCACTTCCTCAGGATAAAATGAGCTGCACCGCGGCGCACCCGGAGCAGGGGCGCTGCTTCAAAGGTGTCACGGCAAAGGTCGAATCTGTGAAGGGTATGAAATAAAATGGTCGAAAATCCTTTAAAAGTACTGCAGCAGGAGTGGCTGCTGCCCCGTGTCACTAAAAGAGCTGCACCGCGGGAGCGTCGGGGCAGCGCTGCTGGTTAAACAGAGCAGCATGGAAAAGGCTGGGAAGTGTGAGCGCAATAAAATATTGACAATGGTCTAAGAAATATTGTAAAGGTACTGCAGCAGGAGTGGCCGCTGCCCCGCGTCACTAAAAGAGCTGCACCGCGGGAGCGTCGGGGCAGCGCTGCTGGTTAAAAAGGGGCCCGGAAAGCGTGAGAGGTGTAAAGGGAATAAAATGCTGAGCATGGTAAACGAGGTACAATAAAGGTACAGCAGCAGGTGTGGCCGCTGCCCCGTGTGACTAAAAGAGCTGCACCGCGGGAGCGTCGGGGCAGCGCTGCTGGTTAAAAAGAGCAGCACGGGAAAGGCTGAGAGGTGTAAAGGGAATGAAATGCTGAGCATGGTAAACGAGGTACAATAAAGGTACAGCAGCAGTTGTGGCCGCTGCGTGGGTTCACTAAAACAGCTGCACCGTGGCACCTTTGGGGTGGTGCTGATGGTAAACGTGCGGCACGTAAAAGGACTGGAGGTGTGAGGGAAATAAAATAAAGAGAAAGGTCTGAGAAATAATAACAACACCGCAGCAGGAGTAGCCACTTCCTCAGGATAAAATGAGCTGCACCGCGGCGCACGTGGGGCAGGGGTGCTGCTTCAAAGGTGTCACGGCAAAGGTCGCATCTGTGAAGGGTATAAAATAAAATGGTCGAAAATCCTTTAAAAGAACTGCAGCAGGAGTGGCCGCTGCCCCGCATCACTAAAAGAGCTGCACCGCGGGACGGTCGGGGCAGCGCTGCTGGCTAAAAAGGGGTCCGGAAAGCATGAGAGGTGTAAAGGGAATGAAATGCTGAGCATGGTAAAAGAGGTACAAAAAAGGTACAGCAGCAGGATTGGCCGCTGCGTGGGTTCACTAAAAGAGCTGCACCGCGGCACCTTTGGGGTGGTGTTGATGGTAAACGTGCCGCACGTAAAAGCCTGGAGGTGTGAGGGAAATAAAATATAGAGAAAGGTCTGAGAAATAACAACAACACCGCAGCAGGAGTAGCCACTTCCTCAGGATAAAATGAGCTGCACCGCGGCGCACGTGGGGCAGGGGCGCTGCTTCAAAGGTGTCACGGCAAAGGTCGCATCTGTGAAGGGTATAAAATAAAACGGTCGAAAATCCTTTAAAAGTACTGCAGCAGGAGTGGCTGCTGCCCCGTGTCACTAAAAAAGCTGCACCGCGGGAGCGTCGGGGCAGCGCTGCTGGTTAAAAAGGGGTCCGGAAAGCGTGAGAGGTGTAAAGGGAATAAAATGCTGAGCATGGTAAACGAGGTACAATAAAGGTACAGCAGCAGGTGTGGCCGCTGCCCCGCATCACTAAAAGAGCTGCACCGCGGGAGCGTCGGGGCAGCGCTGCTGGTTAAAAAGGGGTCCGGAAAGGCTGAGAGGTGTAAAGGGAATGAAATGCTGAGCATGGTAAACGAGGTACAATAAAGATACTGCAGCAGGTGTGGCCGCTGCCCCGCGTCACTAAAAGAGCTGCACCGCGGGAGCGTCGGGGCAGCGCTGCTGGTCAAAAAGAGCAGCACGGAAAGGCTGGGAAGTGTGAGCGCAATAAAATATTGAGAATGGTCTAAGAAATACTCAAAAGGTACAGCAGCAGGAGTGGCCGCTGCGTGGGTTCACTAAAACAGCTGCACCGCGGCACCTTTGGGGTGGTGCTGATGGTAAACGTGCGGCACGTAAAAGGACTGGAGGTGTGAGGGAAATAAAATATAGAGAAAGGTCTGAGAAATAATAACAACACCGCAGCAGGAGTAGCCACTTCCTCAGGATAAAATGAGCTGCACCGCGGCGCACCTGGGGCAGGGGCGCTGCTTCAAAGGTGTCACGGCAAAGGTCGCATCTGTGAAGGGTATAAAATAAAATGGTCGAAAATCCTTTAAAAGTACTGCAGCAGGAGTGGCTGCTGCCCCGTGTCACTAAAAGAGCTGCACCGCGGGAGCGTCGGGGCAGCGCTGCTGGTTAAACAGAGCAGCATGGGAAAGGCTGGGAAGTGTGAGCGCAATAAAATATTGACAATGGTCTAAGAAATATTGTAAAGGTACTGCAGCAGGAGTGGCCGCTGCCCCGCATCACTACAAGAGCTGCACCTCGGGAACGTCGGGGCAGCGCTGCTGGTTAAAAAGAGCGGCACGGGAAAGGCTGGGAGGTGTAAAGGGAATGAAATGCTGAGCATGGTAAAAGAGGTACAATAAAGGTAGTGCAGGAGGGGTGGCCGCTGCTCCTTGTCACTAGAAGAGCTTCTCCGAGGCGCCGGTGGGGCTGCGCCGTTCCCGCCTCGGGCGCTTCTGGGCGATTTTGAGGCGGGGGGAGCCCACCGCGGCAGTGGCGGGAAAAGGGGGTGCGGAGTATAAAAGGGGGCGCCGGCGTCGCGGCCCCTCAGTCGGGGGGCGGCGGCGGCGGCGGCAGGAGCTCCGCGGGCTGGCCCGGATGCGGGGACGCCGCCGTGTGCGGCCGAAGGCGCCGGCCCTGAGGCGCGGAGAGAGCGGCGTGGCAGCCGCGCATCGGCTCCGTCATCGGCAGCGCCGCTTCGTGCCGGTAGGGAGCGGGAGAACGCGGCGGCGGGCGGCGGGTGGTGAGTGCCGTCGGCGAGACGGGGCTTGGGCCGCGTGCGGTGTGCGATCTCCCGAGAGCAGCGGGGAGGCCCCCGGGGAGCGGCGGCGGGCGGGGCGCTGTGGGAGCCGGCGCATGTCCCCGAATGAGGCGCCCGGCGCAACGCGCGACGTGCCAATGAAATAAAATAGAAAACGGTAAAGTGCTATAGAGGAGCCGCACCTAGAGGGCTCTCGGCCCCTGCCCCGTGTCACTAAGGGAGCTGCACCGCGGGAGCGTCGGGGCAGCGCTGCTGGTTAAAAAGAGCGGCACGGGAAAGGCTGGGAAACGTCAGCGCAATAAAGTATTGACAATGGTCTAAGATATATTGTAAAGGTACTGCAGCAGGAGTGGCCGCTGCCCCGCATCACTAAAAGAGCTGCACCGCGGGAGCGTCGGGGCAGCGCTGCTGGTTAAAAAGAGCGGCACGGGAAAGGCTGAGAGGTGTAAAGGGAATAAAATGCTGAGCATGGTAAACGAGGTACAATAAAGGTACAGCAGCAGGAGTGGCCGCTGCCCCGCATCACTAAAAGAGCTGCACCGCGGGAGCGTCGGGGCAGCGCTGCTGGTTAAAAAGAGCAGCACGGAAAGGCTGGGAAGTGTGAGCGGAATAAAATATTGACAATGGTCTAAGAAATATTGTAAAGGTACTGCAGCAGGAGTGGCCGCTGCCCCGCATCACTAAAAGAGCTGCACCGCGGGACGGTCGGGGCAGCGCTGCTGGCTAAAAAGGGGTCCGGAAAGCGTGAGAGGTGTAAAGGGAATAAAATGCTGAGCATGGTAAACGAGGTACAATAAAGGTACAGCAGCAGGAGTGGCCGCTGCTCCGCGTCACTAAAAGAGCTGCACCGCGGGAGCGTCGGGGCAGCGCTGCTGGTTAAACAGAGCAGCATGGGAAAGGCTGGGAAGTGTGAGCGCAATAAAATATTGACAATGGTTTAAGAAATACTGTAAAGGTACAGCAGCAGGAGTGGCCGCTGCCCCGCATCACTAAAAGAGCTGCACCGCGGGACCGTCGGGGCAGCGCTGCTGGTTAAAAAGGGGTCCGGAAAGCGTGAGAGGTGTAAAGGGAATAAAATGCTGAGCATGGTAAACGAGGTACAATAAAGGTACAGCAGCAGGAGTGGCCGCTGCTCCGCGTCACTAAAAGAGCTGCACCGCGGGAGCGTCGGGGCAGCGCTGCTGGTTAAAAAGAGCAGCATGGGAAAGGCTGGGAAGTGTGAGCGCAATAAAATATTGACAATGGTTTAAGAAATTCTGTAAAGGTACAGCAGCAGGAGTGGCCGCTGCCCCGTGTGACTAAAAGAGCTGCACCGCGGGACCGTCGGGGCAGCGCTGCTGGTTAAAAAGAGCGGCACGGGAAAGGCTGAGAGGTGTAAAGGGAATAAAATGCTGAGCATGGTAAACGAGGTACAATAAAGGTACTGCAGCAGGTGTGGCCGCTGCCCCGCGTCACTAAAAGAGCTGCACCGCGGGACGGTCGGGGCAGCGCTGCTGGCTAAAAAGGGGTCCGGAAACCGTGAGAGGTGTAAAGGGAATGAAATGCTGAGCATGGTAAAAGAGGTACAATAAAGATACTGCTGCAGGAGTGGCCGCTGCCGCGCATCACTAAAAGAGCTGCACCGCGGGAGCGTCGGGGCAGCGCTGCTGGTTAAACAGAGCAGCATGGGAAAGGCTGAGAAGTGTGAGCGCAATAAAATATTGACAACGGTCTAAGAAATATTGTAAAGGTACTGCAGCAGGAGTGGCCGCTGCCCCGCATCACTAAAAGAGCTGCACCGCGGGACGGTCGGGGCAGCGCTGCTGGTTAAAAAGGGGTCCGGAAAGCGTGAGAGGTGGAAAGGGAATGAAATGCTGAGCATGGTAAAAGAGGTACAATAAAGGTACTGCAGCAGGTGTGGCCGCTGCCCCGCATCACTAAAAGAGCTGCACCTCGGGAGCGTCGGGGCAGCGCTGCTGGTTAAACAGAGCAGCATGGGAAAGGCTGGGAAGTGTGAGCGCAATAAAATATTGACAATGGTCTAAGAAATATTGTAAAGGTACAGCAGCAGGAGTGGCCGCTGCCCCGCATCACTAAAAGAGCTGCACCGCGGGAGCGTCGGGGCAGCGCTGCTGGTTAAAAAGGGGTCCGGAAAGCGTGAGAGGTGTAAAGGGAATGAAATGCTGAGCATGGTAAAAGAGGTACAATAAAGATACTGCAGCAGGAGTGGCCGCTGCCCCGCATCACTAAAAAGCTGCACCGCGGGAGCGTCGGGGCAGCGCTGCTGGTTAAAAAGGGGTCCGGAAAGCTTGAGAGGTGTAAAGGGAATAAAATGCTGAGCATGGTAAACGAGGTACAATAAAGATACTGCAGCAGGAGTGGCCGCTGCCCCGTGTGACTAAAAGAGCTGCACCGCGGGAGCGTCGGGGCAGCGCTGCTGGTTAAAAAGAGCGGCACGGGAAAGGCTGAGAGGTGTAAAGGGAATGAAATGCTGAGCATGGTAAACGAGGTACAATAAAGGTACTGCAGCAGGTGTGGCCGCTGCCCCGTGTCACTAAAAGAGCTGCACCGCGGGAGCGTCGGGGCAGCGCTGCTGGTTAAAAAGAGCGGCACGGGAAAGGCTGGGAAACGTCAGCGCAATAAAGTATTGACAATGGTCTAAGATATATTGTAAAGGTACTGCAGCAGGAGTGGCCGCTGCCCCGCATCACTAAAAGAGCTGCACCGCGGGAGCGTCGGAGCAGCTCTGCTGGTTAAAAAGGGGTCCGGAAAGCGTGAGAGGTGTAAAGGGAATGAAATGCTGAGCATGGTAAAAGAGGTACAATAAAGATACTGCAGCAGGAGTGGCCGCTGCCCCGCATCACTAAAAGAGCTGCACCGCGGGAGCGTCGGGGCAGCGCTGCTGGTTAAAAAGGGGTCCGGAAAGCGTGAGAGGTGTAAAGGGAATGAAATGCTGAGCATGGTAAAAGAGGTACAATAAAGATACTGCTGCAGGAGTGGCCGCTGCCCCGCATCACTAAAAGAGCTGCACCGCGGGAGCGTCGGGGCAGCGCTGCTGGTTAAAAAGAGCGGCACGGGAAAGGCTGAGAGGTGTAAAGGGAATGAAATGCTGAGCATGGTAAACGAGGTACAATAAAGGTACAGCAGCAGGTGTGGCCGCTGCCCCGCATCACTAAAAGAGCTGCACCGCGGGAGCGTCGGGGCAGCGCTGCTGGTTAATAAGAGCAGCACGGAAAGGCTGGGAAGTGTGAGCGCAATAAAATATTGACAATGGTCTAAGAAATACTCAAAAGGTACAGCAGCAGGAGTGGCCGCTGCGTGGGTTCACTAAAACAGCTGCACCGCGGCACCTTTGGGGTGGTGCTGATGGTAAACGTGCGGCACGTAAAAGGACTGGAGGTGTGAGGGAAATAAAATATAGAGAAAGGTCTGAGAAATAACAACAACACCGCAGCAGGAGTAGCCACTTCCTCAGGATAAAATGAGCTGCACCGCGGCGCACGTGGGGCAGGGGCGCTGCTTCAAAGGTGTCACGGCAAAGGTCGCATCTGTGAAGGGTATAAAATAAAATGGTCGAAAATCCTTTAAAAGTACTGCAGCAGGAGTGGCTGCTGCCCCGTGTCACTAAAAGAGCTGCACCGCGGGAGCGTCGGGGCAGCGCTGCTGGTTAAACAGAGCAGCATGGGAAAGGCTGGGAAGTGTGAGCGCAATAAAATATTGACAATGGTCTAAGAAATATTGTAAAGGTACTGCAGCAGGAGTGGCCGCTGCCCCGCATCACTACAAGAGCTGCACCTCGGGAACGTCGGGGCGGCGCTGCTGGTTAAAAAGAGCGGCACGGGAAAGGCTGGGAGGTGTAAAGGGAATGAAATGCTGAGCATGGTAAAAGAGGTACAATAAAGGTAGTGCAGGAGGGGTGGCCGCTGCTCCTTGTCACTAGAAGAGCTTCTCCGAGGCGCCGGTGGGGCTGCGCCGTTCCCGCCTCGGGCGCTTCTGGGCGATTTTGAGGCGGGGGGAGCCCACCGCGGCAGTGGCGGGAAAAGGGGGTGCGGAGTATAAAAGGGGGCGCCGGCGTCGCGGCCCCTCAGTCGGGGGGCGGCGGCGGCGGCGGCAGGAGCTCCGCGGGCTGGCCCGGATGCGGGGACGCCGCCGTGTGCGGCCGAAGGCGCCGGCCCTGAGGCGCGGAGAGAGCGGCGTGGCAGCCGCGCATCGGCTCCGTCATCGGCAGCGCCGCTTCGTGCCGGTAGGGAGCGGGAGAACGCGGCGGCGGGCGGCGGGTGGTGAGTGCCGTCGGCGAGACGGGGCTTGGGCCGCGTGCGGTGTGCGATCTCCCGAGAGCAGCGGGGAGGCCCCCGGGGAGCGGCGGCGGGCGGGGCGCTGTGGGAGCCGGCGCATGTCCCCGAATGAGGCGCCCGGCGCAACGCGCGAGGTGCCAATGAAATAAAATAGAAAACGGTAAAGTGCTATAGAGGAGCCGCACCTAGAGGGCTCTCGGCCCCTGCCCCGTGTCACTAAGGGAGCTGCACCGCGGGAGCGTCGGGGCAGCGCTGCTGGTTAAAAAGAGCGGCACGGGAAAGGCTGGGAAACGTCAGCGCAATAAAGTATTGACAATGGTCTAAGATATATTGTAAAGGTACTGCAGCAGGAGTGGCCGCTGCCCCGCATCACTAAAAGAGCTGCACCGCGGGAGCGTCGGGGCAGCGCTGCTGGTTAAAAAGGGGTCCGGAAAGCGTGAGAGGTGTAAAGGGAATAAAATGCTGAGCATGGTAAACGAGGTACAATAAAGATACTGCAGCAGGAGTGGCCGCTGCCCCGTGTGACTAAAAGAGCTGCACCGCGGGAGCGTCGGGGCAGCGCTGCTGGTTAAAAAGAGCGGCACGGGAAAGGCTGAGAGGTGTAAAGGGAATAAAATGCTGAGCATGGTAAACGAGGTACAATAAAGGTACAGCAGCAGGAGTGGCCGCTGCCCCGCATCACTAAAAGAGCTGCACCGCGGGAGCGTCGGGGCAGCGCTGCTGGTTAAAAAGAGCAGCACGGAAAGGCTGGGAAGTGTGAGCGGAATAAAATATTGACAATGGTCTAAGAAATATTGTAAAGGTACTGCAGCAGGAGTGGCCGCTGCCCCGCATCACTAAAAGAGCTGCACCGCGGGACGGTCGGGGCAGCGCTGCTGGCTAAAAAGGGGTCCGGAAAGCGTGAGAGGTGTAAAGGGAATAAAATGCTGAGCATGGTAAACGAGGTACAATAAAGGTACAGCAGCAGGAGTGGCCGCTGCTCCGCGTCACTAAAAGAGCTGCACCGCGGGAGCGTCGGGGCAGCGCTGCTGGTTAAACAGAGCAGCATGGGAAAGGCTGGGAAGTGTGAGCGCAATAAAATATTGACAATGGTTTAAGAAATACTGTAAAGGTACAGCAGCAGGAGTGGCCGCTGCCCCGCATCACTAAAAGAGCTGCACCGCGGGACCGTCGGGGCAGCGCTGCTGGTTAAAAAGGGGTCCGGAAAGCGTGAGAGGTGGAAAGGGAATGAAATGCTGAGCATGGTAAAAGAGGTACAATAAAGGTACTGCAGCAGGTGTGGCCGCTGCCCCGCATCACTAAAAGAGCTGCACCTCGGGAGCGTCGGGGCAGCGCTGCTGGTTAAACAGAGCAGCATGGGAAAGGCTGGGAAGTGTGAGCGCAATAAAATATTGACAATGGTCTAAGAAATATTGTAAAGGTACAGCAGCAGGAGTGGCCGCTGCCCCGCATCACTAAAAGAGCTGCACCGCGGGAGCGTCGGGGCAGCGCTGCTGGTTAAAAAGGGGTCCGGAAAGCGTGAGAGGTGTAAAGGGAATGAAATGCTGAGCATGGTAAAAGAGGTACAATAAAGATACTGCAGCAGGAGTGGCCGCTGCCCCGCATCACTAAAAAGCTGCACCGCGGGAGCGTCGGGGCAGCGCTGCTGGTTAAAAAGGGGTCCGGAAAGCTTGAGAGGTGTAAAGGGAATAAAATGCTGAGCATGGTAAACGAGGTACAATAAAGATACTGCAGCAGGAGTGGCCGCTGCCCCGTGTGACTAAAAGAGCTGCACCGCGGGAGCGTCGGGGCAGCGCTGCTGGTTAAAAAGAGCGGCACGGGAAAGGCTGAGAGGTGTAAAGGGAATGAAATGCTGAGCATGGTAAACGAGGTACAATAAAGGTACTGCAGCAGGTGTGGCCGCTGCCCCGTGTCACTAAAAGAGCTGCACCGCGGGAGCGTCGGGGCAGCGCTGCTGGTTAAAAAGAGCGGCACGGGAAAGGCTGGGAAACGTCAGCGCAATAAAGTATTGACAATGGTCTAAGATATATTGTAAAGGTACTGCAGCAGGAGTGGCCGCTGCCCCGCATCACTAAAAGAGCTGCACCGCGGGAGCGTCGGAGCAGCTCTGCTGGTTAAAAAGGGGTCCGGAAAGCGTGAGAGGTGTAAAGGGAATGAAATGCTGAGCATGGTAAAAGAGGTACAATAAAGATACTGCAGCAGGAGTGGCCGCTGCCCCGCATCACTAAAAGAGCTGCACCGCGGGAGCCTCGGGGCAGCGCTGCTGGTTAAAAAGGGGTCCGGAAAGCGTGAGAGGTGTAAAGGGAATGAAATGCTGAGCATGGTAAAAGAGGTACAATAAAGATACTGCTGCAGGAGTGGCCGCTGCCCCGCATCACTAAAAGAGCTGCACCGCGGGAGCGTCGGGGCAGCGCTGCTGGTTAAAAAGAGCGGCACGGGAAAGGCTGAGAGGTGTAAAGGGAATGAAATGCTGAGCATGGTAAACGAGGTACAATAAAGGTACAGCAGCAGGTGTGGCCGCTGCCCCGCATCACTAAAAGAGCTGCACCGCGGGAGCGTCGGGGCAGCGCTGCTGGTTAATAAGAGCAGCACGGAAAGGCTGGGAAGTGTGAGCGCAATAAAATATTGACAATGGTCTAAGAAATACTCAAAAGGTACAGCAGCAGGAGTGGCCGCTGCGTGGGTTCACTAAAACAGCTGCACCGCGGCACCTTTGGGGTGGTGCTGATGGTAAACGTGCGGCACGTAAAAGGACTGGAGGTGTGAGGGAAATAAAATATAGAGAAAGGTCTGAGAAATAACAACAACACCGCAGCAGGAGTAGCCACTTCCTCAGGATAAAATGAGCTGCACCGCGGCGCACGTGGGGCAGGGGCGCTGCTTCAAAGGTGTCACGGCAAAGGTCGCATCTGTGAAGGGTATAAAATAAAATGGTCGAAAATCCTTTAAAAGTACTGCAGCAGGAGTGGCTGCTGCCCCGTGTCACTAAAAGAGCTGCACCGCGGGAGCGTCGGGGCAGCGCTGCTGGTTAAACAGAGCAGCATGGGAAAGGCTGGGAAGTGTGAGCGCAATAAAATATTGACAATGGTCTAAGAAATATTGTAAAGGTACTGCAGCAGGAGTGGCCGCTGCCCCGCATCACTACAAGAGCTGCACCTCGGGAACGTCGGGGCGGCGCTGCTGGTTAAAAAGAGCGGCACGGGAAAGGCTGGGAGGTGTAAAGGGAATGAAATGCTGAGCATGGTAAAAGAGGTACAATAAAGGTAGTGCAGGAGGGGTGGCCGCTGCTCCTTGTCACTAGAAGAGCTTCTCCGAGGCGCCGGTGGGGCTGCGCCGTTCCCGCCTCGGGCGCTTCTGGGCGATTTTGAGGCGGGGGGAGCCCACCGCGGCAGTGGCGGGAAAAGGGGGTGCGGAGTATAAAAGGGGGCGCCGGCGTCGCGGCCCCTCAGTCGGGGGGCGGCGGCGGCGGCGGCAGGAGCTCCGCGGGCTGGCCCGGATGCGGGGACGCCGCCGTGTGCGGCCGAAGGCGCCGGCCCTGAGGCGCGGAGAGAGCGGCGTGGCAGCCGCGCATCGGCTCCGTCATCGGCAGCGCCGCTTCGTGCCGGTAGGGAGCGGGAGAACGCGGCGGCGGGCGGCGGGTGGTGAGTGCCGTCGGCGAGACGGGGCTTGGGCCGCGTGCGGTGTGCGATCTCCCGAGAGCAGCGGGGAGGCCCCCGGGGAGCGGCGGCGGGCGGGGCGCTGTGGGAGCCGGCGCATGTCCCCGAATGAGGCGCCCGGCGCAACGCGCGAGGTGCCAATGAAATAAAATAGAAAACGGTAAAGTGCTATAGAGGAGCCGCACCTAGAGGGCTCTCGGCCCCTGCCCCGTGTCACTAAGGGAGCTGCACCGCGGGAGCGTCGGGGCAGCGCTGCTGGTTAAAAAGAGCGGCACGGGAAAGGCTGGGAAACGTCAGCGCAATAAAGTATTGACAATGGTCTAAGATATATTGTAAAGGTACTGCAGCAGGAGTGGCCGCTGCCCCGCATCACTAAAAGAGCTGCACCGCGGGAGCGTCGGGGCAGCGCTGCTGGTTAAAAAGGGGTCCGGAAAGCGTGAGAGGTGTAAAGGGAATAAAATGCTGAGCATGGTAAACGAGGTACAATAAAGGTACAGCAGCAGGAGTGGCCGCTGCCCCGCATCACTAAAAGAGCTGCACCGCGGGAGCGTCGGGGCAGCGCTGCTGGTTAAAAAGAGCAGCACGGAAAGGCTGGGAAGTGTGAGCGGAATAAAATATTGACAATGGTCTAAGAAATATTGTAAAGGTACTGCAGCAGGAGTGGCCGCTGCCCCGCATCACTAAAAGAGCTGCACCGCGGGACGGTCGGGGCAGCGCTGCTGGCTAAAAAGGGGTCCGGAAAGCGTGAGAGGTGTAAAGGGAATAAAATGCTGAGCATGGTAAACGAGGTACAATAAAGGTACAGCAGCAGGAGTGGCCGCTGCTCCGCGTCACTAAAAGAGCTGCACCGCGGGAGCGTCGGGGCAGCGCTGCTGGTTAAACAGAGCAGCATGGGAAAGGCTGGGAAGTGTGAGCGCAATAAAATATTGACAATGGTTTAAGAAATACTGTAAAGGTACAGCAGCAGGAGTGGCCGCTGCCCCGCATCACTAAAAGAGCTGCACCGCGGGACCGTCGGGGCAGCGCTGCTGGTTAAAAAGGGGTCCGGAAAGCGTGAGAGGTGGAAAGGGAATGAAATGCTGAGCATGGTAAAAGAGGTACAATAAAGGTACTGCAGCAGGTGTGGCCGCTGCCCCGCATCACTAAAAGAGCTGCACCTCGGGAGCGTCGGGGCAGCGCTGCTGGTTAAACAGAGCAGCATGGGAAAGGCTGGGAAGTGTGAGCGCAATAAAATATTGACAATGGTCTAAGAAATATTGTAAAGGTACAGCAGCAGGAGTGGCCGCTGCCCCGCATCACTAAAAGAGCTGCACCGCGGGAGCGTCGGGGCAGCGCTGCTGGTTAAAAAGGGGTCCGGAAAGCGTGAGAGGTGTAAAGGGAATGAAATGCTGAGCATGGTAAAAGAGGTACAATAAAGATACTGCAGCAGGAGTGGCCGCTGCCCCGCATCACTAAAAAGCTGCACCGCGGGAGCGTCGGGGCAGCGCTGCTGGTTAAAAAGGGGTCCGGAAAGCTTGAGAGGTGTAAAGGGAATAAAATGCTGAGCATGGTAAACGAGGTACAATAAAGATACTGCAGCAGGAGTGGCCGCTGCCCCGTGTGACTAAAAGAGCTGCACCGCGGGAGCGTCGGGGCAGCGCTGCTGGTTAAAAAGAGCGGCACGGGAAAGGCTGAGAGGTGTAAAGGGAATGAAATGCTGAGCATGGTAAACGAGGTACAATAAAGGTACTGCAGCAGGTGTGGCCGCTGCCCCGTGTCACTAAAAGAGCTGCACCGCGGGAGCGTCGGGGCAGCGCTGCTGGTTAAAAAGAGCGGCACGGGAAAGGCTGGGAAACGTCAGCGCAATAAAGTATTGACAATGGTCTAAGATATATTGTAAAGGTACTGCAGCAGGAGTGGCCGCTGCCCCGCATCACTAAAAGAGCTGCACCGCGGGAGCGTCGGAGCAGCTCTGCTGGTTAAAAAGGGGTCCGGAAAGCGTGAGAGGTGTAAAGGGAATGAAATGCTGAGCATGGTAAAAGAGGTACAATAAAGATACTGCAGCAGGAGTGGCCGCTGCCCCGCATCACTAAAAGAGCTGCACCGCGGGAGCCTCGGGGCAGCGCTGCTGGTTAAAAAGGGGTCCGGAAAGCGTGAGAGGTGTAAAGGGAATGAAATGCTGAGCATGGTAAAAGAGGTACAATAAAGATACTGCTGCAGGAGTGGCCGCTGCCCCGCATCACTAAAAGAGCTGCACCGCGGGAGCGTCGGGGCAGCGCTGCTGGTTAAAAAGAGCGGCACGGGAAAGGCTGAGAGGTGTAAAGGGAATGAAATGCTGAGCATGGTAAACGAGGTACAATAAAGGTACAGCAGCAGGTGTGGCCGCTGCCCCGCATCACTAAAAGAGCTGCACCGCGGGAGCGTCGGGGCAGCGCTGCTGGTTAATAAGAGCAGCACGGAAAGGCTGGGAAGTGTGAGCGCAATAAAATATTGACAATGGTCTAAGAAATACTCAAAAGGTACAGCAGCAGGAGTGGCCGCTGCGTGGGTTCACTAAAACAGCTGCACCGCGGCACCTTTGGGGTGGTGCTGATGGTAAACGTGCGGCACGTAAAAGGACTGGAGGTGTGAGGGAAATAAAATATAGAGAAAGGTCTGAGAAATAACAACAACACCGCAGCAGGAGTAGCCACTTCCTCAGGATAAAATGAGCTGCACCGCGGCGCACGTGGGGCAGGGGCGCTGCTTCAAAGGTGTCACGGCAAAGGTCGCATCTGTGAAGGGTATAAAATAAAATGGTCGAAAATCCTTTAAAAGTACTGCAGCAGGAGTGGCTGCTGCCCCGTGTCACTAAAAGAGCTGCACCGCGGGAGCGTCGGGGCAGCGCTGCTGGTTAAACAGAGCAGCATGGGAAAGGCTGGGAAGTGTGAGCGCAATAAAATATTGACAATGGTCTAAGAAATATTGTAAAGGTACTGCAGCAGGAGTGGCCGCTGCCCCGCATCACTACAAGAGCTGCACCTCGGGAACGTCGGGGCGGCGCTGCTGGTTAAAAAGAGCGGCACGGGAAAGGCTGGGAGGTGTAAAGGGAATGAAATGCTGAGCATGGTAAAAGAGGTACAATAAAGGTAGTGCAGGAGGGGTGGCCGCTGCTCCTTGTCACTAGAAGAGCTTCTCCGAGGCGCCGGTGGGGCTGCGCCGTTCCCGCCTCGGGCGCTTCTGGGCGATTTTGAGGCGGGGGGAGCCCACCGCGGCAGTGGCGGGAAAAGGGGGTGCGGAGTATAAAAGGGGGCGCCGGCGTCGCGGCCCCTCAGTCGGGGGGCGGCGGCGGCGGCGGCAGGAGCTCCGCGGGCTGGCCCGGATGCGGGGACGCCGCCGTGTGCGGCCGAAGGCGCCGGCCCTGAGGCGCGGAGAGAGCGGCGTGGCAGCCGCGCATCGGCTCCGTCATCGGCAGCGCCGCTTCGTGCCGGTAGGGAGCGGGAGAACGCGGCGGCGGGCGGCGGGTGGTGAGTGCC
Source organism: Coloeus monedula (assembly GCF_965178545.1). Classification (NCBI taxonomy): domain Eukaryota; kingdom Metazoa; phylum Chordata; class Aves; order Passeriformes; family Corvidae; genus Coloeus; species Coloeus monedula. Next base: position 769,073 of record NW_028120816.1, on the reverse strand, counting down.
GTCGGCGAGACGGGGCTTGGGCCGCGTGCGGTGTGCGATCTCCCGAGAGCAGCGGGGAGGCCCCCGGGGAGCGGCGGCGGGCGGGGCGCTGTGGGAGCCGGCGCATGTCCCCGAATGAGGCGCCCGGCGCAACGCGCGAGGTGCCAATGAAATAAAATAGAAAACGGTAAAGTGCTATAGAGGAGCCGCACCTAGAGGGCTCTCGGCCCCTGCCCCGTGTCACTAAGGGAGCTGCACCGCGGGAGCGTCGGGGCAGCGCTGCTGGTTAAAAAGAGCGGCACGGGAAAGGCTGGGAAACGTCAGCGCAATAAAGTATTGACAATGGTCTAAGATATATTGTAAAGGTACTGCAGCAGGAGTGGCCGCTGCCCCGCATCACTAAAAGAGCTGCACCGCGGGAGCGTCGGGGCAGCGCTGCTGGTTAAAAAGGGGTCCGGAAAGCGTGAGAGGTGTAAAGGGAATAAAATGCTGAGCATGGTAAACGAGGTACAATAAAGATACTGCAGCAGGAGTGGCCGCTGCCCCGTGTGACTAAAAGAGCTGCACCGCGGGAGCGTCGGGGCAGCGCTGCTGGTTAAAAAGAGCGGCACGGGAAAGGCTGAGAGGTGTAAAGGGAATAAAATGCTGAGCATGGTAAACGAGGTACAATAAAGGTACAGCAGCAGGAGTGGCCGCTGCCCCGCATCACTAAAAGAGCTGCACCGCGGGAGCGTCGGGGCAGCGCTGCTGGTTAAAAAGAGCAGCACGGAAAGGCTGGGAAGTGTGAGCGGAATAAAATATTGACAATGGTCTAAGAAATATTGTAAAGGTACTGCAGCAGGAGTGGCCGCTGCCCCGCATCACTAAAAGAGCTGCACCGCGGGACGGTCGGGGCAGCGCTGCTGGCTAAAAAGGGGTCCGGAAAGCGTGAGAGGTGTAAAGGGAATAAAATGCTGAGCATGGTAAACGAGGTACAATAAAGGTACAGCAGCAGGAGTGGCCGCTGCTCCGCGTCACTAAAAGAGCTGCACCGCGGGAGCGTCGGGGCAGCGCTGCTGGTTAAACAGAGCAGCATGGGAAAGGCTGGGAAGTGTGAGCGCAATAAAATATTGACAATGGTTTAAGAAATACTGTAAAGGTACAGCAGCAGGAGTGGCCGCTGCCCCGCATCACTAAAAGAGCTGCACCGCGGGACCGTCGGGGCAGCGCTGCTGGTTAAAAAGGGGTCCGGAAAGCGTGAGAGGTGTAAAGGGAATAAAATGCTGAGCATGGTAAACGAGGTACAATAAAGGTACTGCAGCAGGTGTGGCCGCTGCCCCGCGTCACTAAAAGAGCTGCACCGCGGGACGGTCGGGGCAGCGCTGCTGGCTAAAAAGGGGTCCGGAAACCGTGAGAGGTGTAAAGGGAATGAAATGCTGAGCATGGTAAAAGAACTACAATAAAGATACTGCTGCAGGAGTGGCCGCTGCCGCGCATCACTAAAAGAGCTGCACCGCGGGAGCGTCGGGGCAGCGCTGCTGGTTAAACAGAGCAGCATGGGAAAGGCTGAGAAGTGTGAGCGCAATAAAATATTGACAACGGTCTAAGAAATATTGTAAAGGTACTGCAGCAGGAGTGGCCGCTGCCCCGCATCACTAAAAGAGCTGCACCGCGGGACGGTCGGGGCAGCGCTGCTGGTTAAAAAGGGGTCCGGAAAGCGTGAGAGGTGTAAAGGGAATGAAATGCTGAGCATGGTAAAAGAGGTACAATAAAGATACTGCAGCAGGAGTGGCCGCTGCCCCGCATCACTAAAAAGCTGCACCGCGGGAGCGTCGGGGCAGCGCTGCTGGTTAAAAAGGGGACCGGAAAGCTTGAGAGGTGTAAAGGGAATAAAATGCTGAGCATGGTAAACGAGGTACAATAAAGATACTGCAGCAGGAGTGGCCGCTGCCCCGTGTGACTAAAAGAGCTGCACCGCGGGAGCGTCGGGGCAGCGCTGCTGGTTAAAAAGAGCGGCACGGGAAAGGCTGAGAGGTGTAAAGGGAATGAAATGCTGAGCATGGTAAACGAGGTACAATAAAGGTACTGCAGCAGGTGTGGCCGCTGCCCCGTGTCACTAAAAGAGCTGCACCGCGGGAGCGTCGGGGCAGCGCTGCTGGTTAAAAAGAGCGGCACGGGAAAGGCTGGGAAACGTCAGCGCAATAAAGTATTGACAATGGTCTAAGATATATTGTAAAGGTACTGCAGCAGGAGTGGCCGCTGCCCCGCATCACTAAAAGAGCTGCACCGCGGGAGCGTCGGAGCAGCTCTGCTGGTTAAAAAGGGGTCCGGAAAGCGTGAGAGGTGTAAAGGGAATGAAATGCTGAGCATGGTAAAAGAGGTACAATAAAGATACTGCAGCAGGAGTGGCCGCTGCCCCGCATCACTAAAAGAGCTGCACCGCGGGAGCCTCGGGGCAGCGCTGCTGGTTAAAAAGGGGTCCGGAAAGCGTGAGAGGTGTAAAGGGAATGAAATGCTGAGCATGGTAAAAGAGGTACAATAAAGATACTGCTGCAGGAGTGGCCGCTGCCCCGCATCACTAAAAGAGCTGCACCGCGGGAGCGTCGGGGCAGCGCTGCTGGTTAAAAAGAGCGGCACGGGAAAGGCTGAGAGGTGTAAAGGGAATGAAATGCTGAGCATGGTAAACGAGGTACAATAAAGGTACAGCAGCAGGTGTGGCCGCTGCCCCGCATCACTAAAAGAGCTGCACCGCGGGAGCGTCGGGGCAGCGCTGCTGGTTAATAAGAGCAGCACGGAAAGGCTGGGAAGTGTGAGCGCAATAAAATATTGACAATGGTCTAAGAAATACTCAAAAGGTACAGCAGCAGGAGTGGCCGCTGCGTGGGTTCACTAAAACAGCTGCACCGCGGCACCTTTGGGGTGGTGCTGATGGTAAACGTGCGGCACGTAAAAGGACTGGAGGTGTGAGGGAAATAAAATATAGAGAAAGGTCTGAGAAATAACAACAACACCGCAGCAGGAGTAGCCACTTCCTCAGGATAAAATGAGCTGCACCGCGGCGCACGTGGGGCAGGGGCGCTGCTTCAAAGGTGTCACGGCAAAGGTCGCATCTGTGAAGGGTATAAAATAAAATGGTCGAAAATCCTTTAAAAGTACTGCAGCAGGAGTGGCTGCTGCCCCGTGTCACTAAAAGAGCTGCACCGCGGGAGCGTCGGGGCAGCGCTGCTGGTTAAACAGAGCAGCATGGGAAAGGCTGGGAAGTGTGAGCGCAATAAAATATTGACAATGGTCTAAGAAATATTGTAAAGGTACTGCAGCAGGAGTGGCCGCTGCCCCGCATCACTACAAGAGCTGCACCTCGGGAACGTCGGGGCGGCGCTGCTGGTTAAAAAGAGCGGCACGGGAAAGGCTGGGAGGTGTAAAGGGAATGAAATGCTGAGCATGGTAAAAGAGGTACAATAAAGGTAGTGCAGGAGGGGTGGCCGCTGCTCCTTGTCACTAGAAGAGCTTCTCCGAGGCGCCGGTGGGGCTGCGCCGTTCCCGCCTCGGGCGCTTCTGGGCGATTTTGAGGCGGGGGGAGCCCACCGCGGCAGTGGCGGGAAAAGGGGGTGCGGAGTATAAAAGGGGGCGCCGGCGTCGCGGCCCCTCAGTCGGGGGGCGGCGGCGGCGGCGGCAGGAGCTCCGCGGGCTGGCCCGGATGCGGGGACGCCGCCGTGTGCGGCCGAAGGCGCCGGCCCTGAGGCGCGGAGAGAGCGGCGTGGCAGCCGCGCATCGGCTCCGTCATCGGCAGCGCCGCTTCGTGCCGGTAGGGAGCGGGAGAACGCGGCGGCGGGCGGCGGGTGGTGAGTGCCGTCGGCGAGACGGGGCTTGGGCCGCGTGCGGTGTGCGATCTCCCGAGAGCAGCGGGGAGGCCCCCGGGGAGCGGCGGCGGGCGGGGCGCTGTGGGAGCCGGCGCATGTCCCCGAATGAGGCGCCCGGCGCAACGCGCGAGGTGCCAATGAAATAAAATAGAAAACGGTAAAGTGCTATAGAGGAGCCGCACCTAGAGGGCTCTCGGCCCCTGCCCCGTGTCACTAAGGGAGCTGCACCGCGGGAGCGTCGGGGCAGCGCTGCTGGTTAAAAAGAGCGGCACGGGAAAGGCTGGGAAACGTCAGCGCAATAAAGTATTGACAATGGTCTAAGATATATTGTAAAGGTACTGCAGCAGGAGTGGCCGCTGCCCCGCATCACTAAAAGAGCTGCACCGCGGGAGCGTCGGGGCAGCGCTGCTGGTTAAAAAGGGGTCCGGAAAGCGTGAGAGGTGTAAAGGGAATAAAATGCTGAGCATGGTAAACGAGGTACAATAAAGATACTGCAGCAGGAGTGGCCGCTGCCCCGTGTGACTAAAAGAGCTGCACCGCGGGAGCGTCGGGGCAGCGCTGCTGGTTAAAAAGAGCGGCACGGGAAAGGCTGAGAGGTGTAAAGGGAATAAAATGCTGAGCATGGTAAACGAGGTACAATAAAGGTACAGCAGCAGGAGTGGCCGCTGCCCCGCATCACTAAAAGAGCTGCACCGCGGGAGCGTCGGGGCAGCGCTGCTGGTTAAAAAGAGCAGCACGGAAAGGCTGGGAAGTGTGAGCGGAATAAAATATTGACAATGGTCTAAGAAATATTGTAAAGGTACTGCAGCAGGAGTGGCCGCTGCCCCGCATCACTAAAAGAGCTGCACCGCGGGACGGTCGGGGCAGCGCTGCTGGCTAAAAAGGGGTCCGGAAAGCGTGAGAGGTGTAAAGGGAATAAAATGCTGAGCATGGTAAACGAGGTACAATAAAGGTACAGCAGCAGGAGTGGCCGCTGCTCCGCGTCACTAAAAGAGCTGCACCGCGGGAGCGTCGGGGCAGCGCTGCTGGTTAAACAGAGCAGCATGGGAAAGGCTGGGAAGTGTGAGCGCAATAAAATATTGACAATGGTTTAAGAAATACTGTAAAGGTACAGCAGCAGGAGTGGCCGCTGCCCCGCATCACTAAAAGAGCTGCACCGCGGGACCGTCGGGGCAGCGCTGCTGGTTAAAAAGGGGTCCGGAAAGCGTGAGAGGTGTAAAGGGAATAAAATGCTGAGCATGGTAAACGAGGTACAATAAAGGTACTGCAGCAGGTGTGGCCGCTGCCCCGCGTCACTAAAAGAGCTGCACCGCGGGACGGTCGGGGCAGCGCTGCTGGCTAAAAAGGGGTCCGGAAACCGTGAGAGGTGTAAAGGGAATGAAATGCTGAGCATGGTAAAAGAACTACAATAAAGATACTGCTGCAGGAGTGGCCGCTGCCGCGCATCACTAAAAGAGCTGCACCGCGGGAGCGTCGGGGCAGCGCTGCTGGTTAAACAGAGCAGCATGGGAAAGGCTGAGAAGTGTGAGCGCAATAAAATATTGACAACGGTCTAAGAAATATTGTAAAGGTACTGCAGCAGGAGTGGCCGCTGCCCCGCATCACTAAAAGAGCTGCACCGCGGGACGGTCGGGGCAGCGCTGCTGGTTAAAAAGGGGTCCGGAAAGCGTGAGAGGTGTAAAGGGAATGAAATGCTGAGCATGGTAAAAGAGGTACAATAAAGATACTGCAGCAGGAGTGGCCGCTGCCCCGCATCACTAAAAAGCTGCACCGCGGGAGCGTCGGGGCAGCGCTGCTGGTTAAAAAGGGGACCGGAAAGCTTGAGAGGTGTAAAGGGAATAAAATGCTGAGCATGGTAAACGAGGTACAATAAAGATACTGCAGCAGGAGTGGCCGCTGCCCCGTGTGACTAAAAGAGCTGCACCGCGGGAGCGTCGGGGCAGCGCTGCTGGTTAAAAAGAGCGGCACGGGAAAGGCTGAGAGGTGTAAAGGGAATGAAATGCTGAGCATGGTAAACGAGGTACAATAAAGGTACTGCAGCAGGTGTGGCCGCTGCCCCGTGTCACTAAAAGAGCTGCACCGCGGGAGCGTCGGGGCAGCGCTGCTGGTTAAAAAGAGCGGCACGGGAAAGGCTGGGAAACGTCAGCGCAATAAAGTATTGACAATGGTCTAAGATATATTGTAAAGGTACTGCAGCAGGAGTGGCCGCTGCCCCGCATCACTAAAAGAGCTGCACCGCGGGAGCGTCGGAGCAGCTCTGCTGGTTAAAAAGGGGTCCGGAAAGCGTGAGAGGTGTAAAGGGAATGAAATGCTGAGCATGGTAAAAGAGGTACAATAAAGATACTGCAGCAGGAGTGGCCGCTGCCCCGCATCACTAAAAGAGCTGCACCGCGGGAGCCTCGGGGCAGCGCTGCTGGTTAAAAAGGGGTCCGGAAAGCGTGAGAGGTGTAAAGGGAATGAAATGCTGAGCATGGTAAAAGAGGTACAATAAAGATACTGCTGCAGGAGTGGCCGCTGCCCCGCATCACTAAAAGAGCTGCACCGCGGGAGCGTCGGGGCAGCGCTGCTGGTTAAAAAGAGCGGCACGGGAAAGGCTGAGAGGTGTAAAGGGAATGAAATGCTGAGCATGGTAAACGAGGTACAATAAAGGTACAGCAGCAGGTGTGGCCGCTGCCCCGCATCACTAAAAGAGCTGCACCGCGGGAGCGTCGGGGCAGCGCTGCTGGTTAATAAGAGCAGCACGGAAAGGCTGGGAAGTGTGAGCGCAATAAAATATTGACAATGGTCTAAGAAATACTCAAAAGGTACAGCAGCAGGAGTGGCCGCTGCGTGGGTTCACTAAAACAGCTGCACCGCGGCACCTTTGGGGTGGTGCTGATGGTAAACGTGCGGCACGTAAAAGGACTGGAGGTGTGAGGGAAATAAAATATAGAGAAAGGTCTGAGAAATAACAACAACACCGCAGCAGGAGTAGCCACTTCCTCAGGATAAAATGAGCTGCACCGCGGCGCACGTGGGGCAGGGGCGCTGCTTCAAAGGTGTCACGGCAAAGGTCGCATCTGTGAAGGGTATAAAATAAAATGGTCGAAAATCCTTTAAAAGTACTGCAGCAGGAGTGGCTGCTGCCCCGTGTCACTAAAAGAGCTGCACCGCGGGAGCGTCGGGGCAGCGCTGCTGGTTAAACAGAGCAGCATGGGAAAGGCTGGGAAGTGTGAGCGCAATAAAATATTGACAATGGTCTAAGAAATATTGTAAAGGTACTGCAGCAGGAGTGGCCGCTGCCCCGCATCACTACAAGAGCTGCACCTCGGGAACGTCGGGGCGGCGCTGCTGGTTAAAAAGAGCGGCACGGGAAAGGCTGGGAGGTGTAAAGGGAATGAAATGCTGAGCATGGTAAAAGAGGTACAATAAAGGTAGTGCAGGAGGGGTGGCCGCTGCTCCTTGTCACTAGAAGAGCTTCTCCGAGGCGCCGGTGGGGCTGCGCCGTTCCCGCCTCGGGCGCTTCTGGGCGATTTTGAGGCGGGGGGAGCCCACCGCGGCAGTGGCGGGAAAAGGGGGTGCGGAGTATAAAAGGGGGCGCCGGCGTCGCGGCCCCTCAGTCGGGGGGCGGCGGCGGCGGCGGCAGGAGCTCCGCGGGCTGGCCCGGATGCGGGGACGCCGCCGTGTGCGGCCGAAGGCGCCGGCCCTGAGGCGCGGAGAGAGCGGCGTGGCAGCCGCGCATCGGCTCCGTCATCGGCAGCGCCGCTTCGTGCCGGTAGGGAGCGGGAGAACGCGGCGGCGGGCGGCGGGTGGTGAGTGCCGTCGGCGAGACGGGGCTTGGGCCGCGTGCGGTGTGCGATCTCCCGAGAGCAGCGGGGAGGCCCCCGGGGAGCGGCGGCGGGCGGGGCGCTGTGGGAGCCGGCGCATGTCCCCGAATGAGGCGCCCGGCGCAACGCGCGAGGTGCCAATGAAATAAAATAGAAAACGGTAAAGTGCTATAGAGGAGCCGCACCTAGAGGGCTCTCGGCCCCTGCCCCGTGTCACTAAGGGAGCTGCACCGCGGGAGCGTCGGGGCAGCGCTGCTGGTTAAAAAGAGCGGCACGGGAAAGGCTGGGAAACGTCAGCGCAATAAAGTATTGACAATGGTCTAAGATATATTGTAAAGGTACTGCAGCAGGAGTGGCCGCTGCCCCGCATCACTAAAAGAGCTGCACCGCGGGAGCGTCGGGGCAGCGCTGCTGGTTAAAAAGGGGTCCGGAAAGCGTGAGAGGTGTAAAGGGAATAAAATGCTGAGCATGGTAAACGAGGTACAATAAAGATACTGCAGCAGGAGTGGCCGCTGCCCCGTGTGACTAAAAGAGCTGCACCGCGGGAGCGTCGGGGCAGCGCTGCTGGTTAAAAAGAGCGGCACGGGAAAGGCTGAGAGGTGTAAAGGGAATAAAATGCTGAGCATGGTAAACGAGGTACAATAAAGGTACAGCAGCAGGAGTGGCCGCTGCCCCGCATCACTAAAAGAGCTGCACCGCGGGAGCGTCGGGGCAGCGCTGCTGGTTAAAAAGAGCAGCACGGAAAGGCTGGGAAGTGTGAGCGGAATAAAATATTGACAATGGTCTAAGAAATATTGTAAAGGTACTGCAGCAGGAGTGGCCGCTGCCCCGCATCACTAAAAGAGCTGCACCGCGGGACGGTCGGGGCAGCGCTGCTGGCTAAAAAGGGGTCCGGAAAGCGTGAGAGGTGTAAAGGGAATAAAATGCTGAGCATGGTAAACGAGGTACAATAAAGGTACAGCAGCAGGAGTGGCCGCTGCTCCGCGTCACTAAAAGAGCTGCACCGCGGGAGCGTCGGGGCAGCGCTGCTGGTTAAACAGAGCAGCATGGGAAAGGCTGGGAAGTGTGAGCGCAATAAAATATTGACAATGGTTTAAGAAATACTGTAAAGGTACAGCAGCAGGAGTGGCCGCTGCCCCGCATCACTAAAAGAGCTGCACCGCGGGAGCGTCGGGGCAGCGCTGCTGGTTAAAAAGGGGTCCGGAAAGCGTGAGAGGTGTAAAGGGAATAAAATGCTGAGCATGGTAAACGAGGTACAATAAAGGTACAGCAGCAGGAGTGGCCGCTGCTCCGCGTCACTAAAAGAGCTGCACCGCGGGAGCGTCGGGGCAGCGCTGCTGGTTAAAAAGAGCAGCATGGGAAAGGCTGGGAAGTGTGAGCGCAATAAAATATTGACAATGGTTTAAGAAATTCTGTAAAGGTACAGCAGCAGGAGTGGCCGCTGCCCCGTGTGACTAAAAGAGCTGCACCGCGGGACCGTCGGGGCAGCGCTGCTGGTTAAAAAGAGCGGCACGGGAAAGGCTGAGAGGTGTAAAGGGAATAAAATGCTGAGCATGGTAAACGAGGTACAATAAAGGTACTGCAGCAGGTGTGGCCGCTGCCCCGCGTCACTAAAAGAGCTGCACCGCGGGACGGTCGGGGCAGCGCTGCTGGCTAAAAAGGGGTCCGGAAACCGTGAGAGGTGTAAAGGGAATGAAATGCTGAGCATGGTAAAAGAACTACAATAAAGATACTGCTGCAGGAGTGGCCGCTGCCCCGCATCACTAAAAGAGCTGCACCGCGGGAGCGTCGGGGCAGCGCTGCTGGTTAAACAGAGCAGCATGGGAAAGGCTGAGAAGTGTGAGCGCAATAAAATATTGACAACGGTCTAAGAAATATTGTAAAGGTACTGCAGCAGGAGTGGCCGCTGCCCCGCATCACTAAAAGAGCTGCACCGCGGGACGGTCGGGGCAGCGCTGCTGGTTAAAAAGGGGTCCGGAAAGCGTGAGAGGTGTAAAGGGAATGAAATGCTGAGCATGGTAAAAGAACTACAATAAAGATACTGCTGCAGGAGTGGCCGCTGCCCCGCATCACTAAAAGAGCTGCACCGCGGGACCGTCGGGGCAGCGCTGCTGGTTAAAAAGGGGTCCGGAAAGCGTGAGAGGTGGAAAGGGAATGAAATGCTGAGCATGGTAAAAGAGGTACAATAAAGGTACTGCAGCAGGTGTGGCCGCTGCCCCGCATCACTAAAAGAGCTGCACCTCGGGAGCGTCGGGGCAGCGCTGCTGGTTAAACAGAGCAGCATGGGAAAGGCTGGGAAGTGTGAGCGCAATAAAATATTGACAATGGTCTAAGAAATATTGAAAAGGTACAGCAGCAGGAGTGGCCGCTGCCCCGCATCACTAAAAGAGCTGCACCGCGGGACGGTCGGGGCAGCGCTGCTGGTTAAAAAGGGGTCCGGAAAGCGTGAGAGGTGTAAAGGGAATGAAATGCTGAGCATGGTAAAAGAGGTACAATAAAGATACTGCAGCAGGAGTGGCCGCTGCCCCGCATCACTAAAAAGCTGCACCGCGGGAGCGTCGGGGCAGCGCTGCTGGTTAAAAAGGGGTCCGGAAAGCTTGAGAGGTGTAAAGGGAATAAAATGCTGAGCATGGTAAACGAGGTACAATAAAGATACTGCAGCAGGTGTGGCCGCTGCCCCGTGTCACTAAAAGAGCTGCACCGCGGGAGCGTCGGGGCAGCGCTGCTGGTTAAAAAGAGCGGCACGGGAAAGGCTGGGAAACGTCAGCGCAATAAAGTATTGACAATGGTCTAAGATATATTGTAAAGGTACTGCAGCAGGAGTGGCCGCTGCCCCGCATCACTAAAAGAGCTGCACCGCGGGAGCGTCGGAGCAGCTCTGCTGGTTAAAAAGGGGTCCGGAAAGCGTGAGAGGTGTAAAGGGAATAAAATGCTGAGCATGGTAAAAGAGGTACAATAAAGATACTGCTGCAGGAGTGGCCGCTGCCCCGCATCACTAAAAGAGCTGCACCGCGGGAGCGTCGGGGCAGCGCTGCTGGTTAAAAAGAGCGGCACGGAAAGGCTGGGAAGTGTGAGCGCAATAAAATATTGAGAATGGTCTAAGAAATACTCAAAAGGTACAGCAGCAGGTGTGGCCGCTGCGTGGGTTCACTAAAACAGATGCACCGCGGCACCTTTGGGGTGGTGCTGATGGTAAACGTGCGGCACGTAAAAGCCTGGAGGTGTGAGGGAAATAAAATATAGAGAAAGGTCTGAGAAATAATAACAACACCGCAGCAGGAGTAGCCACTTCCTCAGGATAAAATGAGCTGCACCGCGGCGCACGTGGGGCAGGGGCGCTGCTTCAAAGGTGTCACGGCAAAGGTCGCATCTGTGAAGGGTATAAAATAAAATGGTCGAAAATCCTTTAAAAGTACTGCAGCAGGAGTGGCTGCTGCCCCGTGTCACTAAAAGAGCTGCACCGCGGGAGCGTCGGGGCAGCGCTGCTGGTTAAACAGAGCAGCATGGGAAAGGCTGGGAAGTGTGAGCGCAATAAAATATTGACAATGGTCTAAGAAATATTGTAAAGGTACTGCAGCAGGAGTGGCCGCTGCCCCGCATCACTACAAGAGCTGCACCTCGGGAACGTCGGGGCAGCGCTGCTGGTTAAAAAGAGCGGCACGGGAAAGGCTGGGAGGTGTAAAGGGAATGAAATGCTGAGCATGGTAAAAGAGGTACAATAAAGGTAGTGCAGGAGGGGTGGCCGCTGCTCCTTGTCACTAGAAGAGCTTCTCCGAGGCGCCGGTGGGGCTGCGCCGTTCCCGCCTCGGGCGCTTCTGGGCGATTTTGAGGCGGGGGGAGCCCACCGCGGCAGTGGCGGGAAAAGGGGGTGCGGAGTATAAAAGGGGGCGCCGGCGTCGCGGCCCCTCAGTCGGGGGGCGGCGGCGGCGGCGGCAGGAGCTCCGCGGGCTGGCCCGGATGCGGGGACGCCGCCGTGTGCGGCCGAAGGCGCCGGCCCTGAGGCGCGGAGAGAGCGGCGTGGCAGCCGCGCATCGGCTCCGTCATCGGCAGCGCCGCTTCGTGCCGGTAGGGAGCGGGAGAACGCGGCGGCGGGCGGCGGGTGGTGAGTGCCGTCGGCGAGACGGGGCTTGGGCCGCGTGCGGTGTGCGATCTCCCGAGAGCAGCGGGGAGGCCCCCGGGGAGCGGCGGCGGGCGGGGCGCTGTGGGAGCCGGCGCATGTCCCCGAATGAGGCGCCCGGCGCAACGCGCGAGGTGCCAATGAAATAAAATAGAAAACGGTAAAGTGCTATAGAGGAGCCGCACCTAGAGGGCTCTCGGCCCCTGCCCCGTGTCACTAAGGGAGCTGCACCGCGGGAGCGTCGGGGCAGCGCTGCTGGTTAAAAAGAGCGGCACGGGAAAGGCTGGGAAACGTCAGCGCAATAAAGTATTGACAATGGTCTAAGATATATTGTAAAGGTACTGCAGCAGGAGTGGCCGCTGCCCCGCATCACTAAAAGAGCTGCACCGCGGGAGCGTCGGGGCAGCGCTGCTGGTTAAAAAGAGCGGCACGGGAAAGGCTGAGAGGTGTAAAGGGAATAAAATGCTGAGCATGGTAAACGAGGTACAATAAAGGTACAGCAGCAGGAGTGGCCGCTGCCCCGCATCACTAAAAGAGCTGCACCGCGGGAGCGTCGGGGCAGCGCTGCTGGTTAAAAAGAGCAGCACGGAAAGGCTGGGAAGTGTGAGCGGAATAAAATATTGACAATGGTCTAAGAAATATTGTAAAGGTACTGCAGCAGGAGTGGCCGCTGCCCCGCATCACTAAAAGAGCTGCACCGCGGGACGGTCGGGGCAGCGCTGCTGGCTAAAAAGGGGTCCGGAAAGCGTGAGAGGTGTAAAGGGAATAAAATGCTGAGCATGGTAAACGAGGTACAATAAAGGTACAGCAGCAGGAGTGGCCGCTGCTCCGCGTCACTAAAAGAGCTGCACCGCGGGAGCGTCGGGGCAGCGCTGCTGGTTAAACAGAGCAGCATGGGAAAGGCTGGGAAGTGTGAGCGCAATAAAATATTGACAATGGTTTAAGAAATACTGTAAAGGTACAGCAGCAGGAGTGGCCGCTGCCCCGCATCACTAAAAGAGCTGCACCGCGGGACCGTCGGGGCAGCGCTGCTGGTTAAAAAGGGGTCCGGAAAGCGTGAGAGGTGTAAAGGGAATAAAATGCTGAGCATGGTAAACGAGGTACAATAAAGGTACAGCAGCAGGAGTGGCCGCTGCTCCGCGTCACTAAAAGAGCTGCACCGCGGGAGCGTCGGGGCAGCGCTGCTGGTTAAAAAGAGCAGCATGGGAAAGGCTGGGAAGTGTGAGCGCAATAAAATATTGACAATGGTTTAAGAAATTCTGTAAAGGTACAGCAGCAGGAGTGGCCGCTGCCCCGTGTGACTAAAAGAGCTGCACCGCGGGACCGTCGGGGCAGCGCTGCTGGTTAAAAAGAGCGGCACGGGAAAGGCTGAGAGGTGTAAAGGGAATAAAATGCTGAGCATGGTAAACGAGGTACAATAAAGGTACTGCAGCAGGTGTGGCCGCTGCCCCGCGTCACTAAAAGAGCTGCACCGCGGGAGCGTCGGGGCAGCGCTGCTGGCTAAAAAGGGGTCCGGAAACCGTGAGAGGTGTAAAGGGAATGAAATGCTGAGCATGGTAAAAGAACTACAATAAAGATACTGCTGCAGGAGTGGCCGCTGCCCCGCATCACTAAAAGAGCTGCACCGCGGGACCGTCGGGGCAGCGCTGCTGGTTAAAAAGGGGTCCGGAAAGCGTGAGAGGTGGAAAGGGAATGAAATGCTGAGCATGGTAAAAGAGGTACAATAAAGGTACTGCAGCAGGTGTGGCCGCTGCCCCGCATCACTAAAAGAGCTGCACCTCGGGAGCGTCGGGGCAGCGCTGCTGGTTAAACAGAGCAGCATGGGAAAGGCTGGGAAGTGTGAGCGCAATAAAATATTGACAATGGTCTAAGAAATATTGTAAAGGTACAGCAGCAGGAGTGGCCGCTGCCCCGCATCACTAAAAGAGCTGCACCGCGGGAGCGTCGGGGCAGCGCTGCTGGTTAAAAAGGGGTCCGGAAAGCGTGAGAGGTGTAAAGGGAATGAAATGCTGAGCATGGTAAAAGAGGTACAATAAAGATACTGCAGCAGGAGTGGCCGCTGCCCCGCATCACTAAAAAGCTGCACCGCGGGAGCGTCGGGGCAGCGCTGCTGGTTAAAAAGGGGTCCGGAAAGCTTGAGAGGTGTAAAGGGAATAAAATGCTGAGCATGGTAAACGAGGTACAATAAAGATACTGCAGCAGGAGTGGCCGCTGCCCCGTGTGACTAAAAGAGCTGCACCGCGGGAGCGTCGGGGCAGCGCTGCTGGTTAAAAAGAGCGGCACGGGAAAGGCTGAGAGGTGTAAAGGGAATGAAATGCTGAGCATGGTAAACGAGGTACAATAAAGGTACTGCAGCAGGTGTGGCCGCTGCCCCGTGTCACTAAAAGAGCTGCACCGCGGGAGCGTCGGGGCAGCGCTGCTGGTTAAAAAGAGCGGCACGGGAAAGGCTGGGAAACGTCAGCGCAATAAAATATTGACAATGGTCTAAGATATATTGTAAAGGTACTGCAGCAGGAGTGGCCGCTGCCCCGCATCACTAAAAGAGCTGCACCGCGGGAGCGTCGGAGCAGCTCTGCTGGTTAAAAAGGGGTCCGGAAAGCGTGAGAGGTGTAAAGGGAATGAAATGCTGAGCATGGTAAAAGAGGTACAATAAAGATACTGCAGCAGGAGTGGCCGCTGCCCCGCATCACTAAAAGAGCTGCACCGCGGGAGCCTCGGGGCAGCGCTGCTGGTTAAAAAGGGGTCCGGAAAGCGTGAGAGGTGTAAAGGGAATGAAATGCTGAGCATGGTAAAAGAGGTACAATAAAGATACTGCTGCAGGAGTGGCCGCTGCCCCGCATCACTAAAAGAGCTGCACCGCGGGAGCGTCGGGGCAGCGCTGCTGGTTAAAAAGAGCGGCACGGGAAAGGCTGAGAGGTGTAAAGGGAATGAAATGCTGAGCATGGTAAACGAGGTACAATAAAGGTACAGCAGCAGGTGTGGCCGCTGCCCCGCATCACTAAAAGAGCTGCACCGCGGGAGCGTCGGGGCAGCGCTGCTGGTTAATAAGAGCAGCACGGAAAGGCTGGGAAGTGTGAGCGCAATAAAATATTGACAATGGTCTAAGAAATACTCAAAAGGTACAGCAGCAGGAGTGGCCGCTGCGTGGGTTCACTAAAACAGCTGCACCGCGGCACCTTTGGGGTGGTGCTGATGGTAAACGTGCGGCACGTAAAAGGACTGGAGGTGTGAGGGAAATAAAATATAGAGAAAGGTCTGAGAAATAACAACAACACCGCAGCAGGAGTAGCCACTTCCTCAGGATAAAATGAGCTGCACCGCGGCGCACGTGGGGCAGGGGCGCTGCTTCAAAGGTGTCACGGCAAAGGTCGCATCTGTGAAGGGTATAAAATAAAATGGTCGAAAATCCTTTAAAAGTACTGCAGCAGGAGTGGCTGCTGCCCCGTGTCACTAAAAGAGCTGCACCGCGGGAGCGTCGGGGCAGCGCTGCTGGTTAAACAGAGCAGCATGGGAAAGGCTGGGAAGTGTGAGCGCAATAAAATATTGACAATGGTCTAAGAAATATTGTAAAGGTACTGCAGCAGGAGTGGCCGCTGCCCCGCATCACTACAAGAGCTGCACCTCGGGAACGTCGGGGCAGCGCTGCTGGTTAAAAAGAGCGGCACGGGAAAGGCTGGGAGGTGTAAAGGGAATGAAATGCTGAGCATGGTAAAAGAGGTACAATAAAGGTAGTGCAGGAGGGGTGGCCGCTGCTCCTTGTCACTAGAAGAGCTTCTCCGAGGCGCCGGTGGGGCTGCGCCGTTCCCGCCTCGGGCGCTTCTGGGCGATTTTGAGGCGGGGGGAGCCCACCGCGGCAGTGGCGGGAAAAGGGGGTGCGGAGTATAAAAGGGGGCGCCGGCGTCGCGGCCCCTCAGTCGGGGGGCGGCGGCGGCGGCGGCAGGAGCTCCGCGGGCTGGCCCGGATGCGGGGACGCCGCCGTGTGCGGCCGAAGGCGCCGGCCCTGAGGCGCGGAGAGAGCGGCGTGGCAGCCGCGCATCGGCTCCGTCATCGGCAGCGCCGCTTCGTGCCGGTAGGGAGCGGGAGAACGCGGCGGCGGGCGGCGGGTGGTGAGTGCCGTCGGCGAGACGGGGCTTGGGCCGCGTGCGGTGTGCGATCTCCCGAGAGCAGCGGGGAGGCCCCCGGGGAGCGGCGGCGGGCGGGGCGCTGTGGGAGCCGGCGCATGTCCCCGAATGAGGCGCCCGGCGCAACGCGCGAGGTGCCAATGAAATAAAATAGAAAACGGTAAAGTGCTATAGAGGAGCCGCACCTAGAGGGCTCTCGGCCCCTGCCCCGTGTCACTAAGGGAGCTGCACCGCGGGAGCGTCGGGGCAGCGCTGCTGGTTAAAAAGAGCGGCACGGGAAAGGCTGGGAAACGTCAGCGCAATAAAGTATTGACAATGGTCTAAGAAATATTGTAAAGGTACTGCAGCAGGAGTGGCCGCTGCCCCGCATCACTAAAAGAGCTGCACCGCGGGACGGTCGGGGCAGCGCTGCTGGTTAAAAAGGGGTCCGGAAAGCGTGAGAGGTGTAAAGGGAATAAAATGCTAAGCATGGTAAACGAGGTACAATAAAGGTACAGCAGCAGGTGTGGCCGGTGCCCCGCGTCACTAAAAGAGCTGCACCGCGGGAGCGTCGGGGCAGCGCTGCTGGTTAAAAAGGGGTCCGGAAAGCGTGAGAGGTGTAAAGGGAATGAAATGGTGAGCATGGTAAAAGAGGTACAATAAAGGTACAGCAGCAGGTGTGGCCGCTGCCCCGTGTGACTAAAAGAGCTGCACCGCGGGAGCGTCGGGGCAGCGCTGCTGGTTAAAAAGGGGTCCGGAAAGCGTGAGAGGTGTAAAGGGAATGAAATGCTGAGCATGGTAAACGAGGTACAATAAAGGTACAGCAGCAGGTGTGGCCGCTGCCCCGCATCACTAAAAGAGCTGCACCGCGGGAGCGTCGGGGCAGCGCTGCTGGTTAAAAAGAGCGGCACGGGAAAGGCTGGGAAACGTCAGCGCAATAAAGTATTGACAATGGTCTAAGAAATATTGTAAAGGTACTGCAGCAGGAGTGGCCGCTGCCACGCATCACTAAAAGAGCTGCACCGCGGGAGCGTCGGAGCACCTCTGCTGGTTAAAAAGGGGTCCGGAAAGCGTGAGAGGTGTAAAGGGAATGAAATGCTGAGCATGGTAAAAGAGGTACAATAAAGATACTGCTGCAGGAGTGGCCGCTGCCCCGCATCACTAAAAGAGCTGCACCGCGGGAGCGTCGGGGCAGCGCTGCTGGTTAAAAAGAGCGGCACGGGAAAGGCTGAGAGGTGTAAAGGGAATAAAATGCTGAGCATGGTAAACGAGGTACAATAAAGGTACAGCAGCAGGTGTGGCCGCTGCCCCGCATCACTAAAAGAGCTGCACCGCGGGAGCGTCGGGGCAGAGCTGCTGGTTAAAAAGAGCAGCACGGAAAGGCTGGGAAGTGTGAGCGCAATAAAATATTGACAATGGTCTAAGAAATACTCAAAAGGTACAGCAGCAGTTGTGGCCGCTGCGTGGGTTCACTAAAACAGCTGCACCGCGGCACCTTTGGGGTGGTGTTGATGGTAAACGTGCGGCACGTAAAAGGACTGGAGGTGTGAGGGAAATAAAATATAGAGAAAGGTCTGAGAAATAATAACAACACCGCAGCAGGAGTAGCCACTTCCTCAGGATAAAATGAGCTGCACCGCGGCGCACGTGGGGCAGGGGCGCTGCTTCAAAGGTGTCACGGCAAAGGTCGCATCTGTGAAGGGTATAAAATAAAATGGTCGAAAATCCTTTAAAAGTACTGCAGCAGGAGTGGCCGCTGCCCCGTGTCACTAAAAGAGCTGCACCGCGGGAGCGTCGGGGCAGCGCTGCTGGTTAAAAAGAGCAGCATGGGAAAGGCTGGGAAGTGTGAGCGCAATAAAATATTGACAATGGTCTAAGAAATATTGTAAAGGTACTGCAGCAGGAGTGGCCGCTGCCCCGCATCACTACAAGAGCTGCACCTCGGGAACGTCGGGGCGGCGCTGCTGGTTAAAAAGAGCGGCACGGGAAAGGCTGGGAGGTGTAAAGGGAATGAAATGCTGAGCATGGTAAAAGAGGTACAATAAAGGTAGTGCAGGAGGGGTGGCCGCTGCTCCTTGTCACTAGAAGAGCTTCTCCGAGGCGCCGGTGGGGCTGCGCCGTTCCCGCCTCGGGCGCTTCTGGGCGATTTTGAGGCGGGGGGAGCCCACCGCGGCAGTGGCGGGAAAAGGGGGTGCGGAGTATAAAAGGGGGCGCCGGCGTCGCGGCCCCTCAGTCGGGGGGCGGCGGCGGCGGCGGCAGGAGCTCCGCGGGCTGGCCCGGATGCGGGGACGCCGCCGTGTGCGGCCGAAGGCGCCGGCCCTGAGGCGCGGAGAGAGCGGCGTGGCAGCCGCGCATCGGCTCCGTCATCGGCAGCGCCGCTTCGTGCCGGTAGGGAGCGGGAGAACGCGGCGGCGGGCGGCGGGTGGTGAGTGCCGTCGGCGAGACGGGGCTTGGGCCGCGTGCGGTGTGCGATCTCCCGAGAGCAGCGGGGAGGCCCCCGGGGAGCGGCGGCGGGCGGGGCGCTGTGGGAGCCGGCGCATGTCCCCGAATGAGGCGCCCGGCGCAACGCGCGAGGTGCCAATGAAATAAAATAGAAAACGGTAAAGTGCTATAGAGGAGCCGCACCTAGAGGGCTCTCGGCCCCTGCCCCGTGTCACTAAGGGAGCTGCACCGCGGGAGCGTCGGGGCAGCGCTGCTGGTTAAAAAGAGCGGCACGGGAAAGGCTGGGAAACGTCAGCGCAATAAAGTATTGACAATGGTCTAAGATATATTGTAAAGGTACTGCAGCAGGAGTGGCCGCTGCCCCGCATCACTAAAAGAGCTGCACCGCGGGAGCGTCGGGGCAGCGCTGCTGGTTAAAAAGGGGTCCGGAAAGCGTGAGAGGTGTAAAGGGAATAAAATGCTGAGCATGGTAAACGAGGTACAATAAAGATACTGCAGCAGGAGTGGCCGCTGCCCCGTGTGACTAAAAGAGCTGCACCGCGGGAGCGTCGGGGCAGCGCTGCTGGTTAAAAAGAGCGGCACGGGAAAGGCTGAGAGGTGTAAAGGGAATAAAATGCTGAGCATGGTAAACGAGGTACAATAAAGGTACAGCAGCAGGAGTGGCCGCTGCCCCGCATCACTAAAAGAGCTGCACCGCGGGAGCGTCGGGGCAGCGCTGCTGGTTAAAAAGAGCAGCACGGAAAGGCTGGGAAGTGTGAGCGGAATAAAATATTGACAATGGTCTAAGAAATATTGTAAAGGTACTGCAGCAGGAGTGGCCGCTGCCCCGCATCACTAAAAGAGCTGCACCGCGGGACGGTCGGGGCAGCGCTGCTGGCTAAAAAGGGGTCCGGAAAGCGTGAGAGGTGTAAAGGGAATAAAATGCTGAGCATGGTAAACGAGGTACAATAAAGGTACAGCAGCAGGAGTGGCCGCTGCTCCGCGTCACTAAAAGAGCTGCACCGCGGGAGCGTCGGGGCAGCGCTGCTGGTTAAACAGAGCAGCATGGGAAAGGCTGGGAAGTGTGAGCGCAATAAAATATTGACAATGGTTTAAGAAATACTGTAAAGGTACAGCAGCAGGAGTGGCCGCTGCCCCGCATCACTAAAAGAGCTGCACCGCGGGACCGTCGGGGCAGCGCTGCTGGTTAAAAAGGGGTCCGGAAAGCGTGAGAGGTGTAAAGGGAATAAAATGCTGAGCATGGTAAACGAGGTACAATAAAGGTACCGCAGCAGGAGTGGCCGCTGCTCCGCGTCACTAAAAGAGCTGCACCGCGGGAGCGTCGGGGCAGCGCTGCTGGTTAAAAAGAGCAGCATGGGAAAGGCTGGGAAGTGTGAGCGCAATAAAATATTGACAATGGTTTAAGAAATTCTGTAAAGGTACAGCAGCAGGAGTGGCCGCTGCCCCGTGTGACTAAAAGAGCTGCACCGCGGGACCGTCGGGGCAGCGCTGCTGGTTAAAAAGAGCGGCACGGGAAAGGCTGAGAGGTGTAAAGGGAATAAAATGCTGAGCATGGTAAACGAGGTACAATAAAGGTACTGCAGCAGGTGTGGCCGCTGCCCCGCATCACTAAAAGAGCTGCACCGCGGGACGGTCGGGGCAGCGCTGCTGGCTAAAAAGGGGTCCGGAAACCGTGAGAGGTGTAAAGGGAATGAAATGCTGAGCATGGTAAAAGAACTACAATAAAGATACTGCTGCAGGAGTGGCCGCTGCCGCGCATCACTAAAAGAGCTGCACCGCGGGAGCGTCGGGGCAGCGCTGCTGGTTAAACAGAGCAGCATGGGAAAGGCTGAGAAGTGTGAGCGCAATAAAATATTGACAACGGTCTAAGAAATATTGTAAAGGTACTGCAGCAGGAGTGGCCGCTGCCCCGCATCACTAAAAGAGCTGCACCGCGGGACGGTCGGGGCAGCGCTGCTGGTTAAAAAGGGGTCCGGAAAGCGTGAGAGGTGTAAAGGGAATGAAATGCTGAGCATGGTAAAAGAACTACAATAAAGATACTGCTGCAGGAGTGGCCGCTGCCCCGCATCACTAAAAGAGCTGCACCGCGGGACCGTCGGGGCAGCGCTGCTGGTTAAAAAGGGGTCCGGAAAGCGTGAGAGGTGGAAAGGGAATGAAATGCTGAGCATGGTAAAAGAGGTACAATAAAGGTACTGCAGCAGGTGTGGCCGCTGCCCCGCATCACTAAAAGAGCTGCACCTCGGGAGCGTCGGGGCAGCGCTGCTGGTTAAACAGAGCAGCATGGGAAAGGCTGGGAAGTGTGAGCGCAATAAAATATTGACAATGGTCTAAGAAATATTGAAAAGGTACAGCAGCAGGAGTGGCCGCTGCCCCGCATCACTAAAAGAGCTGCACCGCGGGAGCGTCGGGGCAGCGCTGCTGGTTAAAAAGGGGTCCGGAAAGCTTGAGAGGTGTAAAGGGAATAAAATGCTGAGCATGGTAAACGAGGTACAATAAAGATACTGCAGCAGGAGTGGCCGCTGCCCCGTGTGACTAAAAGAGCTGCACCGCGGGAGCGTCGGGGCAGCGCTGCTGGTTAAAAAGAGCGGCACGGGAAAGGCTGAGAGGTGTAAAGGGAATGAAATGCTGAGCATGGTAAACGAGGTACAATAAAGGTACTGCAGCAGGTGTGGCCGCTGCCCCGTGTCACTAAAAGAGCTGCACCGCGGGAGCGTCGGGGCAGCGCTGCTGGTTAAAAAGAGCGGCACGGGAAAGGCTGGGAAACGTCAGCGCAATAAAGTATTGACAATGGTCTAAGATATATTGTAAAGGTACTGCAGCAGGAGTGGCCGCTGCCCCGCATCACTAAAAGAGCTGCACCGCGGGAGCGTCGGGGCAGCGCTGCTGGTTAAAAAGGGGTCCGGAAAGCGTGAGAGGTGTAAAGGGAATGAAATGCTGAGCATGGTAAAAGAGGTACAATAAAGATACTGCTGCAGGAGTGGCCGCTGCCCCGCATCACTAAAAGAGCTGCACCGCGGGAGCGTCGGGGCAGCGCTGCTGGTTAAAAAGAGCGGCACGGGAAAGGCTGAGAGGTGTAAAGGGAATGAAATGCTGAGCATGGTAAACGAGGTACAATAAAGGTACAGCAGCAGGTGTGGCCGCTGCCCCGCATCACTAAAAGAGCTGCACCGCGGGAGCGTCGGGGCAGCGCTGCTGGTTAATAAGAGCAGCACGGAAAGGCTGGGAAGTGTGAGCGCAATAAAATATTGACAATGGTCTAAGAAATACTCAAAAGGTACAGCAGCAGTTGTGGCCGCTGCGTGGGTTCACTAAAACAGCTGCACCGCGGCACCTTTGGGGTGGTGCTGATGGTAAACGTGCGGCACGTAAAAGGACTGGAGGTGTGAGGGAAATAAAATATAGAGAAAGGTCTGAGAAATAACAACAACACCGCAGCAGGAGTAGCCACTTCCTCAGGATAAAATGAGCTGCACCGCGGCGCACGTGGGGCAGGGGCGCTGCTTCAAAGGTGTCACGGCAAAGGTCGCATCTGTGAAGGGTATAAAATAAAATGGTCGAAAATCCTTTAAAAGTACTGCAGCAGGAGTGGCTGCTGCCCCGTGTCACTAAAAGAGCTGCACCGCGGGAGCGTCGGGGCAGCGCTGCTGGTTAAACAGAGCAGCATGGGAAAGGCTGGGAAGTGTGAGCGCAATAAAATATTGACAATGGTCTAAGAAATATTGTAAAGGTACTGCAGCAGGAGTGGCCGCTGCCCCGCATCACTACAAGAGCTGCACCTCGGGAACGTCGGGGCAGCGCTGCTGGTTAAAAAGAGCGGCACGGGAAAGGCTGGGAGGTGTAAAGGGAATGAAATGCTGAGCATGGTAAAAGAGGTACAATAAAGGTAGTGCAGGAGGGGTGGCCGCTGCTCCTTGTCACTAGAAGAGCTTCTCCGAGGCGCCGGTGGGGCTGCGCCGTTCCCGCCTCGGGCGCTTCTGGGCGATTTTGAGGCGGGGGGAGCCCACCGCGGCAGTGGCGGGAAAAGGGGGTGCGGAGTATAAAAGGGGGCGCCGGCGTCGCGGCCCCTCAGTCGGGGGGCGGCGGCGGCGGCGGCAGGAGCTCCGCGGGCTGGCCCGGATGCGGGGACGCCGCCGTGTGCGGCCGAAGGCGCCGGCCCTGAGGCGCGGAGAGAGCGGCGTGGCAGCCGCGCATCGGCTCCGTCATCGGCAGCGCCGCTTCGTGCCGGTAGGGAGCGGGAGAACGCGGCGGCGGGCGGCGGGTGGTGAGTGCCGTCGGCGAGACGGGGCTTGGGCCGCGTGCGGTGTGCGATCTCCCGAGAGCAGCGGGGAGGCCCCCGGGGAGCGGCGGCGGGCGGGGCGCTGTGGGAGCCGGCGCATGTCCCCGAATGAGGCGCCCGGCGCAACGCGCGAGGTGCCAATGAAATAAAATAGAAAACGGTAAAGTGCTATAGAGGAGCCGCACCTAGAGGGCTCTCGGCCCCTGCCCCGTGTCACTAAGGGAGCTGCACCGCGGGAGCGTCGGGGCAGCGCTGCTGGTTAAAAAGAGCGGCACGGGAAAGGCTGGGAAACGTCAGCGCAATAAAGTATTGACAATGGTCTAAGATATATTGTAAAGGTACTGCAGCAGGAGTGGCCGCTGCCCCGCATCACTAAAAGAGCTGCACCGCGGGAGCGTCGGGGCAGCGCTGCTGGTTAAAAAGGGGTCCGGAAAGCGTGAGAGGTGTAAAGGGAATAAAATGCTGAGCATGGTAAACGAGGTACAATAAAGATACTGCAGCAGGAGTGGCCGCTGCCCCGTGTGACTAAAAGAGCTGCACCGCGGGAGCGTCGGGGCAGCGCTGCTGGTTAAAAAGAGCGGCACGGGAAAGGCTGAGAGGTGTAAAGGGAATAAAATGCTGAGCATGGTAAACGAGGTACAATAAAGGTACAGCAGCAGGAGTGGCCGCTGCCCCGCATCACTAAAAGAGCTGCACCGCGGGAGCGTCGGGGCAGCGCTGCTGGTTAAAAAGAGCAGCACGGAAAGGCTGGGAAGTGTGAGCGGAATAAAATATTGACAATGGTCTAAGAAATATTGTAAAGGTACTGCAGCAGGAGTGGCCGCTGCCCCGCATCACTAAAAGAGCTGCACCGCGGGACGGTCGGGGCAGCGCTGCTGGCTAAAAAGGGGTCCGGAAAGCGTGAGAGGTGTAAAGGGAATAAAATGCTGAGCATGGTAAACGAGGTACAATAAAGGTACAGCAGCAGGAGTGGCCGCTGCTCCGCGTCACTAAAAGAGCTGCACCGCGGGAGCGTCGGGGCAGCGCTGCTGGTTAAAAAGAGCAGCATGGGAAAGGCTGGGAAGTGTGAGCGCAATAAAATATTGACAATGGTTTAAGAAATTCTGTAAAGGTACAGCAGCAGGAGTGGCCGCTGCCCCGTGTGACTAAAAGAGCTGCACCGCGGGACCGTCGGGGCAGCGCTGCTGGTTAAAAAGAGCGGCACGGGAAAGGCTGAGAGGTGTAAAGGGAATAAAATGCTGAGCATGGTAAACGAGGTACAATAAAGGTACTGCAGCAGGTGTGGCCGCTGCCCCGCATCACTAAAAGAGCTGCACCGCGGGACGGTCGGGGCAGCGCTGCTGGCTAAAAAGGGGTCCGGAAACCGTGAGAGGTGTAAAGGGAATGAAATGCTGAGCATGGTAAAAGAACTACAATAAAGATACTGCTGCAGGAGTGGCCGCTGCCGCGCATCACTAAAAGAGCTGCACCGCGGGAGCGTCGGGGCAGCGCTGCTGGTTAAACAGAGCAGCATGGGAAAGGCTGAGAAGTGTGAGCGCAATAAAATATTGACAACGGTCTAAGAAATATTGTAAAGGTACTGCAGCAGGAGTGGCCGCTGCCCCGCATCACTAAAAGAGCTGCACCGCGGGACGGTCGGGGCAGCGCTGCTGGTTAAAAAGGGGTCCGGAAAGCGTGAGAGGTGTAAAGGGAATGAAATGCTGAGCATGGTAAAAGAACTACAATAAAGATACTGCTGCAGGAGTGGCCGCTGCCCCGCATCACTAAAAGAGCTGCACCGCGGGACCGTCGGGGCAGCGCTGCTGGTTAAAAAGGGGTCCGGAAAGCGTGAGAGGTGGAAAGGGAATGAAATGCTGAGCATGGTAAAAGAGGTACAATAAAGGTACTGCAGCAGGTGTGGCCGCTGCCCCGCATCACTAAAAGAGCTGCACCTCGGGAGCGTCGGGGCAGCGCTGCTGGTTAAACAGAGCAGCATGGGAAAGGCTGGGAAGTGTGAGCGCAATAAAATATTGACAATGGTCTAAGAAATATTGAAAAGGTACAGCAGCAGGAGTGGCCGCTGCCCCGCATCACTAAAAGAGCTGCACCGCGGGAGCGTCGGGGCAGCGCTGCTGGTTAAAAAGGGGTCCGGAAAGCGTGAGAGGTGTAAAGGGAATGAAATGCTGAGCATGGTAAAAGAGGTACAATAAAGATACTGCAGCAGGAGTGGCCGCTGCCCCGCATCACTAAAAAGCTGCACCGCGGGAGCGTCGGGGCAGCGCTGCTGGTTAAAAAGGGGTCCGGAAAGCTTGAGAGGTGTAAAGGGAATAAAATGCTGAGCATGGTAAACGAGGTACAATAAAGATACTGCAGCAGGAGTGGCCGCTGCCCCGTGTGACTAAAAGAGCTGCACCGCGGGAGCGTCGGGGCAGCGCTGCTGGTTAAAAAGAGCGGCACGGGAAAGGCTGAGAGGTGTAAAGGGAATGAAATGCTGAGCATGGTAAACGAGGTACAATAAAGGTACTGCAGCAGGTGTGGCCGCTGCCCCGTGTCACTAAAAGAGCTGCACCGCGGGAGCGTCGGGGCAGCGCTGCTGGTTAAAAAGAGCGGCACGGGAAAGGCTGGGAAACGTCAGCGCAATAAAGTATTGACAATGGTCTAAGATATATTGTAAAGGTACTGCAGCAGGAGTGGCCGCTGCCCCGCATCACTAAAAGAGCTGCACCGCGGGAGCGTCGGAGCAGCTCTGCTGGTTAAAAAGGGGTCCGGAAAGCGTGAGAGGTGTAAAGGGAATGAAATGCTGAGCATGGTAAAAGAGGTACAATAAAGATACTGCAGCAGGAGTGGCCGCTGCCCCGCATCACTAAAAGAGCTGCACCGCGGGAGCCTCGGGGCAGCGCTGCTGGTTAAAAAGGGGTCCGGAAAGCGTGAGAGGTGTAAAGGGAATGAAATGCTGAGCATGGTAAAAGAGGTACAATAAAGGTACTGCAGCAGGTGTGGCCGCTGCCCCGCATCACTAAAAGAGCTGCACCGCGGGAGCGTCGGGGCAGCGCTGCTGGTTAAAAAGAGCGGCACGGGAAAGGCTGAGAGGTGTAAAGGGAATGAAATGCTGAGCATGGTAAACGAGGTACAATAAAGGTACAGCAGCAGGTGTGGCCGCTGCCCCGCATCACTAAAAGAGCTGCACCGCGGGAGCGTCGGGGCAGCGCTGCTGGTTAATAAGAGCAGCACGGAAAGGCTGGGAAGTGTGAGCGCAATAAAATATTGACAATGGTCTAAGAAATACTCAAAAGGTACAGCAGCAGGAGTGGCCGCTGCGTGGGTTCACTAAAACAGCTGCACCGCGGCACCTTTGGGGTGGTGCTGCTGGGTAAACGTGCGGCACGTAAAAGGACTGGAGGTGTGAGGGAAATAAAATATAGAGAAAGGTCTGAGAAATAACAACAACACCGCAGCAGGAGTAGCCACTTCCTCAGGATAAAATGAGCTGCACCGCGGCGCACGTGGGGCAGGGGCGCTGCTTCAAAGGTGTCACGGCAAAGGTCGCATCTGTGAAGGGTATAAAATAAAATGGTCGAAAATCCTTTAAAAGTACTGCAGCAGGAGTGGCTGCTGCCCCGTGTCACTAAAAGAGCTGCACCGCGGGAGCGTCGGGGCAGCGCTGCTGGTTAAACAGAGCAGCATGGGAAAGGCTGGGAAGTGTGAGCGCAATAAAATATTGACAATGGTCTAAGAAATATTGTAAAGGTACTGCAGCAGGAGTGGCCGCTGCCCCGCATCACTACAAGAGCTGCACCTCGGGAACGTCGGGGCGGCGCTGCTGGTTAAAAAGAGCGGCACGGGAAAGGCTGGGAGGTGTAAAGGGAATGAAATGCTGAGCATGGTAAAAGAGGTACAATAAAGGTAGTGCAGGAGGGGTGGCCGCTGCTCCTTGTCACTAGAAGAGCTTCTCCGAGGCGCCGGTGGGGCTGCGCCGTTCCCGCCTCGGGCGCTTCTGGGCGATTTTGAGGCGGGGGGAGCCCACCGCGGCAGTGGCGGGAAAAGGGGGTGCGGAGTATAAAAGGGGGCGCCGGCGTCGCGGCCCCTCAGTCGGGGGGCGGCGGCGGCGGCGGCAGGAGCTCCGCGGGCTGGCCCGGATGCGGGGACGCCGCCGTGTGCGGCCGAAGGCGCCGGCCCTGAGGCGCGGAGAGAGCGGCGTGGCAGCCGCGCATCGGCTCCGTCATCGGCAGCGCCGCTTCGTGCCGGTAGGGAGCGGGAGAACGCGGCGGCGGGCGGCGGGTGGTGAGTGCCGTCGGCGAGACGGGGCTTGGGCCGCGTGCGGTGTGCGATCTCCCGAGAGCAGCGGGGAGGCCCCCGGGGAGCGGCGGCGGGCGGGGCGCTGTGGGAGCCGGCGCATGTCCCCGAATGAGGCGCCCGGCGCAACGCGCGAGGTGCCAATGAAATAAAATAGAAAACGGTAAAGTGCTATAGAGGAGCCGCACCTAGAGGGCTCTCGGCCCCTGCCCCGTGTCACTAAGGGAGCTGCACCGCGGGAGCGTCGGGGCAGCGCTGCTGGTTAAAAAGAGCGGCACGGGAAAGGCTGGGAAACGTCAGCGCAATAAAGTATTGACAATGGTCTAAGATATATTGTAAAGGTACTGCAGCAGGAGTGGCCGCTGCCCCGCATCACTAAAAGAGCTGCACCGCGGGAGCGTCGGGGCAGCGCTGCTGGTTAAAAAGGGGTCCGGAAAGCGTGAGAGGTGTAAAGGGAATAAAATGCTGAGCATGGTAAACGAGGTACAATAAAGATACTGCAGCAGGAGTGGCCGCTGCCCCGTGTGACTAAAAGAGCTGCACCGCGGGAGCGTCGGGGCAGCGCTGCTGGTTAAAAAGAGCGGCACGGGAAAGGCTGAGAGGTGTAAAGGGAATAAAATGCTGAGCATGGTAAACGAGGTACAATAAAGGTACAGCAGCAGGAGTGGCCGCTGCCCCGCATCACTAAAAGAGCTGCACCGCGGGAGCGTCGGGGCAGCGCTGCTGGTTAAAAAGAGCAGCACGGAAAGGCTGGGAAGTGTGAGCGGAATAAAATATTGACAATGGTCTAAGAAATATTGTAAAGGTACTGCAGCAGGAGTGGCCGCTGCCCCGCATCACTAAAAGAGCTGCACCGCGGGACGGTCGGGGCAGCGCTGCTGGCTAAAAAGGGGTCCGGAAAGCGTGAGAGGTGTAAAGGGAATAAAATGCTGAGCATGGTAAACGAGGTACAATAAAGGTACAGCAGCAGGAGTGGCCGCTGCTCCGCGTCACTAAAAGAGCTGCACCGCGGGAGCGTCGGGGCAGCGCTGCTGGTTAAACAGAGCAGCATGGGAAAGGCTGGGAAGTGTGAGCGCAATAAAATATTGACAATGGTTTAAGAAATACTGTAAAGGTACAGCAGCAGGAGTGGCCGCTGCCCCGCATCACTAAAAGAGCTGCACCGCGGGACCGTCGGGGCAGCGCTGCTGGTTAAAAAGGGGTCCGGAAAGCGTGAGAGGTGTAAAGGGAATAAAATGCTGAGCATGGTAAACGAGGTACAATAAAGGTACAGCAGCAGGAGTGGCCGCTGCTCCGCGTCACTAAAAGAGCTGCACCGCGGGAGCGTCGGGGCAGCGCTGCTGGTTAAAAAGAGCAGCATGGGAAAGGCTGGGAAGTGTGAGCGCAATAAAATATTGACAATGGTTTAAGAAATTCTGTAAAGGTACAGCAGCAGGAGTGGCCGCTGCCCCGTGTGACTAAAAGAGCTGCACCGCGGGACCGTCGGGGCAGCGCTGCTGGTTAAAAAGAGCGGCACGGGAAAGGCTGAGAGGTGTAAAGGGAATAAAATGCTGAGCATGGTAAACGAGGTACAATAAAGGTACTGCAGCAGGTGTGGCCGCTGCCCCGCGTCACTAAAAGAGCTGCACCGCGGGACGGTCGGGGCAGCGCTGCTGGCTAAAAAGGGGTCCGGAAACCGTGAGAGGTGTAAAGGGAATGAAATGCTGAGCATGGTAAAAGAACTACAATAAAGATACTGCTGCAGGAGTGGCCGCTGCCGCGCATCACTAAAAGAGCTGCACCGCGGGAGCGTCGGGGCAGCGCTGCTGGTTAAACAGAGCAGCATGGGAAAGGCTGAGAAGTGTGAGCGCAATAAAATATTGACAACGGTCTAAGAAATATTGTAAAGGTACTGCAGCAGGAGTGGCCGCTGCCCCGCATCACTAAAAGAGCTGCACCGCGGGACGGTCGGGGCAGCGCTGCTGGTTAAAAAGGGGTCCGGAAAGCGTGAGAGGTGTAAAGGGAATGAAATGCTGAGCATGGTAAAAGAACTACAATAAAGATACTGCTGCAGGAGTGGCCGCTGCCCCGCATCACTAAAAGAGCTGCACCGCGGGACCGTCGGGGCAGCGCTGCTGGTTAAAAAGGGGTCCGGAAAGCGTGAGAGGTGGAAAGGGAATGAAATGCTGAGCATGGTAAAAGAGGTACAATAAAGGTACTGCAGCAGGTGTGGCCGCTGCCCCGCATCACTAAAAGAGCTGCACCTCGGGAGCGTCGGGGCAGCGCTGCTGGTTAAACAGAGCAGCATGGGAAAGGCTGGGAAGTGTGAGCGCAATAAAATATTGACAATGGTCTAAGAAATATTGAAAAGGTACAGCAGCAGGAGTGGCCGCTGCCCCGCATCACTAAAAGAGCTGCACCGCGGGAGCGTCGGGGCAGCGCTGCTGGTTAAAAAGGGGTCCGGAAAGCGTGAGAGGTGTAAAGGGAATGAAATGCTGAGCATGGTAAAAGAGGTACAATAAAGATACTGCAGCAGGAGTGGCCGCTGCCCCGCATCACTAAAAAGCTGCACCGCGGGAGCGTCGGGGCAGCGCTGCTGGTTAAAAAGGGGTCCGGAAAGCTTGAGAGGTGTAAAGGGAATAAAATGCTGAGCATGGTAAACGAGGTACAATAAAGATACTGCAGCAGGAGTGGCCGCTGCCCCGTGTGACTAAAAGAGCTGCACCGCGGGAGCGTCGGGGCAGCGCTGCTGGTTAAAAAGAGCGGCACGGGAAAGGCTGAGAGGTGTAAAGGGAATGAAATGCTGAGCATGGTAAACGAGGTACAATAAAGGTACTGCAGCAGGTGTGGCCGCTGCCCCGTGTCACTAAAAGAGCTGCACCGCGGGAGCGTCGGAGCAGCTCTGCTGGTTAAAAAGGGGTCCGGAAAGCGTGAGAGGTGTAAAGGGAATGAAATGCTGAGCATGGTAAAAGAGGTACAATAAAGATACTGCAGCAGGAGTGGCCGCTGCCCCGCATCACTAAAAGAGCTGCACCGCGGGAGCGTCGGGGCAGCGCTGCTGGTTAAAAAGGGGTCCGGAAAGCGTGAGAGGTGTAAAGGGAATGAAATGCTGAGCATGGTAAAAGAGGTACAATAAAGATACTGCTGCAGGAGTGGCCGCTGCCCCGCATCACTAAAAGAGCTGCACCGCGGGAGCGTCGGGGCAGCGCTGCTGGTTAAAAAGAGCGGCACGGGAAAGGCTGAGAGGTGTAAAGGGAATGAAATGCTGAGCATGGTAAACGAGGTACAATAAAGGTACAGCAGCAGGTGTGGCCGCTGCCCCGCATCACTAAAAGAGCTGCACCGCGGGAGCGTCGGGGCAGCGCTGCTGGTTAATAAGAGCAGCACGGAAAGGCTGGGAAGTGTGAGCGCAATAAAATATTGACAATGGTCTAAGAAATACTCAAAAGGTACAGCAGCAGTTGTGGCCGCTGCGTGGGTTCACTAAAACAGCTGCACCGCGGCACCTTTGGGGTGGTGCTGATGGTAAACGTGCGGCACGTAAAAGGACTGGAGGTGTGAGGGAAATAAAATATAGAGAAAGGTCTGAGAAATAACAACACCACCGCAGCAGGAGTAGCCACTTCCTCAGGATAAAATGAGCTGCACGGCGGCGCACGTGGGGCAGGGGCGCTGCTTCAAAGGTGTCACGGCAAAGGTCGCATCTGTGAAGGGTATAAAATAAAATGGTCGAAAATCCTTTAAAAGTACTGCAGCAGGAGTGGCTGCTGCCCCGTGTCACTAAAAGAGCTGCACCGCGGGAGCGTCGGGGCAGCGCTGCTGGTTAAACAGAGCAGCATGGGAAAGGCTGGGAAGTGTGAGCGCAATAAAATATTGACAATGGTCTAAGAAATATTGTAAAGGTACTGCAGCAGGAGTGGCCGCTGCCCCGCATCACTAAAAGAGCTGCACCGCGGGAGCGTCGGGGCAGCGCTGCTGGTTAAAAAGGGGTCCGGAAAGCGTGAGAGGTGTAAAGGGAATGAAATGCTGAGCATGGTAAAAGAGGTACAATAAAGATACTGCAGCAGGAGTGGCCGCTGCCCCGCATCACTAAAAAGCTGCACCGCGGGAGCGTCGGGGCAGCGCTGCTGGTTAAAAAGGGGTCCGGAAAGCTTGAGAGGTGTAAAGGGAATAAAATGCTGAGCATGGTAAACGAGGTACAATAAAGATACTGCTACAGGAGTGGCCGCTGCCCCGCATCACTAAAAGAGCTGCACCGCGGGAGCGTCGGGGCAGCGCTGCTGGTTAAAAAGAGCGGCACGGGAAAGGCTGAGAGGTGTAAAGGGAATGAAATGCTGAGCATGGTAAACGAGGTACAATAAAGGTACAGCAGCAGGTGTGGCCGCTGCCCCGCATCACTAAAAGAGCTGCACCGCGGGAGCGTCGGGGCAGCGCTGCTGGTTAATAAGAGCAGCACGGAAAGGCTGGGAAGTGTGAGCGCAATAAAATATTGACAATGGTCTAAGAAATACTCAAAAGGTACAGCAGCAGTTGTGGCCGCTGCGTGGGTTCACTAAAACAGCTGCACCGCGGCACCTTTGGGGTGGTGCTGATGGTAAACGTGCGGCACGTAAAAGGACTGGAGGTGTGAGGGAAATAAAATATAGAGAAAGGTCTGAGAAATAACAACAACACCGCAGCAGGAGTAGCCACTTCCTCAGGATAAAATGAGCTGCAGCGCGGCGCACGTGGGGCAGGGGCGCTGCTTCAAAGGTGTCACGGCAAAGGTCGCATCTGTGAAGGGTATAAAATAAAATGGTCGAAAATCCTTTAAAAGTACTGCAGCAGGAGTGGCTGCTGCCCCGTGTCACTAAAAGAGCTGCACCGCGGGAGCGTCGGGGCAGCGCTGCTGGTTAAACAGAGCAGCACGGGAAAGGCTGGGAAACGTCAGCGCAATAAAATATTGACAATGGTCTAAGAAATATTGTAAAGGTACTGCAGCAGGAGTGGCCGCTGCCCCGCGTCACTAAAAGAGCTGCACCGCGGGAGCGTCGGGGCAGCGCTGCTGGTTAAAAAGGGGCCCGGAAAGCGTGAGAGGTGTAAAGGGAATGAAATGCTGAGCATGGTAAACGAGGTACAATAAAGATACTGCTGCAGGTGTGGCCGCTGCCCCGCATCACTAAAAGAGCTGCACCGCGGGAGCGTCGGGGCAGCGCTGCTGGTTAAACAGAGCAGCACGGGAAAGGCTGGGAAACGTCAGCGCAATAAAATATTGACAATGGTCTAAGAAATATTGTAAAGGTACTGCAGCAGGAGTGGCCGCTGCTCCGCATCACTAAAAGAGCTGCACCGCGGGAGCGTCGGGGCAGCGCTGCTGGTTAAAAAGAGCGGCACGGGAAAGGGTGAGAGGTGTAAAGGGAATGAAATGCTGAGCATGGTAAAAAAGGTACAATAAAGATACTGCTGCAGGAGTGGCCGCTGCCCCGCATCACTAAAAGAGCTGCACCGCGGGAGCGTCGGGGCAGCTCTGCTCGCTAAAAAGGGGTCCGGAAAGCGTGAGAGGTGTAAAGGGAATGAAATGCTGAGCATGGTAAACGAGGTACAATAAAGGTACAGCAGCAGGTGTGGCCGCTGCCCCGCATCACTAAAATAGCTGCACCGCGGGACCGTCGGGGCAGCTCTGCTGGTTAAAAAGGGGTCCGGAAAGCGTGAGAGGTGTAAAGGGAATAAAATGCTGAGCATGGTAAACGAGGTACAATAAAGGTACAGCAGCAGGTGTGGCCGGTGCCCCGCGTCACTAAAAGAGCTGCACCGCGGGAGCGTCGGGGCAGCGCTGCTGGTTAAAAAGGGGTCCGGAAAGCGTGAGAGGTGTAAAGGGAATGAAATGGTGAGCATGGTAAAAGAGGTACAATAAAGGTACAGCAGCAGGTGTGGCCGCTGCCCCGTGTGACTAAAAGAGCTGCACCGCGGGAGCGTCGGGGCAGCGCTGCTGGTTAAAAAGGGGTCCGGAAAGCGTGAGAGGTGTAAAGGGAATGAAATGCTGAGCATGGTAAACGAGGTACAATAAAGGTACTGCAGCAGGTGTGGCCGCTGCCCCGCATCACTAAAAGAGCTGCACCGCGGGAGCGTCGGGGCAGCGCTGCTGGTTAAAAAGAGCGGCACGGGAAAGGCTGGGAAACGTCAGCGCAATAAAGTATTGACAATGGTCTAAGAAATATTGTAAAGGTACTGCAGCAGGAGTGGCCGCTGCCCCGCATCACTAAAAGAGCTGCACCGCGGGAGCGTCGGGGCAGCTCTGCTGGTTAAAAAGGGGTCCGGAAAGCGTGAGAGGTGTAAAGGGAATGAAATGCTGAGCATGGTAAAAGAGGTACAATAAAGATACTGCAGCAGGAGTGGCCGCTGCCCCGTGTGACTAAAAGAGCTGCACCGCGGGAGCGTCGGGGCAGCGCTGCTGGTTAAAAAGAGCGGCACGGGAAAGGCTGAGAGGTGTAAAGGGAATGAAATGCTGAGCATGGTAAACGAGGTACAATAAAGGTACAGCAGCAGGTGTGGCCGCTGCCCCGCATCACTAAAAGAGCTGCACCGCGGGAGCGTCGGGGCAGCGCTGCTGGTTAAAAAGAGCAGCACGGAAAGGCTGGGAAGTGTGAGCGCAATAAAATATTGACAATGGTCTAAGAAATACTCAAAAGGTACAGCAGCAGTTGTGGCCGCTGCGTGGGTTCACTAAAACAGCTGCACCGCGGCACCTTTGGGGTGGTGTTGATGGTAAACGTGCGGCACGTAAAAGGACTGGAGGTGTGAGGGAAATAAAATATAGAGAAAGGTCTGAGAAATAATAACAACACCGCAGCAGGAGTAGCCACTTCCTCAGGATAAAATGAGCTGCACCGCGGCGCACGTGGGGCAGGGGCGCTGCTTCAAAGGTGTCACGGCAAAGGTCGCATCTGTGAAGGGTATAAAATAAAATGGTCGAAAATCCTTTAAAAGTACTGCAGCAGGAGTGGCCGCTGCCCCGTGTCACTAAAAGAGCTGCACCGCGGGAGCGTCGGGGCAGCGCTGCTGGTTAAAAAGAGCAGCATGGGAAAGGCTGGGAAGTGTGAGCGCAATAAAATATTGACAATGGTCTAAGAAATATTGTAAAGGTACTGCAGCAGGAGTGGCCGCTGCCCCGCATCACTACAAGAGCTGCACCTCGGGAACGTCGGGGCAGCGCTGCTGGTTAAAAAGAGCGGCACGGGAAAGGCTGAGAGGTGTAAAGGGAATGAAATGCTGAGCATGGTAAAAGAGGTACAATAAAGGTAGTGCAGGAGGGGTGGCCGCTGCTCCTTGTCACTAGAAGAGCTTCTCCGAGGCGCCGGTGGGGCTGCGCCGTTCCCGCCTCGGGCGCTTCTGGGCGATTTTGAGGCGGGGGGAGCCCACCGCGGCAGTGGCGGGAAAAGGGGGTGCGGAGTATAAAAGGGGGCGCCGGCGTCGCGGCCCCTCAGTCGGGGGGCGGCGGCGGCGGCGGCAGGAGCTCCGCGGGCTGGCCCGGATGCGGGGACGCCGCCCTGTGCGGCCGAAGGCGCCGGCCCTGAGGCGCGGAGAGAGCGGCGTGGCAGCCGCGCATCGGCTCCGTCATCGGCAGCGCCGCTTCGTGCCGGTAGGGAGCGGGAGAACGCGGCGGCGGGCGGCGGGTGGTGAGTGCCGTCGGCGAGACGGGGCTTGGGCCGCGTGCGGTGTGCGATCTCCCGAGAGCAGCGGGGAGGCCCCCGGGGAGCGGCGGCGGGCGGGGCGCTGTGGGAGCCGGCGCATGTCCCCGAATGAGGCGCCCGGCGCAACGCGCGAGGTGCCAATGAAATAAAATAGAAAACGGTAAAGTGCTATAGAGGAGCCGCACCTAGAGGGCTCTCGGCCCCTGCCCCGTGTCACTAAGGGAGCTGCACCGCGGGAGCGTCGGGGCAGCGCTGCTGGTTAAAAAGAGCGGCACGGGAAAGGCTGGGAAACGTCAGCGCAATAAAGTATTGACAATGGTCTAAGAAATATTGTAAAGGTACTGCAGCAGGAGTGGCCGCTGCCCCGCATCACTAAAAGAGCTGCACCGCGGGAGCGTCGGGGCAGCGCTGCTGGTTAAAAAGGGGTCCGGAAAGCGTGAGAGGTGTAAAGGGAATAAAATGCTGAGCATGGTAAACGAGGTACAATAAAGATACTGCAGCAGGAGTGGCCGCTGCCCCGTGTGACTAAAAGAGCTGCACCGCGGGAGCGTCGGGGCAGCGCTGCTGGTTAAAAAGAGCGGCACGGGAAAGGCTGAGAGGTGTAAAGGGAATAAAATGCTGAGCATGGTAAACGAGGTACAATAAAGGTACAGCAGCAGGAGTGGCCGCTGCGTGGGTTCACTAAAAGAGCTGCACCGCGGGAGCGTCGGGGCAGCGCTGCTGGTTAAAAAGAGCAGCACGGAAAGGCTGGGAAGTGTGAGCGGAATAAAATATTGACAATGGTCTAAGAAATATTGTAAAGGTACTGCAGCAGGAGTGGCCGCTGCCCCGCATCACTAAAAGAGCTGCACCGCGGGACGGTCGGGGCAGCGCTGCTGGCTAAAAAGGGGTCCGGAAAGCGTGAGAGGTGTAAAGGGAATAAAATGCTGAGCATGGTAAACGAGGTACAATAAAGGTACAGCAGCAGGAGTGGCCGCTGCTCCGCGTCACTAAAAGAGCTGCACCGCGGGAGCGTCGGGGCAGCGCTGCTGGTTAAACAGAGCAGCATGGGAAAGGCTGGGAAGTGTGAGCGCAATAAAATATTGACAATGGTTTAAGAAATACTGTAAAGGTACAGCAGCAGGAGTGGCCGCTGCCCCGCATCACTAAAAGAGCTGCACCGCGGGACCGTCGGGGCAGCGCTGCTGGTTAAAAAGGGGTCCGGAAAGCGTGAGAGGTGTAAAGGGAATAAAATGCTGAGCATGGTAAACGAGGTACAATAAAGGTACAGCAGCAGGAGTGGCCGCTGCTCCGCGTCACTAAAAGAGCTGCACCGCGGGAGCGTCGGGGCAGCGCTGCTGGTTAAAAAGAGCAGCATGGGAAAGGCTGGGAAGTGTGAGCGCAATAAAATATTGACAATGGTTTAAGAAATACTGTAAAGGTACAGCAGCAGGAGTGGCCGCTGCCCCGTGTGACTAAAAGAGCTGCACCGCGGGACCGTCGGGGCAGCGCTGCTGGTTAAAAAGAGCGGCACGGGAAAGGCTGAGAGGTGTAAAGGGAATAAAATGCTGAGCATGGTAAACGAGGTACAATAAAGGTACAGCAGCAGGTGTGGCCGCTGCCCCGCGTCACTAAAAGAGCTGCACCGCGGGACGGTCGGGGCAGCGCTGCTGGCTAAAAAGGGGTCCGGAAACCGTGAGAGGTGTAAAGGGAATGAAATGCTGAGCATGGTAAAAGAACTACAATAAAGATACTGCTGCAGGAGTGGCCGCTGCCGCGCATCACTAAAAGAGCTGCACCGCGGGAGCGTCGGGGCAGCGCTGCTGGTTAAACAGAGCAGCATGGGAAAGGCTGAGAAGTGTGAGCGCAATAAAATATTGACAACGGTCTAAGAAATATTGTAAAGGTACTGCAGCAGGAGTGGCCGCTGCCCCGCATCACTAAAAGAGCTGCACCGCGGGACCGTCGGGGCAGCGCTGCTGGTTAAAAAGGGGTCCGGAAAGCGTGAGAGGTGTAAAGGGAATGAAATGCTGAGCATGGTAAAAGAACTACAATAAAGATACTGCTGCAGGAGTGGCCGCTGCCCCGCATCACTAAAAGAGCTGCACCGCGGGACCGTCGGGGCAGCGCTGCTGGTTAAAAAGGGGTCCGGAAAGCGTGAGAGGTGGAAAGGGAATGAAATGCTGAGCATGGTAAAAGAGGTACAATAAAGGTACTGCAGCAGGTGTGGCCGCTGCCCCGCATCACTAAAAGAGCTGCACCTCGGGAGCGTCGGGGCAGCGCTGCTGGTTAAACAGAGCAGCATGGGAAAGGCTGGGAAGTGTGAGCGCAATAAAATATTGACAATGGTCTAAGAAATATTGAAAAGGTACAGCAGCAGGAGTGGCCGCTGCTCCGCATCACTAAAAAGCTGCACCGCGGGAGCGTCGGGGCAGCGCTGCTGGTTAAAAAGGGGTCCGGAAAGCTTGAGAGGTGTAAAGGGAATAAAATGCTGAGCATGGTAAACGAGGTACAATAAAGATACTGCAGCAGGAGTGGCCGCTGCCCCGCATCACTAAAAGAGCTGCACCGCGGGAGCGTCGGGGCAGCGCTGCTGGTTAAAAAGAGCGGCACGGGAAAGGCTGAGAGGTGTAAAGGGAATGAAATGCTGAGCATGGTAAACGAGGTACAATAAAGGTACTGCAGCAGGTGTGGCCGCTGCCCCGTGTCACTAAAAGAGCTGCACCGCGGGAGCGTCGGGGCAGCGCTGCTGGTTAAAAAGAGCGGCACGGGAAAGGCTGGGAAACGTCAGCGCAATAAAGTATTGACAATGGTCTAAGATATATTGTAAAGGTACTGCAGCAGGAGTGGCCGCTGCCCCGCATCACTAAAAGAGCTGCACCGCGGGAGCGTCGGAGCAGCTCTGCTGGTTAAAAAGGGGTCCGGAAAGCGTGAGAGGTGTAAAGGGAATGAAATGCTGAGCATGGTAAAAGAGGTACAATAAAGATACTGCAGCAGGAGTGGCCGCTGCCCCACATCACTAAAAGAGCTGCACCGCGGGAGCCTCGGGGCAGCGCTGCTGGTTAAAAAGGGGTCCGGAAAGCGTGAGAGGTGTAAAGGGAATGAAATGCTGAGCATGGTAAAAGAGGTACAATAAAGATACTGCTGCAGGAGTGGCCGCTGCCCCGCATCACTAAAAGAGCTGCACCGCGGGAGCGTCGGGGCAGCGCTGCTGGTTAAAAAGAGCGGCACGGGAAAGGCTGAGAGGTGTAAAGGGAATGAAATGCTGAGCATGGTAAACGAGGTACAATAAAGGTACAGCAGCAGGTGTGGCCGCTGCCCCGCATCACTAAAAGAGCTGCACCGCGGGAGCGTCGGGGCAGCGCTGCTGGTTAATAAGAGCAGCACGGAAAGGCTGGGAAGTGTGAGCGCAATAAAATATTGACAATGGTCTAAGAAATACTCAAAAGGTACAGCAGCAGTTGTGGCCGCTGCGTGGGTTCACTAAAACAGCTGCACCGCGGCACCTTTGGGGTGGTGCTGATGGTAAACGTGCGGCACGTAAAAGGACTGGAGGTGTGAGGGAAATAAAATATAGAGAAAGGTCTGAGAAATAACAACAACACCGCAGCAGGAGTAGCCACTTCCTCAGGATAAAATGAGCTGCACCGCGGCGCACGTGGGGCAGGGGCGCTGCTTCAAAGGTGTCACGGCAAAGGTCGCATCTGTGAAGGGTATAAAATAAAATGGTCGAAAATCCTTTAAAAGTACTGCAGCAGGAGTGGCTGCTGCCCCGTGTCACTAAAAGAGCTGCACCGCGGGAGCGTCGGGGCAGCGCTGCTGGTTAAACAGAGCAGCATGGGAAAGGCTGGGAAGTGTGAGCGCAATAAAATATTGACAATGGTCTAAGAAATATTGTAAAGGTACTGCAGCAGGAGTGGCCGCTGCCCCGCGTCACTAAAAGAGCTGCACCGCGGGAGCGTCGGGGCAGCGCTGCTGGTTAAAAAGGGGCCCGGAAAGCGTGAGAGGTGTAAAGGGAATGAAATGCTGAGCATGGTAAACGAGGTACAATAAAGATACTGCTGCAGGTGTGGCCGCTGCCCCGCATCACTAAAAGAGCTGCACCGCGGGAGCGTCGGGGCAGCGCTGCTGGTTAAACAGAGCAGCATGGGAAAGGCTGGGAAGTGTGAGCGCAATAAAATATTGAGAATGGTCTAAGAAATATTGTAAAGGTACAGCAGCAGGAGTGGCCGCTGCCCCGCATCACTAAAAGAGCTGCACCGCGGGAGCGTCGGGGCAGCGCTGCTGGTTAAAAAGAGCGGCACGGGAAAGGCTGAGAGGTGTAAAGGGAATGAAATGCTGAGCATGGTAAACGAGGTACAATAAAGGTACAGCAGCAGGTGTGGCCGCTGCCCCGCATCACTAAAAGAGCTGCACCGCGGGAGCGTCGGGGCAGCGCTGCTGGTTAAAAAGAGCGGCACGGGAAAGGGTGAGAGGTGTAAAGGGAATGAAATGCTGAGGATGGTAAAAAAGGTACAATAAAGATACTGCTGCAGGAGTGGCCGCTGCCCCGCATCACTAAAAGAGCTGCACCGCGGGACCGTCGGGGCAGCTCTGCTCGCTAAAAAGGGGTCCGGAAAGCGTGAGAGGTGTAAAGGGAATGAAATGCTGAGCATGGTAAACGAGGTACAATAAAGGTACAGCAGCAGGTGTGGCCGCTGCCCCGCATCACTAAAAGAGCTGCACCGCGGGAGCGTCGGGGCAGCGCTGCTGGTTAAAAAGAGCAGCACGGAAAGGCTGGGAAGTGTGAGCGCAATAAAATATTGAGAATGGTCTAAGAAATACTCAAAAGGTACAGCAGCAGTTGTGGCCGCTGCGTGGGTTCACTAAAACAGCTGCACCGCGGCACCTTTGGGGTGGTGTTGATGGTAAACGTGCGGCACGTAAAAGGACTGGAGGTGTGAGGGAAATAAAATATAGAGAAAGGTCTGAGAAATAACAACACCACCGCAGCAGGAGTAGCCACTTCCTCAGGATAAAATGAGCTGCACGGCGGCGCACGTGGGGCAGGGGCGCTGCTTCAAAGGTGTCACGGCAAAGGTCGCATCTGTGAAGGGTATAAAATAAAATGGTCGAAAATCCTTTAAAAGTACTGCAGCAGGAGTGGCTGCTGCCCCGCGTCACTAAAAGAGCTGCACCGCGGGAGCGTCGGGGCAGCGCTGCTGGTTAAAAAGAGCGGCACGGGACAGGGTGAGAGGTGTAAAGGGAATGAAATGCTGAGCATGGTAAAAAAGGTACAATAAAGATACTGCTGCAGGAGTGGCCGCTGCCCCGCATCACTAAAAGAGCTGCACCGCGGGACCGTCGGGGCAGCTCTGCTCGCTAAAAAGGGGTCCGGAAAGCGTGAGAGGTGTAAAGGGAATGAAATGCTGAGCATGGTAAACGAGGTACAATAAAGGTACAGCAGCAGGTGTGGCCGCTGCCCCGCATCACTAAAAGAGCTGCACCGCGGGAGCGTCGGGGCAGCTCTGCTGGTTAAAAAGGGGTCCGGAAAGCGTGAGAGGTGTAAAGGGAATGAAATGCTGAGCATGGTAAACGAGGTACAATAAAGATACTGCTGCAGGTGTGGCCGCTGCCCCGTGTCACTAAAAGAGCTGCACCGCGGGACCGTCGGGGCAGCGCTGCTGGTTAAAAAGGGGTCCGGAAAGCGTGAGAGGTGTAAAGGGAATAAAATGCAGAGCATGGTAAACGAGGTACAATAAAGGTACAGCAGCAGGTGTGGCCGCTGCCCCGTGTCACTAAAAGAGCTGCACCGCGGGAGCGTCGGGGCAGAGCTGCTGGTTAAAAAGAGCAGCATGGGAAAGGCTGGGAAGTGTGAGCGCAATAAAATATTGAGAATGGTCTAAGAAATACTCAAAAGGTACAGCAGCAGTTGTGGCCGCTGCGTGGGTTCACTAAAACAGCTGCACCGCGGCACCTTTGGGGTGGTGTTGATGGTAAACGTGCGGCACGTAAAAGGACTGGAGGTGTGAGGGAAATAAAATATAGAGAAAGGTCTGAGAAATAACAGCAACACCGCAGCAGGAGTAGCCACTTCCTCAGGATAAAATGAGCTGCACGGCGGCGCACGTGGGGCAGGGGCGCTGCTTCAAAGGTGTCACGACAAAGGTCGCATCTGTGAAGGGTATAAAATAAAATGGTCGAAAATCCTTTAAAAGTACTGCAGCAGGAGTGGCTGCTGCCCCGCGTCACTAAAAGAGCTGCACCGCGGGAGCGTCGGGGCAGCTCTGCTGGTTAAAAAGGGGTCCGGAAAGCGTGAGAGGTGTAAAGGGAATGAAATGCTGAGCATGGTAAAAAAGGTACAATAAAGATACTGCTGCAGGAGTGGCCGCTGCCCCGCATCACTAAAAGAGCTGCACCGCGGGAGCGTCGGGGCAGCGCTGCTGGTTAAAAAGGGGTCCGGAAAGCGTGAGAGGTGTAAAGGGAATGAAATGCTGAGCATGGTAAACGAGGTACAATAAAGGTACAGCAGCAGGTGTGGCCGCTGCCCCGTGTCACTAAAAGAGCTGCACCTCGGGAGCGTCGGGGCAGCGCTGCTGGTTAAAAAGAGCGGCACGGAAAGGCTGGGAAGTGTGAGCGCAATAAAATATTGAGAATGGTCTAAGAAATACTCAAAAGGTACAGCAGCAGGTGTGGCCGCTGCGTGGGTTCACTAAAACAGATGCACCGCGGCACCTTTGGGGTGGTGTTGATGGTAAACGTGCGGCACGTAAAAGCCTGGAGGTGTGAGGGAAATAAAATATAGAGAAAGGTCTGAGAAATAATAACAACACCGCAGCAGGAGTAGCCACTTCCTCAGGATAAAATGAGCTGCACCGCGGCGCACCTGGGGCAGGGGCGCTGCTTCAAAGGTGTCACGGCAAAGGTCGCATCTGTGAAGGGTATAAAATAAAATGGTCGAAAATCCTTTAAAAGTACTGCAGCAGGAGTGGCCGCTGCCCCGTGTCACTAAAAGAGCTGCACCGCGGGAGCGTCGGGGCAGCGCTGCTGGTTAAAAAGGGGTCCGGAAAGCGTGAGAGGTGTAAAGGGAATGAAATGCTGAGCATGGTAAACGAGGTACAATAAAGGTACAGCAGCAGGTGTGGCCGCTGCCCCGCATCACTAAAAGAGCTGCACCGCGGGAGCGTCGGGGCAGCGCTGCTGGTTAAACAGAGCAGCATGGGAAAGGCTGGGAAGTGTGAGCGCAATAAAATATTGACAATGGTCTAAGAAATATTGAAAAGGTACAGCAGCAGGAGTGGCCGCTGCTCCGCATCACTAAAAAGCTGCACCGCGGGAGCGTCGGGGCAGCGCTGCTGGTTAAAAAGGGGTCCGGAAAGCTTGAGAGGTGTAAAGGGAATAAAATGCTGAGCATGGTAAACGAGGTACAATAAAGATACTGCAGCAGGAGTGGCCGCTGCCCCGCATCACTAAAAGAGCTGCACCGCGGGAGCGTCGGGGCAGCGCTGCTGGTTAAAAAGAGCGGCACGGGAAAGGCTGAGAGGTGTAAAGGGAATGAAATGCTGAGCATGGTAAACGAGGTACAATAAAGGTACTGCAGCAGGTGTGGCCGCTGCCCCGTGTCACTAAAAGAGCTGCACCGCGGGAGCGTCGGGGCAGCGCTGCTGGTTAAAAAGAGCGGCACGGGAAAGGCTGGGAAACGTCAGCGCAATAAAGTATTGACAATGGTCTAAGATATATTGTAAAGGTACTGCAGCAGGAGTGGCCGCTGCCCCGCATCACTAAAAGAGCTGCACCGCGGGAGCGTCGGAGCAGCTCTGCTGGTTAAAAAGGGGTCCGGAAAGCGTGAGAGGTGTAAAGGGAATGAAATGCTGAGCATGGTAAAAGAGGTACAATAAAGATACTGCAGCAGGAGTGGCCGCTGCCCCACATCACTAAAAGAGCTGCACCGCGGGAGCCTCGGGGCAGCGCTGCTGGTTAAAAAGGGGTCCGGAAAGCGTGAGAGGTGTAAAGGGAATGAAATGCTGAGCATGGTAAAAGAGGTACAATAAAGATACTGCTGCAGGAGTGGCCGCTGCCCCGCATCACTAAAAGAGCTGCACCGCGGGAGCGTCGGGGCAGCGCTGCTGGTTAAAAAGAGCGGCACGGGAAAGGCTGAGAGGTGTAAAGGGAATGAAATGCTGAGCATGGTAAACGAGGTACAATAAAGGTACAGCAGCAGGTGTGGCCGCTGCCCCGCATCACTAAAAGAGCTGCACCGCGGGAGCGTCGGGGCAGCGCTGCTGGTTAATAAGAGCAGCACGGAAAGGCTGGGAAGTGTGAGCGCAATAAAATATTGACAATGGTCTAAGAAATACTCAAAAGGTACAGCAGCAGTTGTGGCCGCTGCGTGGGTTCACTAAAACAGCTGCACCGCGGCACCTTTGGGGTGGTGCTGATGGTAAACGTGCGGCACGTAAAAGGACTGGAGGTGTGAGGGAAATAAAATATAGAGAAAGGTCTGAGAAATAACAACAACACCGCAGCAGGAGTAGCCACTTCCTCAGGATAAAATGAGCTGCACCGCGGCGCACGTGGGGCAGGGGCGCTGCTTCAAAGGTGTCACGGCAAAGGTCGCATCTGTGAAGGGTATAAAATAAAATGGTCGAAAATCCTTTAAAAGTACTGCAGCAGGAGTGGCTGCTGCCCCGTGTCACTAAAAGAGCTGCACCGCGGGAGCGTCGGGGCAGCGCTGCTGGTTAAACAGAGCAGCATGGGAAAGGCTGGGAAGTGTGAGCGCAATAAAATATTGACAATGGTCTAAGAAATATTGTAAAGGTACTGCAGCAGGAGTGGCCGCTGCCCCGCGTCACTAAAAGAGCTGCACCGCGGGAGCGTCGGGGCAGCGCTGCTGGTTAAAAAGGGGCCCGGAAAGCGTGAGAGGTGTAAAGGGAATGAAATGCTGAGCATGGTAAACGAGGTACAATAAAGATACTGCTGCAGGTGTGGCCGCTGCCCCGCATCACTAAAAGAGCTGCACCGCGGGAGCGTCGGGGCAGCGCTGCTGGTTAAACAGAGCAGCATGGGAAAGGCTGGGAAGTGTGAGCGCAATAAAATATTGAGAATGGTCTAAGAAATATT
Source organism: Coloeus monedula (assembly GCF_965178545.1). Taxonomy (NCBI): domain Eukaryota; kingdom Metazoa; phylum Chordata; class Aves; order Passeriformes; family Corvidae; genus Coloeus; species Coloeus monedula. The sequence continues at coordinate 725,515 of NW_028120816.1, read as the reverse complement.
GTAAAGGTACAGCAGCAGGAGTGGCCGCTGCCCCGCATCACTAAAAGAGCTGCACCGCGGGAGCGTCGGGGCAGCGCTGCTGGTTAAAAAGAGCGGCACGGGAAAGGCTGAGAGGTGTAAAGGGAATGAAATGCTGAGCATGGTAAACGAGGTACAATAAAGGTACAGCAGCAGGTGTGGCCGCTGCCCCGCATCACTAAAAGAGCTGCACCGCGGGAGCGTCGGGGCAGCGCTGCTGGTTAAAAAGAGCGGCACGGGAAAGGGTGAGAGGTGTAAAGGGAATGAAATGCTGAGGATGGTAAAAAAGGTACAATAAAGATACTGCTGCAGGAGTGGCCGCTGCCCCGCATCACTAAAAGAGCTGCACCGCGGGACCGTCGGGGCAGCTCTGCTCGCTAAAAAGGGGTCCGGAAAGCGTGAGAGGTGTAAAGGGAATGAAATGCTGAGCATGGTAAACGAGGTACAATAAAGGTACAGCAGCAGGTGTGGCCGCTGCCCCGCATCACTAAAAGAGCTGCACCGCGGGAGCGTCGGGGCAGCGCTGCTGGTTAAAAAGAGCAGCACGGAAAGGCTGGGAAGTGTGAGCGCAATAAAATATTGAGAATGGTCTAAGAAATACTCAAAAGGTACAGCAGCAGTTGTGGCCGCTGCGTGGGTTCACTAAAACAGCTGCACCGCGGCACCTTTGGGGTGGTGTTGATGGTAAACGTGCGGCACGTAAAAGGACTGGAGGTGTGAGGGAAATAAAATATAGAGAAAGGTCTGAGAAATAACAACACCACCGCAGCAGGAGTAGCCACTTCCTCAGGATAAAATGAGCTGCACGGCGGCGCACGTGGGGCAGGGGCGCTGCTTCAAAGGTGTCACGGCAAAGGTCGCATCTGTGAAGGGTATAAAATAAAATGGTCGAAAATCCTTTAAAAGTACTGCAGCAGGAGTGGCTGCTGCCCCGCGTCACTAAAAGAGCTGCACCGCGGGAGCGTCGGGGCAGCGCTGCTGGTTAAAAAGAGCGGCACGGGACAGGGTGAGAGGTGTAAAGGGAATGAAATGCTGAGCATGGTAAAAAAGGTACAATAAAGATACTGCTGCAGGAGTGGCCGCTGCCCCGCATCACTAAAAGAGCTGCACCGCGGGACCGTCGGGGCAGCTCTGCTCGCTAAAAAGGGGTCCGGAAAGCGTGAGAGGTGTAAAGGGAATGAAATGCTGAGCATGGTAAACGAGGTACAATAAAGGTACAGCAGCAGGTGTGGCCGCTGCCCCGCATCACTAAAAGAGCTGCACCGCGGGAGCGTCGGGGCAGCTCTGCTGGTTAAAAAGGGGTCCGGAAAGCGTGAGAGGTGTAAAGGGAATGAAATGCTGAGCATGGTAAACGAGGTACAATAAAGATACTGCTGCAGGTGTGGCCGCTGCCCCGTGTCACTAAAAGAGCTGCACCGCGGGACCGTCGGGGCAGCGCTGCTGGTTAAAAAGGGGTCCGGAAAGCGTGAGAGGTGTAAAGGGAATAAAATGCAGAGCATGGTAAACGAGGTACAATAAAGGTACAGCAGCAGGTGTGGCCGCTGCCCCGTGTCACTAAAAGAGCTGCACCGCGGGAGCGTCGGGGCAGAGCTGCTGGTTAAAAAGAGCAGCATGGGAAAGGCTGGGAAGTGTGAGCGCAATAAAATATTGAGAATGGTCTAAGAAATACTCAAAAGGTACAGCAGCAGTTGTGGCCGCTGCGTGGGTTCACTAAAACAGCTGCACCGCGGCACCTTTGGGGTGGTGTTGATGGTAAACGTGCGGCACGTAAAAGGACTGGAGGTGTGAGGGAAATAAAATATAGAGAAAGGTCTGAGAAATAACAGCAACACCGCAGCAGGAGTAGCCACTTCCTCAGGATAAAATGAGCTGCACGGCGGCGCACGTGGGGCAGGGGCGCTGCTTCAAAGGTGTCACGACAAAGGTCGCATCTGTGAAGGGTATAAAATAAAATGGTCGAAAATCCTTTAAAAGTACTGCAGCAGGAGTGGCTGCTGCCCCGCGTCACTAAAAGAGCTGCACCGCGGGAGCGTCGGGGCAGCTCTGCTGGTTAAAAAGGGGTCCGGAAAGCGTGAGAGGTGTAAAGGGAATGAAATGCTGAGCATGGTAAAAAAGGTACAATAAAGATACTGCTGCAGGAGTGGCCGCTGCCCCGCATCACTAAAAGAGCTGCACCGCGGGAGCGTCGGGGCAGCGCTGCTGGTTAAAAAGGGGTCCGGAAAGCGTGAGAGGTGTAAAGGGAATGAAATGCTGAGCATGGTAAACGAGGTACAATAAAGGTACAGCAGCAGGTGTGGCCGCTGCCCCGTGTCACTAAAAGAGCTGCACCTCGGGAGCGTCGGGGCAGCGCTGCTGGTTAAAAAGAGCGGCACGGAAAGGCTGGGAAGTGTGAGCGCAATAAAATATTGAGAATGGTCTAAGAAATACTCAAAAGGTACAGCAGCAGGTGTGGCCGCTGCGTGGGTTCACTAAAACAGATGCACCGCGGCACCTTTGGGGTGGTGTTGATGGTAAACGTGCGGCACGTAAAAGCCTGGAGGTGTGAGGGAAATAAAATATAGAGAAAGGTCTGAGAAATAATAACAACACCGCAGCAGGAGTAGCCACTTCCTCAGGATAAAATGAGCTGCACCGCGGCGCACCTGGGGCAGGGGCGCTGCTTCAAAGGTGTCACGGCAAAGGTCGCATCTGTGAAGGGTATAAAATAAAATGGTCGAAAATCCTTTAAAAGTACTGCAGCAGGAGTGGCCGCTGCCCCGTGTCACTAAAAGAGCTGCACCGCGGGAGCGTCGGGGCAGCGCTGCTGGTTAAAAAGGGGTCCGGAAAGCGTGAGAGGTGTAAAGGGAATGAAATGCTGAGCATGGTAAACGAGGTACAATAAAGGTACAGCAGCAGGTGTGGCCGCTGCCCCGCATCACTAAAAGAGCTGCACCGCGGGAGCGTCGGGGCAGCGCTGCTGGTTAAAAAGGGGTCCGGAAAGCGTGAGAGGTGTAAAGGGAATGAAATGCTGAGCATGGTAAAAAAGGTACAATAAAGATACTGCTGCAGGAGTGGCCGCTGCCCCGCATCACTAAAAGAGCTGCACCGCGGGAGCGTCGGGGCAGCGCTGCTGGTTAAAAAGAGCGGCACGGGAAAGGCTGAGAGGTGTAAAGGGAATGAAATGCTGAGCATGGTAAAAAAGGTACAATAAAGGTACTGCTGCAGGAGTGGCCGCTGCCCCGCATCACTAAAAGAGCTGCACCGCGGGACCGTCGGGGCAGCTCTGCTCGCTAAAAAGGGATCCGGAAAGCGTGAGAGGTGTAAAGGGAATGAAATGCTGAGCATGGTAAACGAGGTACAATAAAGGTACAGCAGCACGTGTGGCCGCTGCCCCGCATCACTAAAAGAGCTGCACCGCGGGAGCGTCGGGGCAGCGCTGCTGGTTAAACAGAGCAGCATGGGAAAGGCTGGGAAGTGTGAGCGCAATAAAATATTGACAATGGTCTAAGAAATATTGTAAAGGTACTGCAGCAGGAGTGGCCGCTGCCCCGCATCACTAAAAGAGCTGCACCGCGGGAGCGTCGGGGCAGCGCTGCTGGTTAAAAAGAGCGGCACGGGAAAGGCTGAGAGCTGTAAAGGGAATGAAATGCTGAGCATGGTAAACGAGGTACAATAAAGGTACTGCAGCAGGTGTGGCCGCTGCCCCGCATCACTAAAAGAGCTGCACCGCGGGAGCGTCGGGGCAGCGCTGCTGGTTAAAAAGGGGTCCGGAAAGCGTGAGAGGTGTAAAGGGAATAAAATGCAGAGCATGGTAAACGAGGTACAATAAAGGTACAGCAGCAGGTGTGGCCGCTGCCCCGCATCACTAAAAGAGCTGCACCGCGGGAGCGTCGGGGCAGCGCTGCTGGTTAAAAAGGGGTCCGGAAAGCGTGAGAGGTGTAAAGGGAATAAAATGCAGAGCATGGTAAACGAGGTACAATAAAGGTACAGCAGCAGGTGTGGCCGCTGCCCCGCATCACTAAAAGAGCTGCACCTCGGGAGCGTCGGGGCAGCGCTGCTGGTTAAAAAGAGCGGCACGGAAAGGCTGGGAAGTGTGAGCGCAATAAAATATTGAGAATGGTCTAAGAAATACTCAAAAGGTACAGCAGCAGGTGTGGCCGCTGCGTGGGTTCACTAAAACAGATGCACCGCGGCACCTTTGGGGTGGTGCTGATGGTAAACGTGCGGCACGTAAAAGCCTGGAGGTGTGAGGGAAATAAAATATAGAGAAAGGTCTGAGAAATAACAACAACACCGCAGCAGGAGTAGCCACTTCCTCAGGATAAAATGAGCTGCACGGCGGCGCACGTGGGGCAGGGGCGCTGCTTCAAAGGTGTCACGGCAAAGGTCGCATCTGTGAAGGGTATAAAATAAAATGGTCGAAAATCCTTTAAAAGTACTGCAGCAGGAGTGGCCGCTGCCCCGTGTCACTAAAAGAGCTGCACCGCGGGAGCGTCGGGGCAGCGCTGCTGGTTAAAAAGGGGTCCGGAAAGCGTGAGAGGTGTAAAGGGAATGAAATGCTGAGCATGGTAAACGAGGTACAATAAAGGTACAGCAGCAGGTGTGGCCGCTGCCCCGCATCACTAAAAGAGCTGCACCGCGGGAGCGTCGGGGCAGCGCTGCTGGTTAAAAAGGGGTCCGGAAAGCGTGAGAGGTGTAAAGGGAATGAAATGCTGAGCATGGTAAAAAAGGTACAATAAAGATACTGCTGCAGGAGTGGCCGCTGCCCCGCATCACTAAAAGAGCTGCACCGCGGGAGCGTCGGGGCAGCTCTGCTCGCTAAAAAGGGGTCCGGAAAGCGTGAGAGGTGTAAAGGGAATGAAATGCTGAGCATGGTAAACGAGGTACAATAAAGGTACAGCAGCAGGTGTGGCCGCTGCCCCGCATCACTAAAAGAGCTGCACCGCGGGAGCGTCGGGGCAGCGCTGCTGGTTAAAAAGGGGTCCGGAAAGCGTGAGAGGTGTAAAGGGAATAAAATGCTGAGCATGGTAAACGAGGTACAATAAAGGTACAGCAGCAGGTGTGGCCGCTGCCCCGTGTCACTAAAAGAGCTGCACCGCGGGAGCGTCGGAGCAGCTCTGCTGGTTAAAAAGGGGTCCGGAAAGCGTGAGAGGTGTAAAGGGAATAAAATGCTGAGCATGGTAAACGAGGTACAATAAAGGTACAGCAGCAGGTGTGGCCGCTGCTCCGCATCACTAAAAGAGCTGCACCGCGGGAGCGTCGGGGCAGAGCTGCTGGTTAAAAAGAGCAGCACGGAAAGGCTGGGAAGTGTGAGCGCAATAAAATATTGAGAATGGTCTAAGAAATACTCAAAAGGTACAGCAGCAGTTGTGGCCGCTGCGTGGGTTCACTAAAACAGCTGCACCGCGGCACCTTTGGGGTGGTGTTGATGGTAAACGTGCGGCACGTAAAAGGACTGGAGGTGTGAGGGAAATAAAATATAGAGAAAGGTCTGAGAAATAACAACAACACCGCAGCAGGAGTAGCCACTTCCTCAGGATAAAATGAGCTGCACGGCGGCGCACGTGGGGCAGGGGCGCTGCTTCAAAGGTGTCACGGCAAAGGTCGCATCTGTGAAGGGTATAAAATAAAATGGTCGAAAATCCTTTAAAAGTACTGCAGCAGGAGTGGCTGCTGCCCCGTGTCACTAAAAGAGCTGCACCGCGGGAGCGTCGGGGCAGCGCTGCTGGTTAAACAGAGCAGCATGGGAAAGGCTGGGAAGTGTGAGCGCAATAAAATATTGACAATGGTCTAAGAAATATTGTAAAGGTACTGCAGCAGGAGTGGCCGCTGCCCCGCATCACTACAAGAGCTGCACCTCGGGAACGTCGGGGCAGCGCTGCTGGTTAAAAAGAGCGGCACGGGAAAGGCTGAGAGGTGTAAAGGGAATGAAATGCTGAGCATGGTAAACGAGGTACAATAAAGGTACTGCAGCAGGTGTGGCCGCTGCCCCGCGTCACTAAAAGAGCTGCACCGCGGGAGCGTCGGGGCAGCGCTGCTGGTTAAAAAGGAGTCCGGAAAGGTTGAGAGGTGTAAAGGGAATGAAATGCTGAGCATGGTAAACGAGGTACAAAAAAAGGTACAGCAGCAGGTGTAGCCGCTGCCCCGCATCACTAAAAGAGCTGCACCGCGGGAGCGTCGGGGCAGCGCTGCTGGTTAAAAAGGGGTCCGGAAAGCGTGAGAGGTGTAAAGGGAATGAAATGCTGAGCATGGTAAAAGAGGTACAATAAAGATACTGCTGCAGGAGTGGCCGCTGCCCCGCATCACTAAAAGAGCTGCACCGCGGGAGCGTCGGGGCAGCGCTGCTGGCTAAAAAGGGGTCCGGAAAGCGTGAGAGGTGTAAAGGGAATGAAATGCTGAGCATGGTAAACGAGGTACAATAAAGATACTGCTGCAGGAGTGGCCGCTGCCCCGCATCACTAAAAGAGCTGCACCGCGGGAGCGTCGGGGCAGCGCTGCTGGTTAAAAAGAGCAGCACGGAAAGGCTGGGAAGTGTGAGCGCAATAAAATATTGAGAATGGTCTAAGAAATATTGTAAAGGTACTGCTGCAGGAGTGGCCGCTGCCCCGTGTGACTTAAAGAGCTGCACCGCGGGACGGTCGGGGCAGCGCTGCTGGTTAAAAAGGGGTCCGGAAAGCGTGAGAGGTGTAAAGGGAATGAAATGCTGAGCATGGTAAAAGAGGTACAATAAAGATACTGCAGCAGGAGTGGCCGCTGCCCCGCATCACTAAAAGAGCTGCACCGCGGGAGCGTCGGGGCAGCGCTGCTGGCTAAAAAGGGGTCCGGAAAGCGTGAGAGGTGTAAAGGGAATGAAATGCTGAGCATGGTAAACGAGGTACAATAAAGATACTGCTGCAGGAGTGGCCGCTGCCCCGCATCACTAAAAGAGCTGCACCGCGGGAGCGTCGGGGCAGCGCTGCTGGTTAAAAAGAGCGGCACGGGAAAGGCTGAGAAGTGTAAAGGGAATGAAATGCTGAGCATGGTAAACGAGGTACAATAAAGGTACTGCAGGAGGGGTGGCCGCTACTCCTTGTCACTAGAAGAGCTTCTCCGAGGCGCCGGTGGGGCTGCGCCGTTCCCGCCTCGGGCGCTTCTGGGCGATTTTGAGGCGGGGGGAGCCCACCGCGGCAGTGGCGGGAAAAGGGGGTGCGGAGTATAAAAGGGGGCGCCGGCGTCGCGGCCCCTCAGTCGGGGGGCGGCGGCGGCGGCGGCAGGAGCTCCGCGGGCTGGCCCGGATGCGGGGACGCCGCCGTGTGCGGCCGAAGGCGCCGGCCCTGAGGCGCGGAGAGAGCGGCGTGGCAGCCGCGCATCGGCTCCGTCATCGGCAGCGCCGCTTCGTGCCGGTAGGGAGCGGGAGAACGCGGCGGCGGGCGGCGGGTGGTGAGTGCCGTCGGCGAGACGGGGCTTGGGCCGCGTGCGGTGTGCGATCTCCCGAGAGCAGCGGGGAGGCCCCCGGGGAGCGGCGGCGGGCGGGGCGCTGTGGGAGCCGGCGCATGTCCCCGAATGAGGCGCCCGGCGCAACGCGCGAGGTGCCAATGAAATAAAATAGAAAACGGTAAAGTGCTATAGAGGAGCCGCGCCTAGAGGGCTCTCGGCCCCTGCCCCGTGTCACTAAGGGAGCTGCACCGCGGGAGCGTCGGGGCAGCGCTGCTGGTTAAAAAGAGCGGCACGGGAAAGGCTGAGAGGTGTAAAGGGAATGAAATGCTGAGCATGGTAAACGAGGTACAGTAAAGGTACTGCAGCAGGTGTGGCCGCTGCCCCGCGTCACTAAAAGAGCTGCACCGCGGGAGCGTCGGGGCAGCGCTGCTGGTTAAAAAGGAGTCCGGAAAGGTTGAGAGGTGTAAAGGGAATGAAATGCTGAGCATGGTAAACGAGGTATAATAAAGGTACTGCAGCAGGTGTGGCCGCTGCCCCGCATCACTAAAAGAGCTGCACCGCGGGAGCGTCGGGGCAGCGCTGCTGGTTAAAAAGAGCAGCACGGAAAGGCTGGGAAGTGTGAGCGCAATAAAATATTGACAATGGTCTAAGAAATATTGTAAAGGTACAGCAGCAGGAGTGGCCGCTGCCCCGCATCACTAAAAGAGCTGCACCGCGGGACCGTCGGGGCAGCGCTGCTGGTTAAAAAGGGGTCCGGAAAGCGTGAGAGGTGTAAAGGGAATAAAATGCTGAGCATGGTAAAAGAGGTACAATAAAGATACTGCTGCAGGAGTGGCCGCTGCCCCGCATCACTAAAAGAGCTGCACCGCGGGAGCGTCGGGGCAGCGCTGCTGGTTAAAAAGAGCGGCACGGAAAGGCTGGGAAGTGTGAGCGCAATAAAATATTGAGAATGGTCTAAGAAATACTCAAAAGGTACAGCAGCAGGTGTGGCCGCTGCGTGGGTTCACTAAAACAGATGAACCGCGGCACCTTTGGGGTGGTGCTGATGGTAAACGTGCGGCACGTAAAAGCCTGGAGGTGTGAGGGAAATAAAATATAGAGAAAGGTCTGAGAAATAATAACAACACCGCAGCAGGAGTAGCCACTTCCTCAGGATAAAATGAGCTGCACGGCGGCGCACGTGGGGCAGGGGCGCTGCTTCAAAGGTGTCACGGCAAAGGTCGCATCTGTGAAGGGTATAAAATAAAATGGTCGAAAATCCTTTAAAAGTACTGCAGCAGGAGTGGCTGCTGCCCCGTGTCACTAAAAGAGCTGCACCGCGGGAGCGTCGGGGCAGCGCTGCTGGTTAAAAAGGGGTCCGGAAAGCGTGAGAGGTGTAAAGGGAATAAAATGCTGAGCATGGTAAACGAGGTACAAAAAAAGGTACTGCAGCAGGTGTAGCCGCTGCCCCGCATCACTAAAAGAGCTGCACCGCGGGAGCGTCGGGGCAGCGCTGCTGGTTAAAAAGGGGTCCGGAAAGCGTGAGAGGTGTAAAGGGAATGAAATGCTGAGCATGGTAAACGAGGTACAATAAAGGTACTGCAGCAGGTGTGGCCGCTGCCCCGTGTCACTAAAAGAGCTGCACCGCGGGAGCGTCGGGGCAGCGCTGCTGGTTAAAAAGAGCGGCACGGGAAAGGCTGGGAAACGTCAGCGCAATAAAGTATTGACAATGGTCTAAGATATATTGTAAAGGTACTGCAGCAGGAGTGGCCGCTGCCCCGCATCACTAAAAGAGCTGCACCGCGGGAGCGTCGGAGCAGCTCTGCTGGTTAAAAAGGGGTCCGGAAAGCGTGAGAGGTGTAAAGGGAATGAAATGCTGAGCATGGTAAAAGAGGTACAATAAAGATACTGCTGCAGGAGTGGCCGCTGCCCCGCATCACTAAAAGAGCTGCACCGCGGGAGCGTCGGGGCAGCGCTGCTGGTTAAAAAGAGCGGCACGGGAAAGGCTGAGAGGTGTAAAGGGAATGAAATGCTGAGCATGGTAAACGAGGTACAATAAAGGTACAGCAGCAGGTGTGGCCGCTGCCCCGCATCACTAAAAGAGCTGCACCGCGGGAGCGTCGGGGCAGCGCTGCTGGTTAATAAGAGCAGCACGGAAAGGCTGGGAAGTGTGAGCGCAATAAAATATTGAGAATGGTCTAAGAAATACTCAAAAGGTACAGCAGCAGTTGTGGCCGCTGCGTGGGTTCACTAAAACAGCTGCACCGCGGCACCTTTGGGGTGGTGCTGATGGTAAACGTGCGGCACGTAAAAGGACTGGAGGTGTGAGGGAAATAAAATATAGAGAAAGGTCTGAGAAATAACAACAACACCGCAGCAGGAGTAGCCACTTCCTCAGGATAAAATGAGCTGCACCGCGGCGCACGTGGGGCAGGGGCGCTGCTTCAAAGGTGTCACGGCAAAGGTCGCATCTGTGAAGGGTATAAAATAAAATGGTCGAAAATCCTTTAAAAGTACTGCAGCAGGAGTGGCTGCTGCCCCGTGTCACTAAAAGAGCTGCACCGCGGGAGCGTCGGGGCAGCGCTGCTGGTTAAAAAGGGGTCCGGAAAGCGTGAGAGGTGTAAAGGGAATAAAATGCTGAGCATGGTAAACGAGGTACAAAAAAAGGTACAGCAGCAGGTGTAGCCGCTGCCCCGCATCACTAAAAGAGCTGCACCGCGGGAGCGTCGGGGCAGCGCTGCTGGTTAAAAAGGGGTCCGGAAAGCGTGAGAGGTGTAAAGGGAATGAAATGCTGAGCATGGTAAACGAGGTACAATAAAGATACTGCTGCAGGAGTGGCCGCTGCCCCGCATCACTAAAAGAGCTGCACCGCGGGAGCGTCGGGGCAGCGCTGCTGGCTAAAAAGGGGTCCGGAAAGCGTGAGAGGTGTAAAGGGAATGAAATGCTGAGCATGGTAAACGAGGTACAATAAAGATACTGCTGCAGGAGTGGCCGCTGCCCCGCATCACTAAAAGAGCTGCACCGCGGGAGCGTCGGGGCAGCGCTGCTGGTTAAAAAGAGCAGCACGGAAAGGCTGGGAAGTGTGAGCGCAATAAAATATTGAGAATGGTCTAAGAAATATTGTAAAGGTACAGCAGCAGGAGTGGCCGCTGCCCCGTGTGACTTAAAGAGCTGCACCGCGGGACGGTCGGGGCAGCGCTGCTGGTTAAAAAGGAGTCCGGAAAGGGTGAGAGGTGTAAAGGGAATGAAATGCTGAGCATGGTAAACGAGGTACAATAAAGGTACAGCAGCAGGTGTGGCCGCTGCCCCGCATCACTAAAAGAGCTGCACCGCGGGAGCGTCGGGGCAGCGCTGCTGGTTAAAAAGAGCGGCACGGGAAAGGCTGAGAGGTGTAAAGGGAATGAAATGCTGAGCATGGTAAACGAGGTACAATAAAGGTACTGCAGCAGGTGTGGCCGCTGCCCCGCATCACTAAAAGAGCTGCACCTCGGGAGCGTCGGGGCAGCGCTGCTGGTTAAAAAGAGCAGCACGGAAAGGCTGGGAAGTGTGAGCGCAATAAAATATTGACAATGGTCTAAGAAATATTGTAAAGGTACAGCAGCAGGAGTGGCCGCTGCCCCGCATCACTAAAAGAGCTGCACCGCGGGAGCGTCGGGGCAGCGCTGCTGGTTAAAAAGAGCGGCACGGGAAAGGCTGAGAGGTGTAAAGGGAATGAAATGCTGAGCATGGTAAACGAGGTACAATAAAGGTACTGCAGGAGGGGTGGCCGCTGCTCCTTGTCACTAGAAGAGCTTCTCCGAGGCGCCGGTGGGGCTGCGCCGTTCCCGCCTCGGGCGCTTCTGGGCGATTTTGAGGCGGGGGGAGCCCACCGCGGCAGTGGCGGGAAAAGGGGGTGCGGAGTATAAAAGGGGGCGCCGGCGTCGCGGCCCCTCAGTCGGGGGGCGGCGGCGGCGGCGGCAGGAGCTCCGCGGGCTGGCCCGGATGCGGGGACGCCGCCGTGTGCGGCCGAAGGCGCCGGCCCTGAGGCGCGGAGAGAGCGGCGTGGCAGCCGCGCATCGGCTCCGTCATCGGCAGCGCCGCTTCGTGCCGGTAGGGAGCGGGAGAACGCGGCGGCGGGCGGCGGGTGGTGAGTGCCGTCGGCGAGACGGGGCTTGGGCCGCGTGCGGTGTGCGATCTCCCGAGAGCAGCGGGGAGGCCCCCGGGGAGCGGCGGCGGGCGGGGCGCTGTGGGAGCCGGCGCATGTCCCCGAATGAGGCGCCCGGCGCAACGCGCGAGGTGCCAATGAAATAAAATAGAAAACGGTAAAGTGCTATAGAGGAGCCGCACCTAGAGGGCTCTCGGCCCCTGCCCCGTGTCACTAAGGGAGCTGCACCGCGGGAGCGTCGGGGCAGCGCTGCTGGTTAAACAGAGCGGCACGGGAAAGGCTGGGAAACGTCAGCGCAATAAAGTATTGACAATGGTCTAAGATATATTGTAAAGGTACTGCAGCAGGAGTGGCCGCTGCCCCGCATCACTAAAAGAGCTGCACCGCGGGAGCGTCGGGGCAGCGCTGCTGGTTAAAAAGAGCAGCACGGAAAGGCTGGGAAGTGTGAGCGGAATAAAATATTGACAATGGTCTAAGAAATATTGTAAAGATACTGCTGCAGGAGTGGCCGCTGCCCCGCATCACTAAAAGAGCTGCACCGCGGGAGCGTCGGGGCAGCGCTGCTGGTTAAAAAGGGGTCCGGAAAGCGTGAGAGGTGTAAAGGGAATGAAATGCTGAGCATGGTAAAAGAGGTACAATAAAGATACTGCAGCAGGAGTGGCCGCTGCGTGGGTTCACTAAAACAGCTGCACCGCGGCACCTTTGGGGTGGTGTTGATGGTAAACGTGCGGCACGTAAAAGGACTGGAGGGGTGAGGGAAATAAAATATAGAGAAAGGTCTGAGAAATAACAACAACACCGCAGCAGGAGTAGCCACTTCCTAAGGATAAAATGAGCTGCACCGCGGCGCACCTGGGGCAGGGGCGCTGCTTCAAAGGTGTCACGGCAAAGGTCGCATCTGTGAAGGGTATAAAATAAAATGGTCGAAAATCCTTTAAAAGTACTGCAGCAGGAGTGGCTGCTGCCCCGTGTCACTAAAAGAGCTGCACCGCGGGAGCGTCGGGGCAGCGCTGCTGGTTAAACAGAGCAGCATGGGAAAGGCTGGGAAGTGTGAGCGCAATAAAATATTGACAATGGTCTAAGAAATATTGTAAAGGTACTGCAGCAGGAGTGGCCGCTGCCCCGCATCACTAAAAGAGCTGCACCGCGGGAGCGTCGGGGCAGCGCTGCTGGTTAAAAAGAGCAGCACGGAAAGGCTGGGAAGTGTGAGCGGAATAAAATATTGACAATGGTCTAAGAAATATTGTAAAGATACTGCTGCAGGAGTGGCCGCTGCCCCGCATCACTAAAAGAGCTGCACCGCGGGAGCGTCGGGGCAGCGCTGCTGGTTAAAAAGGGGTCCGGAAAGCGTGAGAGGTGTAAAGGGAATGAAATGCTGAGCATGGTAAAAGAGGTACAATAAAGATACTGCAGCAGGAGTGGCCGCTGCGTGGGTTCACTAAAACAGCTGCACCGCGGCACCTTTGGGGTGGTGTTGATGGTAAACGTGCGGCACGTAAAAGGACTGGAGGGGTGAGGGAAATAAAATATAGAGAAAGGTCTGAGAAATAACAACAACACCGCAGCAGGAGTAGCCACTTCCTAAGGATAAAATGAGCTGCACCGCGGCGCACCTGGGGCAGGGGCGCTGCTTCAAAGGTGTCACGGCAAAGGTCGCATCTGTGAAGGGTATAAAATAAAATGGTCGAAAATCCTTTAAAAGTACTGCAGCAGGAGTGGCTGCTGCCCCGTGTCACTAAAAGAGCTGCACCGCGGGAGCGTCGGGGCAGCGCTGCTGGTTAAACAGAGCAGCATGGGAAAGGCTGGGAAGTGTGAGCGCAATAAAATATTGACAATGGTCTAAGAAATATTGTAAAGGTACTGCAGCAGGAGTGGCCGCTGCCCCGCATCACTACAAGAGCTGCACCTCGGGAACGTCGGGGCAGCGCTGCTGGTTAAAAAGAGCGGCACGGGAAAGGCTGAGAGGTGTAAAGGGAATGAAATGCTGAGCATGGTAAACGAGGTACAATAAAGGTACTGCAGGAGGGGTGGCCGCTGCTCCTTGTCACTAGAAGAGCTTCTCCGAGGCGCCGGTGGGGCTGCGCCGTTCCCGCCTCGGGCGCTTCTGGGCGATTTTGAGGCGGGGGGAGCCCACCGCGGCAGTGGCGGGAAAAGGGGGTGCGGAGTATAAAAGGGGGCGCCGGCGTCGCGGCCCCTCAGTCGGGGGGCGGCGGCGGCGGCGGCAGGAGCTCCGCGGGCTGGCCCGGATGCGGGGACGCCGCCGTGTGCGGCCGAAGGCGCCGGCCCTGAGGCGCGGAGAGAGCGGCGTGGCAGCCGCGCATCGGCTCCGTCATCGGCAGCGCCGCTTCGTGCCGGTAGGGAGCGGGAGAACGCGGCGGCGGGCGGCGGGTGGTGAGTGCCGTCGGCGAGACGGGGCTTGGGCCGCGTGCGGTGTGCGATCTCCCGAGAGCAGCGGGGAGGCCCCCGGGGAGCGGCGGCGGGCGGGGCGCTGTGGGAGCCGGCGCATGTCCCCGAATGAGGCGCCCGGCGCAACGCGCGAGGTGCCAATGAAATAAAATAGAAAACGGTAAAGTGCTATAGAGGAGCCGCACCTAGAGGGCTCTCGGCCCCTGCCCCGTGTCACTAAGGGAGCTGCACCGCGGGAGCGTCGGGGCAGCGCTGCTGGTTAAAAAGAGCGGCACGGGAAAGGCTGGGAAACGTCAGCGCAATAAAGTATTGACAATGGTCTAAGAAATATTGTAAAGGTACTGCAGCAGGAGTGGCCGCTGCCCCGCATCACTAAAAGAGCTGCACCGCGGGAGCGTCGGGGCAGCTCTGCTGGTTAAAAAGGGGTCCGGAAAGCGTGAGAGGTGTAAAGGGAATGAAATGCTGAGCATGGTAAAAGAGGTACAATAAAGATACTGCTGCAGGAGTGGCCGCTGCCCCGCATCACTAAAAGAGCTGCACCGCGGGACCGTCGGGGCAGCGCTGCTGGTTACAAAGGGGTCCGGAAAGCGTGAGAGGTGTAAAGGGAATGAAATGCTGAGCATGGTAAACGAGGTACAATAAAGGTACAGCAGCAGGTGTGGCCGCTGCCCCGCATCACTAAAAGAGCTGCACCGCGGGAGCGTCGGGGCAGCTCTGCTGGTTAAAAAGGGGTCCGGAAAGCGTGAGAGGTGTAAAGGGAATGAAATGCTGAGCATGGTAAACGAGGTACAATAAAGGTACAGCAGCAGGTGTGGCCGCTGCCCCGCGTCACTAAAAGAGCTGCACCGCGGGAGCGTCGGGGCAGCGCTGCTGGTTAAAAAGAGCAGCACGGAAAGGCTGTGAAGTGTGAGCGCAATAAAATATTGAGAATGGTCTAAGAAATATTGTAAAGGTACTGCAGCAGGAGTGGCCGCTGCCCCGCATCACTAAAAGAGCTGCACCGCGGGACGGTCGGGGCAGCGCTGCTGGTTAAAAAGGGGTCCGGAAAGCGTGAGAGGTGTAAAGGGAATGAAATGCTGAGCATGGTAAAAGAGGTACAATAAAGATACTGCAGCAGGAGTGGCCGCTGCGTGGGTTCACTAAAACAGCTGCACCGCGGCACCTTTGGGGTGGTGTTGATGGTAAACGTGCGGCACGTAAAAGGACTGGAGGGGTGAGGGAAATAAAATATAGAGAAAGGTCTGAGAAATAACAACAACACCGCAGCAGGAGTAGCCACTTCCTAAGGATAAAATGAGCTGCACCGCGGCGCACCTGGGGCAGGGGCGCTGCTTCAAAGGTGTCACGGCAAAGGTCGCATCTGTGAAGGGTATAAAATAAAATGGTCGAAAATCCTTTAAAAGTACTGCAGCAGGAGTGGCTGCTGCCCCGTGTCACTAAAAGAGCTGCACCGCGGGAGCGTCGGGGCAGCGCTGCTGGTTAAACAGAGCAGCATGGGAAAGGCTGGGAAGTGTGAGCGCAATAAAATATTGACAATGGTCTAAGAAATATTGTAAAGGTACTGCAGCAGGAGTGGCCGCTGCCCCGCATCACTACAAGAGCTGCACCTCGGGAACGTCGGGGCAGCGCTGCTGGTTAAAAAGAGCGGCACGGGAAAGGCTGAGAGGTGTAAAGGGAATGAAATGCTGAGCATGGTAAACGAGGTACAATAAAGGTACTGCAGGAGGGGTGGCCGCTGCTCCTTGTCACTAGAAGAGCTTCTCCGAGGCGCCGGTGGGGCTGCGCCGTTCCCGCCTCGGGCGCTTCTGGGCGATTTTGAGGCGGGGGGAGCCCACCGCGGCAGTGGCGGGAAAAGGGGGTGCGGAGTATAAAAGGGGGCGCCGGCGTCGCGGCCCCTCAGTCGGGGGGCGGCGGCGGCGGCGGCAGGAGCTCCGCGGGCTGGCCCGGATGCGGGGACGCCGCCGTGTGCGGCCGAAGGCGCCGGCCCTGAGGCGCGGAGAGAGCGGCGTGGCAGCCGCGCATCGGCTCCGTCATCGGCAGCGCCGCTTCGTGCCGGTAGGGAGCGGGAGAACGCGGCGGCGGGCGGCGGGTGGTGAGTGCCGTCGGCGAGACGGGGCTTGGGCCGCGTGCGGTGTGCGATCTCCCGAGAGCAGCGGGGAGGCCCCCGGGGAGCGGCGGCGGGCGGGGCGCTGTGGGAGCCGGCGCATGTCCCCGAATGAGGCGCCCGGCGCAACGCGCGACGTGCCAATGAAATAAAATAGAAAACGGTAAAGTGCTATAGAGGAGCCGCACCTAGAGGGCTCTCGGCCCCTGCCCCGTGTCACTAAGGGAGCTGCACCGCGGGAGCGTCGGGGCAGCGCTGCTGGTTAAAAAGAGCAGCACGGAAAGGCTGGGAAGTGTGAGCGGAATAAAATATTGACAATGGTCTAAGATATATTGTAAAGGTACTGCAGCAGGAGTGGCCGCTGCCCCGCATCACTAAAAGAGCTGCACCGCGGGAGCGTCGGGGCAGCTCTGCTGGTTAAAAAGGGGTCCGGAAAGCGTGAGAGGTGTAAAGGGAATGAAATGCTGAGCATGGTAAAAGAGGTACAATAAAGATACTGCTGCAGGAGTGGCCGCTGCCCCGCATCACTAAAAGAGCTGCACCGCGGGAGCGTCGGGGCAGCGCTGCTGGTTAAAAAGGGGTCCGGAAAGCGTGAGAGGTGTAAAGGGAATGAAATGCTGAGCATGGTAAAAGAGGTACAATAAAGATACTGCAGCAGGAGTGGCCGCTGCGTGGGTTCACTAAAACAGCTGCACCGCGGCACCTTTGGGGTGGTGTTGATGGTAAACGTGCGGCACGTAAAAGGACTGGAGGGGTGAGGGAAATAAAATATAGAGAAAGGTCTGAGAAATAACAACAACACCGCAGCAGGAGTAGCCACTTCCTCAGGATAAAATGAGCTGCACCGCGGCGCACGTGGGGCAGGGGCGCTGCTTCAAAGGTGTCACGGCAAAGATCGCATCTGTGAAGGGTATAAAATAAAATGGTCGAAAATCCTTTAAAAGTCCTGCAGCAGGAGTGGCCGCTGCCCCGTGTCACTAAAAGAGCTGCACCGCGGGAGCGTCGGGGCAGCGCTGCTGGTTAAAAAGGGGCCCGGAAAGCGTGAGAGGTGTAAAGGGAATAAAATGCTGAGCATGGTAAAAGAGGTACAATAAAGGTACAGCAGCAGGTGTGGCCGCTGCCCCGCATCACTAAAAGAGCTGCACCGCGGGAGCGTCGGGGCAGCGCTGCTGGTTAAAAAGAGCGGCACGGGAAAGGCTGAGAGGTGTAAAGGGAATGAAATGCTGAGCATGGTAAACGAGGTACAATAAAGGTAGTGCAGGAGGGGTGGCCGCTGCTCCTTGTCACTAGAAGAGCTTCTCCGAGGCGCCGGTGGGGCTGCGCCGTTCCCGCCTCGGGCGCTTCTGGGCGATTTTGAGGCGGGGGGAGCCCACCGCGGCAGTGGCGGGAAAAGGGGGTGCGGAGTATAAAAGGGGGCGCCGGCGTCGCGGCCCCTCAGTCGGGGGGCGGCGGCGGCGGCGGCAGGAGCTCCGCGGGCTGGCCCGGATGCGGGGACGCCGCCGTGTGCGGCCGAAGGCGCCGGCCCTGAGGCGCGGAGAGAGCGGCGTGGCAGCCGCGCATCGGCTCCGTCATCGGCAGCGCCGCTTCGTGCCGGTAGGGAGCGGGAGAACGCGGCGGCGGGCGGCGGGTGGTGAGTGCCGTCGGCGAGACGGGGCTTGGGCCGCGTGCGGTGTGCGATCTCCCGAGAGCAGCGGGGAGGCCCCCGGGGAGCGGCGGCGGGCGGGGCGCTGTGGGAGCCGGCGCATGTCCCCGAATGAGGCGCCCGGCGCAACGCGCGACGTGCCAATGAAATAAAATAGAAAACGGTAAAGTGCTATAGAGGAGCCGCACCTAGAGGGCTCTCGGCCCTTGCCCCGTGTCACTAAGGGAGCTGCACCGCGGGACCGTCGGGGCAGCGCTGCTGGTTAAAAAGGGGTCCGGAAAGCGTGAGAGGTGTAAAGGGAATGAAATGCTGAGCATGATAAAAGAGGTACAATAAAGATACTGCTGCAGGAGTGGCCGCTGCCCCGCATCACTAAAAGAGCTGCACCGCGGGACCGTCGGGGCAGCGCTGCTGGCTAAAAAGGGGTCCGGAAAGCGTGAGAGGTGTAAAGGGAATGAAATGCTGAGCATGGTAAACGAGGTACAATAAAGGTACTGCAGCAGGAGTGGCCGCTGCGTGGGTTCACTAAAACAGCTGCACCGCGGCACCTTTGGGGTGGTGTTGATGGTAAACGTGCGGCACGTAAAAGGACTGGAGGTGTGAGGGAAATAAAATATAGAGAAAGGTCTGAGAAATAACAACACCACCGCAGCAGGAGTAGCCACTTCCTCAGGATAAAATGAGCTGCACGGCGGCGCACGTGGGGCAGGGGCGCTGCTTCAAAGGTGTCACGGCAAAGGTCGCATCTGTGAAGGGTATAAAATAAAATGGTCGAAAATCCTTTAAAAGTACTGCAGCAGGAGTGGCCGCTGCCCCGTGTCACTAAAAGAGCTGCACCGCGGGAGCGTCGGGGCAGCGCTGCTGGTTAAAAAGGGGTCCGGAAAGCGTGAGAGGTGTAAAGGGAATGAAATGCTGAGCATGGTAAACGAGGTACAATAAAGGTACAGCAGCAGGTGTGGCCGCTGCCCCGCATCACTAAAAGAGCTGCACCGCGGTAGCGTCGGGGCAGCGCTGCTGGTTAAAAAGGGGTCCGGAAAGCGTGAGAGGTGTAAAGGGAATGAAATGCTGAGCATGGTAAACGAGGTACAATAAAGGTACAGCAGCAGGTGTGGCCGCTGCCCCGTGTCACTAAAAGAGCTGCACCTCGGGAGCGTCGGGGCAGCGCTGCTGGTTAAAAAGAGCAGCACGGAAAGGCTGGGAAGTGTGAGCGGAATAAAATATTGAGAATGGTCTAAGAAATACTCAAAAGGTACAGCAGCAGGAGTGGCCGCTGCGTGGGTTCACTAAAACAGCTGCACCGCGGCACCTTTGGGGTGGTGCTGATGGTAAACGTGCGGCACGTAAAAGCCTGGAGGTGTGAGGGAAATAAAATATAGAGAAAGGTCTGAGAAATAATAACAACACCGCAGCAGGAGTAGCCACTTCCTCAGGATAAAATGAGCTGCACCGCGGCGCACGTGGGGCAGGGGCGCTGCTTCAAAGGTGTCACGGCAAAGGTCGCATCTGTGAAGGGTATAAAATAAAATGGTCGAAAATCCTTAAAAAGTACTGCAGCAGGAGTGGCTGCTGCCCCGTGTCACTAAAAGAGCTGCACCGCGGGAGCGTCGGGGCAGCGCTGCTGGTTAAAAAGGGGTCCGGAAAGCGTGAGAGGTGTAAAGGGAATGAAATGCTGAGCATGGTAAACGAGGTACAATAAAGGTACAGCAGCAGGAGTGGCCGCTGCCCCACATCGCTAAAAGAGCTGCACCGCGGGAGCGTCGGGGCAGCGCTGCTGGTTAAAAAGGGGTCCGGAAAGCGTGAGAGGTGTAAAGGGAATGAAATGCTGAGCATGGTAAACGAGGTACAATAAAGGTACAGCAGCAGGAGTGGCCGCTGCCCCACATCACTAAAAGAGCTGCACCGCGGGAGCGTCGGGGCAGCGCTGCTGGTTAAAAAGAGCGGCACGGGAAAGGCTGAGAGGTGTAAAGGGAATAAAATGCTGAGCATGGTAAACGAGGTACAATAAAGGTACAGCAGCAGGTGTGGCCGCTGCCCCGCGTCACTAAAAGAGCTGCACCGCGGGACGTGATTCGTTTGTTCTTAGGTTTGGAATGAAAGGCGCTCTTCCAGAGGGGACTATTGACCTGTTAATATTCTGTTGGATACAGGAAAAGAGGGAGGAAGCAAGCAGCTGGGGAATGAAGTGGTGGATTTTTTGGTGGATACAGGGAAAGACACGGGAAGGGGCTCTCAAGTAAAATGCACCTCACGGGCAGCACCAGGAGAAGCCTCAAGTGCCCTTTTTTTCCAAGCTCTGACATTCCAGAGGAGTAAGCAGTGGTCAGCCCATCACTTTCTGTATTCCTTGGATGCCCAGTGCTTTGTTGGGAAGAGATAATATTTGGAAATGAACAAATCCGGGGATGTAATTTCCTGATAGTAAAGCCCCAGAGAGCCTGGTTTTGATATCCTTCCAGCACCCAAACGCAGCAGAGGGAATCCTGGCAGAGCTGGAAAACGCTGTCGCTCCGTCGGTGGAATTCCTGGGAACTGGAAAGCAGCAGAAGCAGCGAGAACAGAGTTGGAAGCAGGCTCCAGCCGGGTAAGGCAGACACCAAATCCTTTGGAACTGGGCAGGGGTGGGAAGAATGAATTCTTACATTTGTAGCCCAGGGATTCCTGAGCAGGATCCCGGCAGGGAAGACTGCAGGGATCAGGCTGGGGCCTGATCGCAGCTGGGGGCAGTGAGCCTTGGAATTGGCTGAAGGGAAGAAAGAGGGATCCTTTGAGCACAAGGATCAGGTGTCAAATGCGGAGATGGCATCAGACAATTCCTCGGGAGGGTTTAGTTCCTGGGCCAAATCGATCTGCTGCCTTGTGAAGGAGCTCAGAGAGCTGGGAAGAGCCCAAGCAACGCAGGGAATGCACCGGCAGATGAAAGTGCTGGGGAACGGTGGGGAAAAGCATCCGAACAGGGGGCCTCGTTTTGTACAGGGACGGTACAAAAAATTGTCCGAAAGAGTAGGAATGGAATGGGATTTTACGTATTCCTCGGAGGCCACAATCCAGTGGGAAGGCTGAGAGAAAGAAACAAGGCCTAAAAAGGTAGATGAGCCAAATCTGCCCAAAGCCTCCAATGGCCACATTCCCTGGCATTGCTGAGGACTTCAGCCAAGCTCCAAGCAAAAGGTGAGCCCCTGATTTTGGTGCCAAGGGAAACTCCAAGTTAAGAATGATCCAAATATGAAGCGCTTCTCACAAAACTCAGCTTTGCAAACCTTTCTCTGGGCTAAAAAAGAAAAGATGGGAATGCCCTTGGCAGAAAAGCAGCTGTGAGGCACAGCAGGCTTCAAATGCCTGTCAGCAGGAGCTCCAGGAGAAACGGCTGCTGGCTCCGGGCATCCTGGGCTTTCCAGGCAGGTTTTGTAGCGGATTGCAAGGCAGTTTTCCTGCCTCTGGGGGGTGGCACCTGCATCCCGCTGGAAAGGGAAAATGTGGAGAGAGGGGCAAGCGGGAAGACGGTTGCTGATGTGTGTCCTTGGATTGCAGTTCCTCCCGGTGAGTCTGTGCTGCTGGAAGTTTGAAGGAGATCAGTCCTGGAGTACGTGTGGGTTCACCTGTGGGGTTTGGGAGCGACGCCGGCCATGAAATTCCAGGGATGTTCCCTTTGCTGGAGTGAGAAGCAGTGGAAGCACTTTGCTGTCTGCTTCTTCATCGCCTTCGCCTCGGTCCCCTGGGGCTCCAGGTAATCCCCTCTCACCTTTGCTTTTCCAAGGGTCTCTAAATGAGGGCTTGAGCTTTGGTGTAGCTCCCTTTACAGGGAAGAGCTGTTCCAGGAAAGGTCTCCTGGTCTGGACCGATGGCGTTGCAGGAAGAGCAGGAAACCCCGCAGCTCCTGTGGCTCCCTCATCCGATTTGCCTGCAGGCAGCAGCAAGGATCATTCCCAAGTGTCATCCCCTGGCTCCGTGACTCGGTGAGGTTGTGCTCCCCCAAAGGCCAGGGGCCGCTTTGTTTTGCAGCTCACAAAAGTCCAGCTCGGTGGTGCTGGGTTTGGTTTTTGTGTGTAATGAAGGCACTAAAAAATTCCCCTCCTTCACTGGCACAGCCCTGGAGTGGGAGCAGATTCCCCTTATCCCGCAGTTATCCCGCTCCTGCCCTGGATCCCTGCGGTGCCGTGTGTTCTCCAAGCTCACAGCACTGCTGGCTCTAAACAAGAAAAACAATCCCTGTTCCTTCTCTTCTCCGTCCTTGATGTTCCCAGGCCCTGCATCTCCCTGGCTATTCCCTGTGGGAGTCTTCATCTCCATCCCACCTTATCCCAATCAGGTAAGGGTCTGAGACGTGTTTAGCAGCAAATGCATTCCTGTGAAGAAAGCCAAGAGCAAAGAGCATCCAGATGCAGAGAAGTCTTTAGAAAAGCGTTCCAGACGTGCAAATGAGGGATGTGTCTTCCTGCATGTCCTGTTGTTTTTCTCTGTCACGTTTTGGAAAGGTTTCTCTCAGTGATTTCCTGCAGTCCAGGTGCGTCCCTTCTTTTGTCCAAATCCAGTGCCAGAGGATCGAACAACTGACGAGTGGGGCCTGGGATGAAAACGGTTCTCCTAAAATGAGGGAAACAATGCTAGAAGAGAAATGAGCATCCTTTTAATGCCTGGAATAAAAATGCTGGAAAAGGGCACTTTTTATTTGATATGGTGTCATTCTCCTTTTTTTTTCCATAGCTAAAACTCCACGGTGAGCAATCAGAGCAGAAATAGGAAATGCAGGAGTCTTGGATTCCACAGTGGGATTAACTTCCCTTTTCTGCTCTCTTTCAGGACAGGAAAAACCACTGAACTCGCCCCATCTTTGGGACCAAGAGCTGTGGTGTTGGAGTAGGCAAAGCCAGCTAGGGCCCCCCTTGTCCTGCCCATGGTGTGGGTCAGGGACAGGCTCCTCTTCTCCTCTGCGCTGGGATGAACTGCCTAGGGAATGCTATTTCTGACAGCCCGGTCCTAGCCCCGGCTACTGGAAATGGGCGGAGGTGAAGAGGCAAGTGCCAGAGTTGCTTGGGGATGATGGAATTGTGGTGTTTGGCTGTGCCCAGAGGGGCAGGTTGGGCATTTCTGTGTGTCTGAGGACCGGTTTGGGTGCTGGGGAGCCCGGGGAGCCGAGCTCTCAGTGCATTC
Organism: Coloeus monedula; assembly: GCF_965178545.1. Taxonomy (NCBI): domain Eukaryota; kingdom Metazoa; phylum Chordata; class Aves; order Passeriformes; family Corvidae; genus Coloeus; species Coloeus monedula. The sequence continues at coordinate 702,679 of NW_028120816.1, read as the reverse complement.
CCAGCTCACCCGGGGGTGGGAGCTGGTGCAGGGCTCTGGTCGGGCTCGGGGCAGGCCCTGGCCCCGGCACAGACACGCTGGGGTGGTTTGGGGCCGCTTGGGGAGCCGTGGGAGGAGAATGAGGGATGGTGCTGGGCGGAACGGTCAGCCTGCGCTCGTGTCAGCGCAGCCGTGCAGGGCACTGGGATCTGGGTAAAACACCGGCTCTCCTGGTGTTCAGGGAAGCAAGGTCTGTATTTATCCATACATATTTATCCCTACATATTTATCCCTATATTTATCCATATGTTTATCCATGTATTTACCCATGAATTTATTCCTATATTTACCCATGTATTTACCCAGGTATTTTATGAACACTCAAGTGCCATATCCATGTATTTTATGAGCACTTCCAGGGTTGGTGACTCCACCACTGCTCTGGGCAGCTGTTCCAGCGCTGGACAACCCTTCCCATGCTGGGCCAGGAGATGGATTCTGGAAATGCAGACTCCGAGGAGCAGGGGATTAAGGCAGCATTGGATTCCTTTATTCTCCCAGAAGGATAAAGGAGATTTATCCCCAGACGAACCAGAGGTGATCACACTGAGGTCATTAGTGGGATTTCTTCCTTACTCCCACAAATACCCACTGGGGTGACAGAGTTCCCTACAAGGGCGGTGTTGGAAGGAGCTGCTGGCATGTTTTGCTGTTTATTGGGATCCACAGGATGTTTGGTGTCTCTCAGAGCTGTTCCAGGCTCTCCACAGACCCAAACGCTCCTCACACTTCTCCTCAGAGTAGAGAGGTTTCCCAGAGTGCTGGTTTTTAATTTCAGATGCTGGGATAACGACACGGCTTCAGGAGGCAGGAGACTCATTGTGCTGTGCCTCAGTCCAGGCAGGGACAACCCCCAGCTAATAAAAACCTTTTTAAAGCACAAAAAGTCCCATTAAACTGATATTATAAAGGCTGCAAATTGAAGCAGGCCTCAATCAGAAAGCAGCAGAATTTAATTCCCCCCCTTACCCATTTGCATGATCATCTCCTTCCTAATTGCCCATCCACGCTTTTCCCACAGAAGTGCTGTCCCGAGGTTGGAGATGGTTCCAGCTTTATGGAGCTTTGATCTTTATCTGGTTTTACTTTTTACAGGGCACAGAACCCGAGAGTGGCAGCTGCTTTCCTCTTGTTCCTCCTGTGGCAGTGAACTGCTCTTCCCAAGGACGGCTGCAGGAATTCTCAGGCAGCATAACGTATGGAATGCCAGGCACGCTACAGAATTCCAGTGGGAGCAGCAGGAACTTCTGTTCTTTACTGGCAGGGCTGTGCCATGAAGGGGAGCTTGGAGATATTGGTCAGCTCAGGGAATGAGCCTGGCTCATGGTAAGGAAATTCACTGTGCAGTTACTTTGGGCCCTTCTCCTTCTCCTTCTCCTTCTTCTCCTCCTCCTCCTCCTCCTTCTCCTCCTCCTCCTTCTCCTTCTCCTCCTCCTCCTCCTTCTCCTCCTCCTTCTCCTTCTCCTTCTCCTCCTCCTTCTCCTTCTCCTTCTCCTTCTCCTTCTCCTTCTCCTTCTCCTTCTCCTTCTCCTTCTCCTTCTCCTTCTCCTTCTCCTTCTCCTTCTCCTTCTCCTTCTCCTTCTCCCTCTCTTCCCAACACCAGTTCCAGACCTCAGTATAATCCATGTTCCCACAGCCTGACCTTGCAGTTTTCCCAGTTTAGCAGCCCCAGCCACACTTGCAGCCTCTCTGTCTGGACTTTGTCTTGCTGAAATCTCCCTTTGTTGATCCTTTGCTGCCTGACCTTTTATCCAGCAATAACGTGCAGTGGGTGGAAGCTTCTCAGAATTCCCTCCCTGTTCCACTGGAAACATTCCCAAGTGGAAGCAGCTGCACTGCCCATCAGCACTTGCCTGCTTTTAGGGGTGGTTGAGGCATGAAGGATGCAACAAATGGAGTTGGCTCCAAGGGGATGAAATGCTCCCCCTGAGGCTGCTCAGAGAGCTGGAGCTGAGGAATCCGGGTGGGAATCACTCCAAGAAAAAGGAAGGAAAAGAGAGCAGAGGAACAGGGATGCAATTCCAACCTCTCCAAGGACTGGGATGGGCACATTCACCAACACCATTTAATCTAGACACGATTTCTTCTTTGCCTCTGGCTGCCAGGAGCAGGATGAGCAGTTTAATGAGTTTAAATAGTGAATAGTTTAATTAGCTGGAAGAGACTGGATCAATAGCTGCTTAAACAAACAACTGGATCCCTGTTTCCAAGCTTGGATGTAGTTTTGGAAGGTTCCTGGCAGTTTGGCAGGGATTAGTGATGCTGAGAATGTGCTTTTTTGTGGGTTTGGGGCTTTTACTCCTGTTCACGTGGCTGCTCTTTTTCTTGTTGAGTGGAAAACAGGAGGGAAAGAGCAACGATGGAAGGAATTCCACTCTTGCTGCTTGAAGGGATGGATCAGGAAGGGAACAGGCTGCAGGGAATTTGGAGTGCAAACTGAGATCTCTCCGATATTTTCGGCTCAGTCAGTCCATCAGTGCTTGGTGGCTGTTTAGGCCACGTGCAAGGTGAATGATGGTGCACATGGCAGAGCTGCTGGTGGCTCCTTCCCCTGCCCGGCTGTCAGTCACCCTGCAGGGTGCTGGAGCAGCGTGCCAGAGGCCGTGGATCCTATGGATCCCATGGATCCCAGGGGCGTGATCAGGAGCCTGGGCCTGCTGGCCACTCCTTGCTCTCTCTTACCCTGATTTTTCAGCTCTGCAGCGAATCCAGCTTGAGTTTTTCAACCCCCTAGAAACCCAGGGACCTTTCATGTCTGTTCTCAGATCTGGGATTTAAATCCAGCCCTTATCAAAGCACCCCGTGACCAGGGAGGCCCTGAATCCCAGCAGGGATCTGATAAAGAGGGACCTGACATCCTAAAGAAACCCTTTGAAATCCTGCTGGGATTGATTTGTATCCATAATGGAGCCCCGAGCTCTCTGCCAGGGAGAGATGAAGCTGCTCCTTTGCTTTATTATCCTCAGGCCCTTCCCAGCTTTGAGGGAAATTCAGTCCCTCTTCAAGCCCCAAAATCATGGAAAAGCTCCTTTGTATCCTTTCCACAGCCCCTACGTGGATTAATCAACTTTTTATTTGATATGGTGTCATTCTCCTTTTTTTTTCCATGGCTAAAACTCCACGGTGAGCAATCAGAGCAGAAATAGGAAATGCAGGAGTCTTGGATTCCACAGTGGGATTAACTTCCCTTTTCTGCTCTCTTTCAGGACAGGAAAAACCACTGAACTCGCCCCATCTTTGGGACCAAGAGCTGTGGTGTTGGAGTAGGCAAAGCCAGCTAGGGCCCCCCTTGTCCTGCCCATGGTGTGGGTCAGGGACAGGCTCCTCTTCTCCTCTGCGCTGGGATGAACTGCCTAGGGAATGCTATTTTTGACAGCCCGGTCCTAGCCCTGGCTACTGGAAATGGGCGGAGGTGAAGAGGCAAGTGCCAGAGTTGCTTGGGGATGATGGAATTGTGGTGTTTGGCTGTGCCCAGAGGGGCAGGTTGGGCATTTCTGTGTCTGAGGACCGGTTTGGGTGCTGGGGAGCCCGGGGAGCCGAGCTCTCAGTGCATTCCCAGCTCACCCGGGGGTGGGAGCTGGTGCAGGGCTGGGTGACAGCCTCTGGTCGGGCTCGGGGCAGGCCCTGGCCCCGGCACAGACACGCTGGGGTGGTTTGGGGACGCTTGGGGAGCAATGGGAAGAAAATGAGGGATGGTGCTGGGCGGAGCGATCGGCCTGTGCTCGTGTCAGCGCAGCCGTGCAGGGCACTGGGATCTGGGTAAAACACCGGCTCTCCTGGTGTTCAGGGATGCAAGGTCTGAGGGACCGGATTTACTTGGGGTTTTCCAGGACAGCAGGAAGAAGAGGAAATGTGGTGCCAGAGGTGCGTCCCATCAGGTTGCAGTTCCCTCTTTCCCATTTCCATTTCCTCCTCAGTGCAGGTGTCCCCTGCAGCCCATGAGCACGGGGCCGGTGACAACTCCCTGTCTGTAGAGGGATTCCTTATGGAACAAGGGCAGATGACACTTGTGTGAGGCTTACGACTGTTAGAATTAGACCGGGATGGGTTTAAGGAAAACTAGAATCGTGTGTTAATCTTACTGGTCAATGAACAAATGGAATCCACACTTCTATAAGAAAAATTATAGTGTATGGAGCATATAGAAGAAGCTGTTTTTGCCTGCTGCTGCTGCTTGGCTGTATCATGTAACCCCATTCGAACTCTGCCTTCAAGACAGCTGTGAGACCGTGAAATAAAGAACTTAGCAGAACAGCAGCCTCCTCTGCTCTTTCACCCTGGTCCGAGAAGGAGGGGTACCCTGTCAAAGGCTCAACACTTGCCTTTCTGACTTTGTTTCTAAATTTCTACCTTTCTAATTTTGTTTGTTTCTAATTTTTTTGTTTGTTTGTTTCTAACTTTGTTTGTTTTCAACTTTCTCCCTTTAGAAATTTGTTTGTTTCTTGTATTTTACCTCTTTGTTTGTTTCTAAATTTCTGCCGTTGTAACTTTGTTTCTAACTTTCTACTTTTAAAATTTCATTTGTTTTTAACTTTTTACCATTCCTCCCAGCGAGGGCTGTGTGCAGAATACTAAAACCTGTTAAGTTCTTCACTTTTACGTCTATAGGCAAATGCTAGTGATTTAGATGTAAATTCATTTTGAAATAAGCCAGCCCTCTCTGTCTACTCTGTCGCATACAGCAATATAAGAAGCTGGGAATAGAGATCCGCAGGTTTTGAGAATAAGGAGCCGGCGTTTTTCTGTAGGAAGGAAAGCAGCAAGCGCCTGGCCGCAGGAGCCGAGACGCTCGGGCTGCAGGAGCTGCAGAGCGCCCGGAGCCGGCTTTTCCCTGTGCTCTGTGCCTGCCCCCGGGCTGAGCTGGGCGGCGCTGCTGCCGCCTGGTGGCGAGAGCGCGGCACTGCCGCCCCCGACACGGCGCCCCGGCGCTGCTGCCGCCCGGTGGCGGCTGAGCCGAGAGGGCGGCGGCCTCGGTGGCTGCCGAGCGTGGCAAGGAGCGGGAGCGAGCGGGGCCGGGTGTGTCAGCGGAGGGGAGGGGCGAAGGGCGGTTGGCAGCGCCAAGGGACACGGCCGTGCATGAGCGGGGCCACAGCTATGGAAAGGAACGGGCGCCGTGCGGAGCGGTGACCGCGGGGAATGACAGCGCGGGGGGCGGCCCGGCGGGGCCGGTTTTGCCGGGCAGCAGAGGCGCGGTCGCAGCGCGACCCGGGCGGGAGGCACCGGGCGGGCACGGTCGGAATCGAGCCGCCCGCGTGTCGCTCTCAAGGAGGCGGCTCGGAAAGGAAGGCGCAGTTCCGCGCTCTCGGGACGGCGTTAAGTGACGTTTTTATTAGAATATGACAGTATTTATTTGATTTTATTATTTTATTATCTGCCAGGACCTTGCAGAAGGTGGTTTACACTTCCGCCACACTCAAGATGGCGGACGCAGTAGGCCCCCTGCGAGAGGTGTCGCTGCCGATGCCTGCCGCCGGTCGCGGAGCCGTCGGCCGCCTCCGGCGCGGCTGACCCCGCCAGCCGTGTCCTCGCACCGGGAAGCACGGCGGAAAATCGCGCGGAAAGCGCGGGGCCGGCGTCGGAGTCCGGGCCGGATTCAGGCAGCCGACTAGACAGAAGCCCTTGTGAGGGGCGGCGGGGGCCCTAAGTGTACCACACTAAAGATGGCGGCTCGACCGGAAGTGGCTTCTGCCAGCACCCAAGATGGCGGCGAAGGGCGGAAGTGTCGTCACTGCCACACTAAAGATGGCGGTCGTGTGCGCTGTTTTCTGACCTTCTCAATATGGCGGCAGGGAAGGCCCCCCCCCCCCCCCCCCAAGCTGCGTCTATTCGGCTGCCTGAACGCGACGCCGACGCCGACGCCAGCCCAGCGCTTGCACGCAATTTTCTGAGGCGTTTCCCGCTACGCGGACACCGACTGTGGGGTCAGCGGCGCCTGGGGCAGGCGGGAGCATTCAGGCAGTCGAATAGACGGACCGGGGCGGGGGGGGGGGGGGGGGGTCCTTCGCGGCCGCCATCTTGAGAAGGTCGAATAGCCACATCGGTGCGGTACCGGTGACTTCCGCCCTTCTTCGCCAGGAGCGGCGATGGCGGGGAGCCCGGGGAGCAGCGCTGCCGGGCCGGGGGCACCGGGGCGGGTGCTCCGGGCTCGGAGGTGAGCGGGGAACGGGGACAGCCCCGAGCGGACGGTGGGGGCCGCGGGGGATCGGTATTCCGGCCCAGGGATGAGTGTTCCGGCACAGGGGTGGCTGTCCCGGCACAGGGATGCGTTCATGGACTGTCTAATAATATTATTTAACGATCGTGCAAGGAGATCTGTATAAAAAAATCCTCCGTGGTCATCCTTCTCCCAGCCCCGCTGTGTTTTCAGGATCTTGGGGGAAGAGTTTGGGTCTGAACAAGGCTCTCGGGCACAGGGTGGGATTCTTGGGGTGCAGGGCCAGGATTTGGACTCGATGCTCCCTGTGGGTCCCTTGCAGCCCAGGAAATGCTGCGATCCTGTGCCTCTGAGGGTGAAATAAAGGGGAGCGGTGGCGTTTGTGCCCGCTGTGTTCACGGCCCCGCCGGCTCAGGGCGGGTTAAAGGCGCAGCTGCCCCGAGACAGCGGGACCGGCCGGGGCTGCTCGCTCCCGGTGCTGCCGCCTCGTGGGGAGAGCCCGGCACTGCAGCCCGCGCAGGCGCTGGACCACGGGATGGGCGTGGAACAGCAGCGCAGGGGATGCTGAGGCAGCCCAGGGAATGCTGCGGTCCCAGGGAAGGCTGAGGCGTCCCCTGCCCGGGGCACTCGGCAGCAAACCCCTGATGTTGAGCAGAAAAAGGAAAGTTCTGGGTTAGTGGGAGGAGGTTTCTGGAATGGAGCTGGAACAGGTGCTGATCCACTCATGGAATCACGGGCTGGTTTGGCTTGGAAGGGACCACCAGGATCATTTACACTCTGTTTGTTGTCTGATTGCACAGCGAAGAACATCCAGAACTGCCGCCTCACCCTCACGGACAGCAGGAATGTCTTCCATAGCTCTTGTTTTGGAATGGGAATGGCTGTTGGGAGCTCTGGCAGGACCAGGTAAGAAGAGAAATGGGATCATTGTGGCTGCTGCTGGAGGTGGTTTTCTGCTTTCCGGCTGTTCTTCTCATTGATCCTTTCACAGCAGTGTTCTAGGGCACATTTGAGGGTAATTCCAGGAATCTGAAACCAGATAAAAACTGGTGGGGAAAAAATGTGAATGTGATCCATTTCTGGTAGTTCCAAGCTTCTCCCACAACACCGTTCCAGGGGAAAGCTGATAAAAGGGTAAAGATGCAGAGGAACAAGTGCTGTAAAGCCCCCTGGCGCTCTGAGAGAGCAAACCTTCCAGTAGTCCCAGCAGATCTCTTGGAGAAAGTGTGGGATCGCAAGGTTTTCCAGGAAAGCAAAACAAGGGTGGAGATGAGGGAATAGGCTTCCAGTTCTTCCTTGAGCTGAAAGCCTGGGGGAATTGAGAGGGGCCACAAGAACTGTTTGTGTAGGCAAATGGGAGTTTGGGGGCTGAATCTGAGTTTCCCTCTGGGGCATTTTTGAGGGAAAAGCTGAGGTGCTGTTTAAGGGAGAGAATGCAGATTTTTGGGGTGGAAAAGGTTGAATCAATATTGTAGAGGAAGTAAAACGCTGGGGGTAAAAGTGGATGCAATGTGGAGGGGACAGATTGAATATTTTGGAGGCAAAATGGGGAACTGAGTAGTGGAGAGATGGGGAACATTTTGGAGGCAACACTTGACAAACTCTCTGGGGTGGAGAACGACCACATTGAGGGAAAAATGAGGTGATGAGCAGTGGGCACGTAGGGAAGGTCGTGGGGGTAAATCTTGAGAAAAGCCCCGTGGTATTCAAGAAATCCTTGGAAGCAGGACTGAGGAATTCAGTGGTGGAAAAATAGGGGAATTTTGCGGGGGTAAAACTTTAAAAGATCTAAGAGTTGAGAGTGTGTGTTTTTAGGTAGAAAGGATGTCTTGTTGAAGTTGGGCGTCTGGATTGTGGCATTTATGGATCCAGAAAGTAGAAGATAAAGGAGACTCCCAAAGCCTCGGTAGCTGTGTTAAGAAATCCCTGCCAGGGAAGAAAGGTACCTAAACCTCCTAGAAGTAGGGACTAATTGGCATGGGAAGGGGAAAACCCACCCCCAGTGGGAGAGAGCACGCCGGGTAAGGGAAGAGAAGGATGCCCTTAAGAACAAGCAGGGAAGGTGAATTTCTCGGCTTGCTAAAATGTATCAAAAAGTTTGGAACCTGGGTCTGTGTGGAGGCCGGGATTTTCTCGGCCATATGCAGAGCCCAGCACTAGGAATAAAGGAATTCCAGGCTTTACAACGCCAAAAATGCAGTACCAGAGAGTTCTGTTATCCCGAGGACTTGGGGGACATTTGGCAAAAATTTCCGGGGGCCCAGGCTGGACCGAGCTTTTAACGCTCCCCAGATTCACGGGATCGGGGATTCCGGCGTGCCCTGCACGGGTTTTTTCAGGGAAGTCCCAAATCCTTCGTGTGAGCACGAAGCAGAATCCCCTGGGAGCTGTGAAGGCAACAGGATATTTCTTGGGAATTTTGAAGGGTTGGGTGAGTCCTCAGTGTTAGGTTGGAATGAACGCAAATTGTCCGGGAGTTGCTGGTTTGGGGATGGCCGGGTCTGGGTTTGGATTTGTGGGCACCGAGTGTTCCTTGTGTCAGCTTTAGGTCTTCTGGATTGGTGGGAGTAGTCAGAGAAAAGAGAAGGCAATTGAAATGCGGAGCTCCATTCCCGGAGAAATGGTCGGGATGGGAGAGGAAAGGCTGTGGAGCTGCTGGGAGCTCGTGGAGAACGAAAGGATCTGAGGCCTGGAGGCAAAAGCTGTGGAACAAAGCCTGAAAAGGGTGTGGGGTGGGGCGGGAGGGGGAGGAGGGCACCGTGGTGGGGGGAAAGAGGGAAAGGATCCCTGCTCCGGGAATCCAGCAGGGACCAGGAGAGGATCATTTTCCATCCACTGCTCTCAGTGGAATCCTAATAAGGACGGTGGAAGGGAAGTGATTCGTTTGTTCTTAGGTTTGGAATGAAAGGTGCTCTTGCAGAGGGGACTATTGACCTGTTAAAATTCTGTTGGATACAGGAAAAGAGGGAGGAAGCAAGCAGCTGGGGAATGAAGGGGTGGATTTTTTGGTGGATACAGGGAAAGACACGGGAAGGGGCTCTCAAGTAAAATACACCTCACGGGCAGCACCAGGAGAAGCCTCAAGTGCCCTTTTTTTCCAAGCTCTGACATTCCAGAGGAGTAAGCAGTGGTCAGCCCATCACTTTCTGTATTCCTTGGATGCCCAGTGCTTTGTTGGGAAGAGATAATATTTGGAAATGAACAAATCCGGGGATGTAATTTCCTGATAGTAAAGCCCCAGAGAGCCTGGTTTTGATATCCTTCCAGCACCCAAACGCAGCAGAGGGAATCCTGGCGGAGCTGGAAAACGCTGTCGCTCCGTCGGTGGAATTCCTGGGAACTGGAAAGCAGCAGAAGCAGCAAGAACAGAGTTGGAAGCAGGCTCCAGCCAGGTAAGGCAGACACCAAATCCTTTGGAACTGGGCAGGGGTGGGAAGAATGAATTCTTACATTTGTAGCCCAGGGATTCCTGAGCAGGATCCCGGCAGGGAAGACTGCAGGGATCAGGCTGGGGCCTGATCGCAGCTGGGGGCAGCGAGCCTTGGAATTGGCTGAAGGGAAGAAAGAGGGATCCTTTGAGCACAAGGATCAGGTGTCAAATGCGGAGATGGCATCAGACAATTCCTCGGGAGGGTTTAGTTCCTGGGCCAAATCGATCTGCTGCCTTGTGAAGGAGCTCAGAGAGCTGGGAAGAGCCCAAGCAACGCAGGGAATGCACCGGCAGATGAAAGTGCCGGGGAACGGTGGGGAAAAGCATCCGAACAGGGGGCCTCGTTTTGTACAGGGACGGTACAAAAAATTGTCCGAAAGAATAGGAATGGAATGGGATTTTACGTATTCCTCGGAGGCCACAATCCAGTGGGAAGGCTGAGAGAAAGAAACAAGGCCTAAAAAGGCAGATGAGCCAAATCTGCCCAAAGCCTCCAATGGCCACATTCCCTGGCACTGCTGAGGACTTCAGCCAAGCTCCAAGCAAAAGGTGAGCCCCTGATTTTGGTGCCAAGGGAAACTCCAAGTTAAGAATGATCCAAATATGAAGCGCTTCTCACAAAACTCAGCTTTGCAAACCTTTCTTTGGGCTAAAAAAGAAAAGATGGGAATGCCCTTGGCAGAAAAGCAGCTGTGAGGCACAGCAGGCTTCAAATGCCTGTCAGCAGGAGCTCCAGGAGAAACGGCTGCTGGCTCCGGGCATCCTGGGCTTTCCAGGCAGGTTTTGTAGCGGATTGCAAGGCAGTTTTCCTGCCTCTGGGGGGTGGCACCTGCATCCCGCTGGAAAGGGAAAATGTGGAGAGAGGGGCAAGCGGGAAGACGGTTGCTGATGTGTGTCCTTGGATCGCAGTTCCTCCCGGTGAGTCTGTGCTGCTGGAAGTTTGAAGGAGATCAGTCCTGGAGTACGTGTGGGTTCACCTGTGGGGTTTGGGAGCGACGCCGGCCATGAAATTCCAGGGATGTTCCCTTTGCTGGAGTGAGAAGCAGTGGAAGCACTTTGCTGTCTGCTTCTTCATCGCCTTCGCCTCGGTCCCCTGGGGCTCCAGGTAATCCCCTCTCACCTTTGCTTTTCCAAGGGTCTCTAAATGAGGGCTTGAGCTTTGGTGTAGCTCCCTTTACAGGGAAGAGCTGTTCCAGGAAAGGTCTCCTGGTCTGGACCGATGGCGTTGCAGGAAGAGCAGGAAACCCCGCAGCTCCTGTGGCTCCCTCATCTGATTTGCCTGCAGGCAGCAGCAAGGATCATTCCCAAGTGTCATCCCCTGGCTCCGTGACTCGGTGAGGTTGTGTTCCCCCAAAGGCCAGGGGCCGCTTTGTTTTGCGGCTCACGAAAGTCCAGCTCGGTGGTGCTGGGTTTGGTTTTTGTGTGTAATGAAGGCACTAAAAAATTCCCCTCCTTCACTGGCACAGCCCTGGAGTGGGAGCAGATTCCCCTTATCCCGCAGTTATCCCGCTCCTGCCCTGGATCCCTGCGGTGCCGTGTGTTCTCCAAGCTCACAGCACTGCTGGCTCTAAACAAGAAAAACAATCCCTGTTCCTTCTCTTCTCCGTCCTTGATGTTCCCAGGCCCTGCATCTCCCTGGCTATTCCCTGTGGGAGTCTTCATCTCCATCCCACCTTATCCCGATCAGGTAAGGGTCTGAGACGTGTTTAGCAGCAAATGCATTCCTGTGAAGAAAGCCAAGAGCAAAGAGCATCCAGATGCAGAGAAGTCTTTAGAAAAGCGTTCCAGACGTGCAAATGAGGGATGTGTCTTCCTGCATCTCCTGTTGTTTTTCTCTGTCACGTTTTGGAAGGGTTTCTCTCAGTGATTTCCTGCAGTCCAGGTGCGTCCCTTCTTTTGTCCAAATCCAGTGCCAGAGGATCGAACAACTGACGAGTGGGGCCTGGGATGAAAACGGTTCTCCTAAAATGAGGGAAACAATGCTAGAAGAGAAATGAGCATCCTTTTAATGCCTGGAATAAAAATGCTGGAAAAGGGCACTTTTTATTTGATATGGTGTCATTCTCCTTTTTTTTTTTCCATAGCTAAAACTCCACGGTGAGCAATCAGAGCAGAAATAGGAAATGCAGGAGTCTTGGATTCCACAGTGGGATTAACTTCCCTTTTCTGCTCTCTTTCAGGACAGGAAAAACCACTGAACTCGCCCCATCTTTGGGACCAAGAGCTGTGGTGTTGGAGTAGGCAAAGCCAGCTAGGGCCCCCCTTGTCCTGCCCATGGTGTGGGTCAGGGACAGGCTCCTCTTCTCCTCTGCGCTGGGATGAACTGCCTAGGGAATGCTATTTTTGACAGCCCGGTCCTAGCCCTGGCTACTGGAAATGGGCGGAGGTGAAGAGGCAAGTGCCAGAGTTGCTTGGGGATGATGGAATTGTGGTGTTTGGCTGTGCCCAGAGGGGCAGGTTGGGCATTTCTGTGTGTCTGAGGACCGGTTTGGGTGCTGGGGAGCCCGGGGAGCCGAGCTCTCAGTGCATTCCCAGCTCACCCGGGGGTGGGAGCTGGTGCAGGGCTCTGGTCGGGCTCGGGGCAGGCCCTGGCCCCGGCACAGACACGCTGGGGTGGTTTGGGGCCGCTTGGGGAGCCGTGGGAGGAGAATGAGGGATGGTGCTGGGCGGAACGGTCAGCCTGCGCTCGTGTCAGCGCAGCCGTGCAGGGCACTGGGATCTGGGTAAAACACCGGCTCTCCTGGTGTTCAGGGAAGCAAGGTCTGTATTTATCCATACATATTTATCCCTACATATTTATCCCTATATTTATCCATATGTTTATCCATGTATTTACCCATGAATTTATTCCTATATTTACCCATGTATTTACCCAGGTATTTTATGAACACTCAAGTGCCATATCCATGTATTTTATGAGCACTTCCAGGGTTGGTGACTCCACCACTGCTCTGGGCAGCTGTTCCAGCGCTGGACAACCCTTCCCATGCTGGGCCAGGAGATGGATTCTGGAAATGCAGACTCCGAGGAGCAGGGGATTAAGGCAGCATTGGATTCCTTTATTCTCCCAGAAGGATAAAGGAGATTTATCCCCAGACGAACCAGAGGTGATCACACTGAGGTCATTAGTGGGATTTCTTCCTTACTCCCACAAATACCCACTGGGGTGACAGAGTTCCCTACAAGGGCGGTGTTGGAAGGAGCTGCTGGCATGTTTTGCTGTTTATTGGGATCCACAGGATGTTTGGTGTCTCTCAGAGCTGTTCCAGGCTCTCCACAGACCCAAACACTCCTCACACTTCTCCTCAGAGTAGAGAGGTTTCCCAGAGTGCTGGTTTTTAATTTCAGATGCTGGGATAACGACACGGCTTCAGGAGGCAGGAGACTCATTGTGCTGTGCCTCAGTCCAGGCAGGGACAACCCCCAGCTAATAAAAACCTTTTTAAAGCACAAAAAGTCCCATTAAACTGATATTATAAAGGCTGCAAATTGAAGCAGGCCTCAATCAGAAAGCAGCAGAATTTAATTCCCCCCCTTACCCATTTGCATGATCATCTCCTTCCTAATTGCCCATCCACGCTTTTCCCACAGAAGTGCTGTCCCGAGGTTGGAGATGGTTCCAGCTTTATGGAGCTTTGATCTTTATCTGGTTTTACTTTTTACAGAGCACAGAACCCGAGAGTGGCAACTGCTTTCCTCTTGTTCCTCCTGTGGCAGTGAACTGCTCTTCCCGAGGACGGCTGCAGGAATTCTCAGGCAGCAGAACGTATGGAATGCCAGGCACGCTACAGAATTCCAGTGGGAGCAGCAGGAACTTCTGTTCTTTACTGGCAGGGCTGTGCCATGAAGGGGAGCTCGGAGATATTGGTCAGCTCAGGGAATGAGCCTGGCTCATGGTAAGGAAATTCACTGTGCAGTTACTTTGGGCCCTTTCTCTCCTCCTTCTCCTTCTCCTTCTCCTTCTCCTTCTCCTTCTCCTTCTCCTTCTCCTTCTCCTTCTCCTTCTCCTTCTCCTTCTCCTTCTCCTTCTCCTTCTCCTTCTCCTTCTCCCTCTCTTCCCAACACCAGTTCCAGACCTCAGTATAATCCATGTTCCCACAGCCTGACCTTGCAGTTTTCCCAGTTTAGCAGCCCCAGCCACACTTGCAGCCTCTCTGTCTGGACTTTGTCTTGCTGAAATCTCCCTTTGTTGATCCTTTGCTGCCTGACCTTTTATCCAGCAATAACGTGCAGTGGGTGGAAGCTTCTCAGAATTCCCTCCCTGTTCCACTGGAAACATTCCCAAGTGGAAGCAGCTGCACTGCCCATCAGCACTTGCCTGCTTTTAGGGGTGGTTGAGGCATGAAGGATGCAACAAATGGAGTTGGCTCCAAGGGGATGAAATGCTCCCCCTGAGGCTGCTCAGAGAGCTGGAGCTGAGGAATCCGGGTGGGAATCACTCCAAGAAAAAGGAAGGAAAAGAGAGCAGAGGAACAGGGATGCAATTCCAACCTCTCCAAGGACTGGGATGGGCACATTCACCAACACCATTTAATCTAGACACGATTTCTTCTTTGCCTCTGGCTGCCAGGAGCAGGATGAGCAGTTTAATGAGTTTAAATAGTGAATAGTTTAATTAGCTGGAAGAGACTGGATCAATAGCTGCTTAAACAAACAACTGGATCCCTGTTTCCAAGCTTGGATGTAGTTTTGGAAGGTTCCTGGCAGTTTGGCAGGGATTAGTGATGCTGAGAATGTGCTTTTTTGTGGGTTTGGGGCTTTTACTCCTGTTCACGTGGCTGCTCTTTTTCTTGTTGAGTGGAAAACAGGAGGGAAAGAGCAACGATGGAAGGAATTCCACTCTTGCTGCTTGAAGGGATGGATCAGGAAGGGAACAGGCTGCAGGGAATTTGGAGTGCAAACTGAGATCTCTCCGATATTTTCGGCTCAGTCAGTCCATCAGTGCTTGGTGGCTGTTTAGGCCACGTGCAAGGTGAATGATGGTGCACATGGCAGAGCTGCTGGTGGCTCCTTCCCCTGCCCGGCTGTCAGTCACCCTGCAGGGTGCTGGAGCAGCGTGCCAGAGGCCGTGGATCCTATGGATCCCATGGATCCCAGGGGCGTGATCAGGAGCCTGGGCCTGCTGGCCACTCCTTGCTCTCTCTTACCCTGATTTTTCAGCTCTGCAGCGAATCCAGCTTGAGTTTTTCAACCCCCTAGAAACCCAGGGACCTTTCATGTCTGTTCTCAGATCTGGGATTTAAATCCAGCCCTTATCAAAGCACCCCGTGACCAGGGAGGCCCTGAATCCCAGCAGGGATCTGATAAAGAGGGACCTGACATCCTAAAGAAACCCTTTGAAATCCTGCTGGGATTGATTTGTATCCATAATGGAGCCCCGAGCTCTCTGCCAGGGAGAGATGAAGCTGCTCCTTTGCTTTATTATCCTCAGGCCCTTCCCAGCTTTGAGGGAAATTCAGTCCCTCTTCAAGCCCCAAAATCATGGAAAAGCTCCTTTGTATCCTTTCCACAGCCCCTACGTGGATTAATCAACTTTTTATTTGATATGGTGTCATTCTCCTTTTTTTTTCCATGGCTAAAACTCCACGGTGAGCAATCAGAGCAGAAATAGGAAATGCAGGAGTCTTGGATTCCACAGTGGGATTAACTTCCCTTTTCTGCTCTCTTTCAGGACAGGAAAAACCACTGAACTCGCCCCATCTTTGGGACCAAGAGCTGTGGTGTTGGAGTAGGCAAAGCCAGCTAGGGCCCCCCTTGTCCTGCCCATGGTGTGGGTCAGGGACAGGCTCCTCTTCTCCTCTGCGCTGGGATGAACTGCCTAGGGAATGCTATTTTTGACAGCCCGGTCCTAGCCCTGGCTACTGGAAATGGGCGGAGGTGAAGAGGCAAGTGCCAGAGTTGCTTGGGGATGATGGAATTGTGGTGTTTGGCTGTGCCCAGAGGGGCAGGTTGGGCATTTCTGTGTCTGAGGACCGGTTTGGGTGCTGGGGAGCCCGGGGAGCCGAGCTCTCAGTGCATTCCCAGCTCACCCGGGGGTGGGAGCTGGTGCAGGGCTGGGTGACAGCCTCTGGTCGGGCTCGGGGCAGGCCCTGGCCCCGGCACAGACACGCTGGGGTGGTTTGGGGACGCTTGGGGAGCAATGGGAAGAAAATGAGGGATGGTGCTGGGCGGAGCGATCGGCCTGTGCTCGTGTCAGCGCAGCCGTGCAGGGCACTGGGATCTGGGTAAAACACCGGCTCTCCTGGTGTTCAGGGATGCAAGGTCTGAGGGACCGGATTTACTTGGGGTTTTCCAGGACAGCAGGAAGAAGAGGAAATGTGGTGCCAGAGGTGCGTCCCATCAGGTTGCAGTTCCCTCTTTCCCATTTCCATTTCCTCCTCAGTGCAGGTGTCCCCTGCAGCCCATGAGCACGGGGCCGGTGACAACTCCCTGTCTGTAGAGGGATTCCTTATGGAACAAGGGCAGATGACACTTGTGTGAGGCTTACGACTGTTAGAATTAGACCGGGATGGGTTTAAGGAAAACTAGAATCGTGTGTTAATCTTACTGGTCAATGAACAAATGGAATCCACACTTCTATAAGAAAAATTATAGTGTATGGAGCATATAGAAGAAGCTGTTTTTGCCTGCTGCTGCTGCTTGGCTGTATCATGTAACCCCATTCGAACTCTGCCTTCAAGACAGCTGTGAGACCGTGAAATAAAGAACTTAGCAGAACAGCAGCCTCCTCTGCTCTTTCACCCTGGTCCGAGAAGGAGGGGTACCCTGTCAAAGGCTCAACACTTGCCTTTCTGACTTTGTTTCTAAATTTCTACCTTTCTAATTTTGTTTGTTTCTAATTTTTTTGTTTGTTTGTTTCTAACTTTGTTTGTTTTCAACTTTCTCCCTTTAGAAATTTGTTTGTTTCTTGTATTTTACCTCTTTGTTTGTTTCTAAATTTCTGCCGTTGTAACTTTGTTTCTAACTTTCTACTTTTAAAATTTCATTTGTTTTTAACTTTTTACCATTCCTCCCAGCGAGGGCTGTGTGCAGAATACTAAAACCTGTTAAGTTCTTCACTTTTACGTCTATAGGCAAATGCTAGTGATTTAGATGTAAATTCATTTTGAAATAAGCCAGCCCTCTCTGTCTACTCTGTCGCATACAGCAATATAAGAAGCTGGGAATAGAGATCCGCAGGTTTTGAGAATAAGGAGCCGGCGTTTTTCTGTAGGAAGGAAAGCAGCAAGCGCCTGGCCGCAGGAGCCGAGACGCTCGGGCTGCAGGAGCTGCAGAGCGCCCGGAGCCGGCTTTTCCCTGTGCTCTGTGCCTGCCCCCGGGCTGAGCTGGGCGGCGCTGCTGCCGCCTGGTGGCGAGAGCGCGGCACTGCCGCCCCCGACACGGCGCCCCGGCGCTGCTGCCGCCCGGTGGCGGCTGAGCCGAGAGGGCGGCGGCCTCGGTGGCTGCCGAGCGTGGCAAGGAGCGGGAGCGAGCGGGGCCGGGTGTGTCAGCGGAGGGGAGGGGCGAAGGGCGGTTGGCAGCGCCAAGGGACACGGCCGTGCATGAGCGGGGCCACAGCTATGGAAAGGAACGGGCGCCGTGCGGAGCGGTGACCGCGGGGAATGACAGCGCGGGGGGCGGCCCGGCGGGGCCGGTTTTGCCGGGCAGCAGAGGCGCGGTCGCAGCGCGACCCGGGCGGGAGGCACCGGGCGGGCACGGTCGGAATCGAGCCGCCCGCGTGTCGCTCTCAAGGAGGCGGCTCGGAAAGGAAGGCGCAGTTCCGCGCTCTCGGGACGGCGTTAAGTGACGTTTTTATTAGAATATGACAGTATTTATTTGATTTTATTATTTTATTATCTGCCAGGACCTTGCAGAAGGTGGTTTACACTTCCGCCACACTCAAGATGGCGGACGCAGTAGGCCCCCTGCGAGAGGTGTCGCTGCCGATGCCTGCCGCCGGTCGCGGAGCCGTCGGCCGCCTCCGGCGCGGCTGACCCCGCCAGCCGTGTCCTCGCACCGGGAAGCACGGCGGAAAATCGCGCGGAAAGCGCGGGGCCGGCGTCGGAGTCCGGGCCGGATTCAGGCAGCCGACTAGACAGAAGCCCTTGTGAGGGGCGGCGGGGGCCCTAAGTGTACCACACTAAAGATGGCGGCTCGACCGGAAGTGGCTTCTGCCAGCACCCAAGATGGCGGCGAAGGGCGGAAGTGTCGTCACTGCCACACTAAAGATGGCGGTCGTGTGCGCTGTTTTCTGACCTTCTCAATATGGCGGCAGGGAAGGCCCCCCCCCCCCCCCCCCAAGCTGCGTCTATTCGGCTGCCTGAACGCGACGCCGACGCCGACGCCAGCCCAGCGCTTGCACGCAATTTTCTGAGGCGTTTCCCGCTACGCGGACACCGACTGTGGGGTCAGCGGCGCCTGGGGCAGGCGGGAGCATTCAGGCAGTCGAATAGACGGACCGGGGCGGGGGGGGGGGGGGGGGGTCCTTCGCGGCCGCCATCTTGAGAAGGTCGAATAGCCACATCGGTGCGGTACCGGTGACTTCCGCCCTTCTTCGCCAGGAGCGGCGATGGCGGGGAGCCCGGGGAGCAGCGCTGCCGGGCCGGGGGCACCGGGGCGGGTGCTCCGGGCTCGGAGGTGAGCGGGGAACGGGGACAGCCCCGAGCGGACGGTGGGGGCCGCGGGGGATCGGTATTCCGGCCCAGGGATGAGTGTTCCGGCACAGGGGTGGCTGTCCCGGCACAGGGATGCGTTCATGGACTGTCTAATAATATTATTTAACGATCGTGCAAGGAGATCTGTATAAAAAAATCCTCCGTGGTCATCCTTCTCCCAGCCCCGCTGTGTTTTCAGGATCTTGGGGGAAGAGTTTGGGTCTGAACAAGGCTCTCGGGCACAGGGTGGGATTCTTGGGGTGCAGGGCCAGGATTTGGACTCGATGCTCCCTGTGGGTCCCTTGCAGCCCAGGAAATGCTGCGATCCTGTGCCTCTGAGGGTGAAATAAAGGGGAGCGGTGGCGTTTGTGCCCGCTGTGTTCACGGCCCCGCCGGCTCAGGGCGGGTTAAAGGCGCAGCTGCCCCGAGACAGCGGGACCGGCCGGGGCTGCTCGCTCCCGGTGCTGCCGCCTCGTGGGGAGAGCCCGGCACTGCAGCCCGCGCAGGCGCTGGACCACGGGATGGGCGTGGAACAGCAGCGCAGGGGATGCTGAGGCAGCCCAGGGAATGCTGCGGTCCCAGGGAAGGCTGAGGCGTCCCCTGCCCGGGGCACTCGGCAGCAAACCCCTGATGTTGAGCAGAAAAAGGAAAGTTCTGGGTTAGTGGGAGGAGGTTTCTGGAATGGAGCTGGAACAGGTGCTGATCCACTCATGGAATCACGGGCTGGTTTGGCTTGGAAGGGACCACCAGGATCATTTACACTCTGTTTGTTGTCTGATTGCACAGCGAAGAACATCCAGAACTGCCGCCTCACCCTCACGGACAGCAGGAATGTCTTCCATAGCTCTTGTTTTGGAATGGGAATGGCTGTTGGGAGCTCTGGCAGGACCAGGTAAGAAGAGAAATGGGATCATTGTGGCTGCTGCTGGAGGTGGTTTTCTGCTTTCCGGCTGTTCTTCTCATTGATCCTTTCACAGCAGTGTTCTAGGGCACATTTGAGGGTAATTCCAGGAATCTGAAACCAGATAAAAACTGGTGGGGAAAAAATGTGAATGTGATCCATTTCTGGTAGTTCCAAGCTTCTCCCACAACACCGTTCCAGGGGAAAGCTGATAAAAGGGTAAAGATGCAGAGGAACAAGTGCTGTAAAGCCCCCTGGCGCTCTGAGAGAGCAAACCTTCCAGTAGTCCCAGCAGATCTCTTGGAGAAAGTGTGGGATCGCAAGGTTTTCCAGGAAAGCAAAACAAGGGTGGAGATGAGGGAATAGGCTTCCAGTTCTTCCTTGAGCTGAAAGCCTGGGGGAATTGAGAGGGGCCACAAGAACTGTTTGTGTAGGCAAATGGGAGTTTGGGGGCTGAATCTGAGTTTCCCTCTGGGGCATTTTTGAGGGAAAAGCTGAGGTGCTGTTTAAGGGAGAGAATGCAGATTTTTGGGGTGGAAAAGGTTGAATCAATATTGTAGAGGAAGTAAAACGCTGGGGGTAAAAGTGGATGCAATGTGGAGGGGACAGATTGAATATTTTGGAGGCAAAATGGGGAACTGAGTAGTGGAGAGATGGGGAACATTTTGGAGGCAACACTTGACAAACTCTCTGGGGTGGAGAACGACCACATTGAGGGAAAAATGAGGTGATGAGCAGTGGGCACGTAGGGAAGGTCGTGGGGGTAAATCTTGAGAAAAGCCCCGTGGTATTCAAGAAATCCTTGGAAGCAGGACTGAGGAATTCAGTGGTGGAAAAATAGGGGAATTTTGCGGGGGTAAAACTTTAAAAGATCTAAGAGTTGAGAGTGTGTGTTTTTAGGTAGAAAGGATGTCTTGTTGAAGTTGGGCGTCTGGATTGTGGCATTTATGGATCCAGAAAGTAGAAGATAAAGGAGACTCCCAAAGCCTCGGTAGCTGTGTTAAGAAATCCCTGCCAGGGAAGAAAGGTACCTAAACCTCCTAGAAGTAGGGACTAATTGGCATGGGAAGGGGAAAACCCACCCCCAGTGGGAGAGAGCACGCCGGGTAAGGGAAGAGAAGGATGCCCTTAAGAACAAGCAGGGAAGGTGAATTTCTCGGCTTGCTAAAATGTATCAAAAAGTTTGGAACCTGGGTCTGTGTGGAGGCCGGGATTTTCTCGGCCATATGCAGAGCCCAGCACTAGGAATAAAGGAATTCCAGGCTTTACAACGCCAAAAATGCAGTACCAGAGAGTTCTGTTATCCCGAGGACTTGGGGGACATTTGGCAAAAATTTCCGGGGGCCCAGGCTGGACCGAGCTTTTAACGCTCCCCAGATTCACGGGATCGGGGATTCCGGCGTGCCCTGCACGGGTTTTTTCAGGGAAGTCCCAAATCCTTCGTGTGAGCACGAAGCAGAATCCCCTGGGAGCTGTGAAGGCAACAGGATATTTCTTGGGAATTTTGAAGGGTTGGGTGAGTCCTCAGTGTTAGGTTGGAATGAACGCAAATTGTCCGGGAGTTGCTGGTTTGGGGATGGCCGGGTCTGGGTTTGGATTTGTGGGCACCGAGTGTTCCTTGTGTCAGCTTTAGGTCTTCTGGATTGGTGGGAGTAGTCAGAGAAAAGAGAAGGCAATTGAAATGCGGAGCTCCATTCCCGGAGAAATGGTCGGGATGGGAGAGGAAAGGCTGTGGAGCTGCTGGGAGCTCGTGGAGAACGAAAGGATCTGAGGCCTGGAGGCAAAAGCTGTGGAACAAAGCCTGAAAAGGGTGTGGGGTGGGGCGGGAGGGGGAGGAGGGCACCGTGGTGGGGGGAAAGAGGGAAAGGATCCCTGCTCCGGGAATCCAGCAGGGACCAGGAGAGGATCATTTTCCATCCACTGCTCTCAGTGGAATCCTAATAAGGACGGTGGAAGGGAAGTGATTCGTTTGTTCTTAGGTTTGGAATGAAAGGTGCTCTTGCAGAGGGGACTATTGACCTGTTAAAATTCTGTTGGATACAGGAAAAGAGGGAGGAAGCAAGCAGCTGGGGAATGAAGGGGTGGATTTTTTGGTGGATACAGGGAAAGACACGGGAAGGGGCTCTCAAGTAAAATACACCTCACGGGCAGCACCAGGAGAAGCCTCAAGTGCCCTTTTTTTCCAAGCTCTGACATTCCAGAGGAGTAAGCAGTGGTCAGCCCATCACTTTCTGTATTCCTTGGATGCCCAGTGCTTTGTTGGGAAGAGATAATATTTGGAAATGAACAAATCCGGGGATGTAATTTCCTGATAGTAAAGCCCCAGAGAGCCTGGTTTTGATATCCTTCCAGCACCCAAACGCAGCAGAGGGAATCCTGGCGGAGCTGGAAAACGCTGTCGCTCCGTCGGTGGAATTCCTGGGAACTGGAAAGCAGCAGAAGCAGCAAGAACAGAGTTGGAAGCAGGCTCCAGCCAGGTAAGGCAGACACCAAATCCTTTGGAACTGGGCAGGGGTGGGAAGAATGAATTCTTACATTTGTAGCCCAGGGATTCCTGAGCAGGATCCCGGCAGGGAAGACTGCAGGGATCAGGCTGGGGCCTGATCGCAGCTGGGGGCAGCGAGCCTTGGAATTGGCTGAAGGGAAGAAAGAGGGATCCTTTGAGCACAAGGATCAGGTGTCAAATGCGGAGATGGCATCAGACAATTCCTCGGGAGGGTTTAGTTCCTGGGCCAAATCGATCTGCTGCCTTGTGAAGGAGCTCAGAGAGCTGGGAAGAGCCCAAGCAACGCAGGGAATGCACCGGCAGATGAAAGTGCCGGGGAACGGTGGGGAAAAGCATCCGAACAGGGGGCCTCGTTTTGTACAGGGACGGTACAAAAAATTGTCCGAAAGAATAGGAATGGAATGGGATTTTACGTATTCCTCGGAGGCCACAATCCAGTGGGAAGGCTGAGAGAAAGAAACAAGGCCTAAAAAGGCAGATGAGCCAAATCTGCCCAAAGCCTCCAATGGCCACATTCCCTGGCACTGCTGAGGACTTCAGCCAAGCTCCAAGCAAAAGGTGAGCCCCTGATTTTGGTGCCAAGGGAAACTCCAAGTTAAGAATGATCCAAATATGAAGCGCTTCTCACAAAACTCAGCTTTGCAAACCTTTCTTTGGGCTAAAAAAGAAAAGATGGGAATGCCCTTGGCAGAAAAGCAGCTGTGAGGCACAGCAGGCTTCAAATGCCTGTCAGCAGGAGCTCCAGGAGAAACGGCTGCTGGCTCCGGGCATCCTGGGCTTTCCAGGCAGGTTTTGTAGCGGATTGCAAGGCAGTTTTCCTGCCTCTGGGGGGTGGCACCTGCATCCCGCTGGAAAGGGAAAATGTGGAGAGAGGGGCAAGCGGGAAGACGGTTGCTGATGTGTGTCCTTGGATCGCAGTTCCTCCCGGTGAGTCTGTGCTGCTGGAAGTTTGAAGGAGATCAGTCCTGGAGTACGTGTGGGTTCACCTGTGGGGTTTGGGAGCGACGCCGGCCATGAAATTCCAGGGATGTTCCCTTTGCTGGAGTGAGAAGCAGTGGAAGCACTTTGCTGTCTGCTTCTTCATCGCCTTCGCCTCGGTCCCCTGGGGCTCCAGGTAATCCCCTCTCACCTTTGCTTTTCCAAGGGTCTCTAAATGAGGGCTTGAGCTTTGGTGTAGCTCCCTTTACAGGGAAGAGCTGTTCCAGGAAAGGTCTCCTGGTCTGGACCGATGGCGTTGCAGGAAGAGCAGGAAACCCCGCAGCTCCTGTGGCTCCCTCATCTGATTTGCCTGCAGGCAGCAGCAAGGATCATTCCCAAGTGTCATCCCCTGGCTCCGTGACTCGGTGAGGTTGTGTTCCCCCAAAGGCCAGGGGCCGCTTTGTTTTGCGGCTCACGAAAGTCCAGCTCGGTGGTGCTGGGTTTGGTTTTTGTGTGTAATGAAGGCACTAAAAAATTCCCCTCCTTCACTGGCACAGCCCTGGAGTGGGAGCAGATTCCCCTTATCCCGCAGTTATCCCGCTCCTGCCCTGGATCCCTGCGGTGCCGTGTGTTCTCCAAGCTCACAGCACTGCTGGCTCTAAACAAGAAAAACAATCCCTGTTCCTTCTCTTCTCCGTCCTTGATGTTCCCAGGCCCTGCATCTCCCTGGCTATTCCCTGTGGGAGTCTTCATCTCCATCCCACCTTATCCCGATCAGGTAAGGGTCTGAGACGTGTTTAGCAGCAAATGCATTCCTGTGAAGAAAGCCAAGAGCAAAGAGCATCCAGATGCAGAGAAGTCTTTAGAAAAGCGTTCCAGACGTGCAAATGAGGGATGTGTCTTCCTGCATCTCCTGTTGTTTTTCTCTGTCACGTTTTGGAAGGGTTTCTCTCAGTGATTTCCTGCAGTCCAGGTGCGTCCCTTCTTTTGTCCAAATCCAGTGCCAGAGGATCGAACAACTGACGAGTGGGGCCTGGGATGAAAACGGTTCTCCTAAAATGAGGGAAACAATGCTAGAAGAGAAATGAGCATCCTTTTAATGCCTGGAATAAAAATGCTGGAAAAGGGCACTTTTTATTTGATATGGTGTCATTCTCCTTTTTTTTTTTCCATAGCTAAAACTCCACGGTGAGCAATCAGAGCAGAAATAGGAAATGCAGGAGTCTTGGATTCCACAGTGGGATTAACTTCCCTTTTCTGCTCTCTTTCAGGACAGGAAAAACCACTGAACTCGCCCCATCTTTGGGACCAAGAGCTGTGGTGTTGGAGTAGGCAAAGCCAGCTAGGGCCCCCCTTGTCCTGCCCATGGTGTGGGTCAGGGACAGGCTCCTCTTCTCCTCTGCGCTGGGATGAACTGCCTAGGGAATGCTATTTTTGACAGCCCGGTCCTAGCCCCGGCTACTGGAAATGGGCGGAGGTGAAGAGGCAAGTGCCAGAGTTGCTTGGGGATGATGGAATTGTGGTGTTTGGCTGTGCCCAGAGGGGCAGGTTGGGCATTTCTGTGTGTCTGAGGACCGGTTTGGGTGCTGGGGAGCCCGGGGAGCCGAGCTCTCAGTGCATTCCCAGCTCACCCGGGGGTGGGAGCTGGTGCAGGGCTCTGGTCGGGCTCGGGGCAGGCCCTGGCCCCGGCACAGACACGCTGGGGTGGTTTGGGGCCGCTTGGGGAGCCGTGGGAGGAGAATGAGGGATGGTGCTGGGCGGAGCGATCGGCCTGTGCTCGTGTCAGCGCAGCCGTGCAGGGCACTGGGATCTGGGTAAAACACCGGCTCTCCTGGTGTTCAGGGAAGCAAGGTCTGTATTTATCCATACATATTTATCCCTACATATTTATCCCTATATTTATCCATATGTTTATCCATGTATTTACCCATGAATTTATTCCTATATTTACCCATGTATTTACCCAGGTATTTTATGAACACTCAAGTGCCATATCCATGTATTTTATGAGCACTTCCAGGGTTGGTGACTCCACCACTGCTCTGGGCAGCTGTTCCAGCGCTGGACAACCCTTCCCATGCTGGGCCAGGAGATGGATTCTGGAAATGCAGACTCCGAGGAGCAGGGGATTAAGGCAGCATTGGATTCCTTTATTCTCCCAGAAGGATAAAGGAGATTTATCCCCAGACGAACCAGAGGTGATCACACTGAGGTCATTAGTGGGATTTCTTCCTTACTCCCACAAATACCCACTGGGGTGACAGAGTTCCCTACAAGGGCGGTGTTGGAAGGAGCTGCTGGCATGTTTTGCTGTTTATTGGGATCCACAGGATGTTTGGTGTCTCTCAGAGCTGTTCCAGGCTCTCCACAGACCCAAACACTCCTCACACTTCTCCTCAGAGTAGAGAGGTTTCCCAGAGTGCTGGTTTTTAATTTCAGATGCTGGGATAACGACACGGCTTCAGGAGGCAGGAGACTCATTGTGCTGTGCCTCAGTCCAGGCAGGGACAACCCCCAGCTAATAAAAACCTTTTTAAAGCACAAAAAGTCCCATTAAACTGATATTATAAAGGCTGCAAATTGAAGCAGGCCTCAATCAGAAAGCAGCAGAATTTAATTCCCCCCCTTACCCATTTGCATGATCATCTCCTTCCTAATTGCCCATCCACGCTTTTCCCACAGAAGTGCTGTCCCGAGGTTGGAGATGGTTCCAGCTTTATGGAGCTTTGATCTTTATCTGGTTTTACTTTTTACAGAGCACAGAACCCGAGAGTGGCAACTGCTTTCCTCTTGTTCCTCCTGTGGCAGTGAACTGCTCTTCCCGAGGACGGCTGCAGGAATTCTCAGGCAGCAGAACGTATGGAATGCCAGGCACGCTACAGAATTCCAGTGGGAGCAGCAGGAACTTCTGTTCTTTACTGGCAGGGCTGTGCCATGAAGGGGAGCTCGGAGATATTGGTCAGCTCAGGGAATGAGCCTGGCTCATGGTAAGGAAATTCACTGTGCAGTTACTTTGGGCCCTTTCTCTCCTCCTTCTCCTTCTCCTTCTCCTTCTCCTTCTCCTTCTCCTTCTCCTTCTCCTTCTCCTTCTCCTTCTCCTTCTCCTTCTCCTTCTCCCTCTCTTCCCAACACCAGTTCCAGACCTCAGTATAATCCATGTTCCCACAGCCTGACCTTGCAGTTTTCCCAGTTTAGCAGCCCCAGCCACACTTGCAGCCTCTCTGTCTGGACTTTGTCTTGCTGAAATCTCCCTTTGTTGATCCTTTGCTGCCTGACCTTTTATCCAGCAATAACGTGCAGTGGGTGGAAGCTTCTCAGAATTCCCTCCCTGTTCCACTGGAAACATTCCCAAGTGGAAGCAGCTGCACTGCCCATCAGCACTTGCCTGCTTTTAGGGGTGGTTGAGGCATGAAGGATGCAACAAATGGAGTTGGCTCCAAGGGGATGAAATGCTCCCCCTGAGGCTGCTCAGAGAGCTGGAGCTGAGGAATCCGGGTGGGAATCACTCCAAGAAAAAGGAAGGAAAAGAGAGCAGAGGAACAGGGATGCAATTCCAACCTCTCCAAGGACTGGGATGGGCACATTCACCAACACCATTTAATCTAGACACGATTTCTTCTTTGCCTCTGGCTGCCAGGAGCAGGATGAGCAGTTTAATGAGTTTAAATAGTGAATAGTTTAATTAGCTGGAAGAGACTGGATCAATAGCTGCTTAAACAAACAACTGGATCCCTGTTTCCAAGCTTGGATGTAGTTTTGGAAGGTTCCTGGCAGTTTGGCAGGGATTAGTGATGCTGAGAATGTGCTTTTTTGTGGGTTTGGGGCTTTTACTCCTGTTCACGTGGCTGCTCTTTTTCTTGTTGAGTGGAAAACAGGAGGGAAAGAGCAACGATGGAAGGAATTCCACTCTTGCTGCTTGAAGGGATGGATCAGGAAGGGAACAGGCTGCAGGGAATTTGGAGTGCAAACTGAGATCTCTCCGATATTTTCGGCTCAGTCAGTCCATCAGTGCTTGGTGGCTGTTTAGGCCACGTGCAAGGTGAATGATGGTGCACATGGCAGAGCTGCTGGTGGCTCCTTCCCCTGCCCGGCTGTCAGTCACCCTGCAGGGTGCTGGAGCAGCGTGCCAGAGGCCGTGGATCCTATGGATCCCATGGATCCCAGGGGCGTGATCAGGAGCCTGGGCCTGCTGGCCACTCCTTGCTCTCTCTTACCCTGATTTTTCAGCTCTGCAGCGAATCCAGCTTGAGTTTTTCAACCCCCTAGAAACCCAGGGACCTTTCATGTCTGTTCTCAGATCTGGGATTTAAATCCAGCCCTTATCAAAGCACCCCGTGACCAGGGAGGCCCTGAATCCCAGCAGGGATCTGATAAAGAGGGACCTGACATCCTAAAGAAACCCTTTGAAATCCTGCTGGGATTGATTTGTATCCATAATGGAGCCCCGAGCTCTCTGCCAGGGAGAGATGAAGCTGCTCCTTTGCTTTATTATCCTCAGGCCCTTCCCAGCTTTGAGGGAAATTCAGTCCCTCTTCAAGCCCCAAAATCATGGAAAAGCTCCTTTGTATCCTTTCCACAGCCCCTACGTGGATTAATCAACTTTTTATTTGATATGGTGTCATTCTCCTTTTTTTTTCCATGGCTAAAACTCCACGGTGAGCAATCAGAGCAGAAATAGGAAATGCAGGAGTCTTGGATTCCACAGTGGGATTAACTTCCCTTTTCTGCTCTCTTTCAGGACAGGAAAAACCACTGAACTCGCCCCATCTTTGGGACCAAGAGCTGTGGTGTTGGAGTAGGCAAAGCCAGCTAGGGCCCCCCTTGTCCTGCCCATGGTGTGGGTCAGGGACAGGCTCCTCTTCTCCTCTGCGCTGGGATGAACTGCCTAGGGAATGCTATTTCTGACAGCCCGGTCCTAGCCCCGGCTACTGGAAATGGGCGGAGGTGAAGAGGCAAGTGCCAGAGTTGCTTGGGGATGATGGAATTGTGGTGTTTG
Organism: Coloeus monedula; assembly: GCF_965178545.1. Lineage (NCBI taxonomy): Eukaryota > Metazoa > Chordata > Aves > Passeriformes > Corvidae > Coloeus > Coloeus monedula. The sequence goes on along the minus strand of NW_028120816.1, from coordinate 675,102 downwards.
GCTGTGCCCAGAGGGGCAGGTTGGGCATTTCTGTGTGTCTGAGGACCGGTTTGGGTGCTGGGGAGCCCGGGGAGCCGAGCTCTCAGTGCATTCCCAGCTCTCCCAGTGGTGGGAGCTGGTGCAGGGCTGGGTGACAGCCTCTGGTCGGGCTCGGGGCAGGCCCTGGCCCCGGCACAGACACGCTGGGGTGGTTTGGGGACGCTTGGGGAGCAATGGGAGGAGAATGAGGGATGGTGCTGGGCGGAGCGATCGGCCTGTGCTCGTGTCAGCGCAGCCGTGCAGCGCACTGGGATCTGGGTAAAACTCCAGCTCTCCTGGCGTTCAGGGATGCAAGGTCTGAGGCACTGGATTTACTTGGGGCTTTCCAGGACAGCAGGAACAAGAGGAGGTGTGGTGCCAGAGGTGCGTCCCCTCCGGTTGCATTTCCCTCTTTCCCATTTCCATTTCCTCCTCAGTGCAGGTGTCCCCTGCAGCCCATGAGCACGGGGCCGGTGACAACTCCCTGTCTGTAGAGGGATTCCTTATGGAACAAGGGCAGATGACACTTGTGTGAGGCTTACGACTGTTAGAATTAGACCGGGATGGGTTTAAGGAAAACTAGAATCGTGTGTTAATCTTACTGGTCAATGAACAAATGGAATCCATACTTCTATAAGAAAAAATATAGTGTATGGAGCATATAGAAGAAGCTGTTTTTGCCTGCTGCTGCTGCTTGGCTGTATCATGTAACCCCATTCGAACTCTGCCTTCAAGACAGCTGTGAGACCGTGAAATAAAGAACTTAGCAGAACAGCAGCCTCCTCTGCTCTTTCACCCTGGTCCGAGAAGGAGGGGTACCCTGTCAAAGGCTCAACACTTGCCTTTCTGACTTTGTTTCTAAATTTCTACCTTTCTAATTTTGTTTGTTTCTAATTTTTTTGTTTGTTTGTTTCTAACTTTGTTTGTTTTTAACTTTCTACCTTTAGAAACGTGTTCGTTTCTTGTATTTTACCTCTTTGTTTGTTTCTAAATTTCTGCCGTTGTAACTTTGTTTCTAACTTTCTACTTTTAAAGTTTCATTTGTTTTTAACTTTTTACCATTCCTCCCAGCGAGGGATGTGTGCAGAATACTAAATCGTGTTAAGTTCTTCATTTTTACATCTATAGGCAAATGCTACTGATGTAGATGTAAATTCATTTTGAAATGAGCCAGCCCTCTCTCTCTACTCTGTCGCATACAGCAATATAAGAAGCTGGGAATAGAGATCCGCAGGTTTTGAGAATAAGGAGCCGGCGTTTTTCTGTAGGAAGGAAAGCAGCAAGCGCCTGGCCCCAGGAGCCGAGACGCTCGGGCTGCAGGAGCTGCAGAGCGCCCGGAGCCGGCTTTTCCCTGTGCTCTGTGCCTGCCCCCGGGCTGAGCTGGGCGGCGCTGCTGCCGCCCGGTGGCGGCTGAGCCGAGAGGGCGGCGGCCTCGGTGGCTGCCGAGCGTGGCAAGGAGCGGGAGCGAGCGGGGCGGTGTCTGTCAGCGGAGGGGAGGGTCCCGGGAGCGGCCCCGGTGCGGCCCCGGTGCGCGGGGCGGGCCCGGCCCGGGAGAGAGGGGCGGGGCCCCGAGCGATGGAGCCGCCCCCGTGCCGGGCAGGGCGGGCCCCGGGGCCGGGCGGGGCCGGGGCTCTGGGGCGGGGCCGAGCGGGGCCGGGCGGGGCCGGGGGCGGCTTCAGGGGCGGGGCCGGGCCCGGCTCAGGTGCGCGGGGCGGGGTCCGCACAGGTGCGCGGGGTCCCAGGGCGGCTGCGCAGGGCGGGGCCGAGGTGATTTAAGCCCCCGAAATCGCCCCTGCCGCCATTTGCTCCCTCAGAGCTCGGGGAGGCTGCGGCCGGGCCGGGCTCCCCCGGCGTGGCCCGGGAGAGGCCCCCGCTCCCCCTCTTTCTTCCCCCTGTTTCTCCTGCCCTTATCCTCCTCCTTCTTCCCCCGCTTATCACCTCTTTCCTACCCCCCCCAGTTTCTTTCTCTCTCCCCCACACCCTCCCTGTCTCTCCCAGTCCCCTGCCTGCCCTCTCCCCAGCGCCCCCCCACCCTCTCTCCCTGCTCCCCTGTGCATCCCCGACCCCCCCCGCCTCCTTTCTCCCCCACCCCTCCTTTCTCCCCTCTCCGTACCCCGCTCCCCAACCCGACTCCCCTCTCTTCCTCCTCCTCTGACCATCATCCCTCCCCCTCACCCGACCTTTCCCTTCCCCCCTCGTTCTCCCCAACCCACCCCGACTCCTCTCCCTACCCCATCTCATCCCTCCCCTTTCCCTCTTTCCCCCGCAGCCGCGGGGCTCGGGGCGCCGGAGAATAAAGCCCAGAGGGCCGGAGCCCGGCGCCCCTGCCCTCGCTGGAGCCTCGCACGGGGGACCCGCTCGGCGGGTCCCCCGTGCAGTACAAAAACAGCGCCGGGGCTCCGGCTTTCCACACATCACACTGGGGATCCCCTCCTCAGGAGGGGTTCCCGGGGGGGGTGGTGGGTTTTGGGGAGGGTGGTGGGTTGGGGTGGGCCCCCTCCTCAGGAGGGGTTCCCGGGGGGGTGGTGGGTTTCGGGGAGGGGGGTGGGTTGGGGTTGGGGTGGGCCCCCTCCTCAGGAGGGGTTCCCGGGGGGGTGGTGGGTTTCGGGGAGGGTGGTGGGTTGGGGTTGGGGTGGGCCCCCTCCTTAGGAGGGGGTCCTGGGGGGGTGGGTGGGATGGGCCCCCTCCGGAGGAGGGGGTCCCGGGAGGGGGTCAGGGTGGGCCCCCTCCGGAGGAGGGGGTCCGGGGGAGGGGGGTGGGGCGGAGGGGGGACTTTCCCCCCCTCCAGTCCCCGCCCCCTCTCCCGGACCCCTCCTCCGGACGGGGCTCACCCCGGCCCCCTCCCGGGACCCCCTCCTCCGGACCGGGGCCCCGGAGGGGGGGGGCGGGTGGGGTGGGGGGGTCCGGGCGGGAGGGGCTGTTGGTTTGGCCTGTGGTCTCTATGTCTGTTCATGCCACAGAGTGACGTGACCCCCCTCTGCTTCCCCCCCCCCCACCCCCCTCCCCGAGGCCCCGGTCCGGAGGAGGGGGTCCCGCGGAGGGGGCTGGGGTGAGCCCCGTCCGGAGGAGGGGGTCCGGGAGAGGGGGCGGGGACTGGAGGGGGGGAAAGTCCCCCCTCCGCCCCACCCCCCTCCCCCCGACCCCCTCCTCCGGAGGGGGCCCACCCTAACCCCCTCCCGGGACCCCCTCCTCCGGAGGGGGCCCACCCCAACCCACCACCCTCCCTGAAACCCACCCACCCCCCCGGGACCCCCTCCTGAGGAGGGGGCCCACCCCAACCCACCACCCTCCCCGAAACCCACCACCCCCCCGGGAACCCCTCCTGAGGAGGGGATCCCCAGTGTGATGTGTGGAAAGCCGGAGCCCCGGCGCTGTTTTTGTACTGCACGGGGGACCCGCCGAGCGGGCCCGGCCCGTGTGGGGCTCCAGCGAGGGCAGGGGCGCCGGGCTCCGGCCCTCTGGGCTTTATTCTCCGGCGCCCCGTGCCCCGCGGCTGCGGGGGAAAGACGGGACAGAGGATGGGAATAAGGGAGCAGAGGGGGTCAAAGAAGGACCGCAGGTGGGGGGTTCGGGGTGTGCAGGGAGAGGTGGGATGGGGGGACAGGAAAGGAGGCGGGGGGAAGACGAGGACGGAGCACAAGTGGGGGGTCAAGGTGCAGAGGGGAAACGAGGGAAGAGGAACAGGGGGAGGTGAAGGGGGAAGGAAAGGTGGGAGACGGAGGGGGAGGATTGAGGGCAGGTGGGGGGAACTGCGAGGGGAAGGGGAGCAGGGTGAGGGGGCAGGGGGGACCCGGGATGGGGGCGAAGGAACGGTGGAGAAGGGGAGAGAGGGTGGAGGGGTAGGGCAGGGTTGGGGTGTGTAGGGGGACAGGGAGGGGGGATGGGGGGGACCGGGCCGGGGGGGGAGGGAGGGGAGGGCTAGGGGGGAGAGGGGGGGGGGTAGGGGGGGGGGTGTAGGGGGTGGGGGAGGGGAGGCAGAGGGGGGAGAACGGAGAAGGGTTAGAAGAAGACAAACTAACACAAATATAAAGGAAAAGAACTACAGAGACATAGAAATATGGAAATACAGAGATCTAGAGCCCGGTCCGGCCACAACCGTTCCCACGGAGCGCCGAGGGAGCAAATGGCGGCGGCGCCGATTCCCGAGGCTTAAATCCCCTCGGCCCCGCCCCGCGCAGCCGCTCTGGGGCCCCGCGCACCTGTGCGGACCCCGCCCTTCACACCTGTGCCGGGCCCGCCCCGCCCCGCCCGCGCCCGTAAATGCCGGCGGATCCGCGCCCGCTCCGCTTTGTGCGGTGGATGCTCATCCTGCTCCTCCCGGGCTGTGGCGGGACCGTCGTTCGGAGCGCTGTGCGGAGCCCGGCACCGGGGGCTACTCCCGGCGCTGCGCCGAGCCCGAGGCGCTGAGGTGGGAACGGGACCCGGGCCCTGGGATTCGGGGCTGGGTCCTGTCGGTGTCTGTTGGGGGTCCCGGGCCGAGCCGCTTGTCTCTCGGCGGGCGGGGTGCGGCTGCCGGGCTCGGAGAACTGAGGTGGGATGGGGGATGGCATTAGGCATCGGGATCGCCGCGGCTGGCAAGTGCCGCTCCGGGATTGGCGCTGGTGCCGAGCCCGGCGCTGCCGCTCCGGCTGCGGCCAGCGCGGGGCTGGGCTCCCGCCGGAGCTCCGGCTACGCTCCCGCTGCGGCCGTGGGGAGCCGGGGCCGTGCCGGTGCCGGGCCCGCCGGGAGGGCGGCGCTTCCCCGCAGCAGGCACTGGATCGCGCCTGGAAGCGGCCGGGCCGCGGGGACCGCCCGTGCCCGCCCCGGCCCCCCCCGAGGCCGCCGCTCCCTCAGCGCCGCCCGCCCTGTGGGGCGCCCCCTGGCGGAACCGGAGCGCCGGCGCTCCCGGCCCGGCCCCGCCCGCAGCCCCCGCGGGGACGCGGAGCTCCCCCAGCCCCGGCACTGCCGAGGTCGCCGCACCCCCTGCGCACGGCAGCGCCCGCCTCCCCCTGCCCCGGGCCGCTCCCCCGGGGGCCTCCCGCCCGCCGCGGCCCCGCCCAACCAGCGCGGCTGCAGCGGGACGAGCCGCTCCCCCGGCCCGGCCGCTGGCGCCGAGGCCGCTGCTGCCGCTCCTGCTCTGACTGCGCCCGCTGCGGGACCGGGGCCTCGCCGGGGCTCGCTGCTGCTTGAGCCGCTCATCCCACAACTGCCGCTTGAGACCTGATGCTCTCCTTCCTCCCCCCCCGCTTTCTCTGCGGCTTGCACGCTCCACTGCAAAAACCTCTGGCTTTAAAAGGCCAGGGAAAAATGTTTCTTCTTTATTTCCAGAGCACAGGAGATCCTGAGTGGCAATGGCTACACAAGGACCACCAAGTCGAACCCTTATGTGAATGGCTCCTCTGGCCACTGAACCCACACCTGGGCACTCTCAGCACCCTGCTCCAGCCAAGCCAATCTCAGCTCCTGGCAATGTCCTGCCTGGGATAGGAATGCCAAATGCCAGCAAGATCATTCCTATGCAAATACAACTCCTTCTTTTATGCTAATGCTGCTTGCCACACCAGCCCCTGTAATTGCCATAGGGCAGAGCTCCATGGCCAGCACCTGATCATGCAACAACACAGGTGAGCAGTTGTGTGACAGCACTGAACTCTTCCCATAACCCTGATTTCCTGCCCTTTCCAGGATTTACCCAACAGCTGTAAAGGTGCTTGTTCCATGGCCCTTTCCAGGGAGAAATGAGCAAGGCAAGTCCTGAGGGTTCACTTGGTCCACGGCCAAAGCTCTTCTGGAGAGGGTCAGGGCTGCTCCTGCCTGCAGAGGGGCCTTTCCCACAGGTGAGTGTTCACAGCCCAAAATCCCAGGGGCTGCTGAGGCCGGGCCAGCTTTTGTGGCCCAGAGCTGCACAGAGCTCTCAGCGACTCCTGCTCACTGCCAGGAGTGTTCCTTGGTGCTCCTTCCGTGTGTCCCAGCTGGCAGGGAATGGGGGGAAGGAGAAGACCAGGAGGCCCAGGAAGGGAAGCAGCAGCTCTTGTGCTTTGGATTTGCAGAGAGGAGCTGTGCCTGCAGTGTCTTGCCCGTGGCACGCAGTGTGCCAAACACACATCCCCGGAACGGGCACTGGGCTGCCCGGGCAGCGCTGGGATGGACATGGATAAAGGGCTGCCCGCGGCCCCTCGGCCAGGGGCTGCTCTGAACAGGCACCCAGAGATGCTTCAGTCCCGACAGACCCCACTGACACCCCAAAAATGCCCCAAGGAACAGCTGGCACTGGGCAATGTCAGAATGGGCTGTTTGCAGAGGGGCTCAGACAGCAATTCCCAGTGCTGACCTCCCACACACCTGCCAGCTATGTCCCAGCCACCCAAAATGCCTTCCCTTCCAGCCTGAGGCCATCATCCCTCAGCAGTGTTAAAGCCAAGGCAAGCTTCGCCCACAGCAATGAAATGCTAAGCAATGCCCTCAGAGATGCCTTCAAATGAAAGGTCAGAGTCAGAGAAATCTCTTTGGATTGAGTTGGGAGTTTTTGGGGAGCCAGCTGGAACTGCACAACTGATGGAAAGCTTTCCCAGGTGGCTCCCACTGCAGGTGCCCTGAAGGCAGGGATGTGCATCCCTTTCCTGAGGGAAAAGAACTTGCAGAGGCCACTCCTGAGGCTCTGGAATGAAATCAACTCCTGCAGGGAGAGAAGTCCTCCCGTGGGCACAGGGGCTGCCTCAGCACGGGCTGGGAGCGTGTCCAGCCAGTGCCTGTTCCTGCTTTCAAATATCACCTGGAGCCCCAGCTCGGGGGGTGCAGGCAGCTGAATTCCAGGGAACTCTGTCAGGTGCCCCCAGGGACATTGGGGGGGGGGCTGGGGGATGAGGGTTACAAACAGCAAATTCTATGGAACATGAAGCTGTCCTTGCCCTGACCCTGCTGAGCTTCCCTGGAAGCTCTGCTGGGTCCTGACACAGCTGGTGTTAAATAGGCAGCTCTGCATGGGAATATCCATGCTCCAGGAGGCGCTGGGAGGCTATGCCAGTGGCAATTCAGCAGGGAATTCAGGGCTTTGGGTAGAATTCATCTGAACTAGCAAAGCCAACCCCCAAATCTGCGCACCACCCAGGGAACAATCTTTGTGCTGCCCTGGCAGCCAAAGCCCCTGGGCTGGGAAATGTCAGCAGGCAAATGGATGGAATGATCTAAATGCCAGCATCCCCCAAAGGGACAATGCCATCACCTCCCTTTGCTCCCAAAGTGTCCACTGTGTTCCCCACAGGTACCCTGGGGATGCCAGGGAGGTGCCTTTGCCCACAGTGCCTTTCTCCTGCCCCTCTCCAGCCTGAGGCCTCTTCTCCCTTCCCTGCCAGCTGATGCCAAGGAAGGAAGACACAGTGAGTGCTGAGTTGACCTCCAAATAGTCCTTCCCTCACCTTGAGATGACCTGAGATTTTACCCCCAAAATGTCCCCATCTGCCTCCTTCTGAGTTCCTCATTTTTTACAAGGAAGCATTCTTTCTCTGCTCTGGAGATTACCACAAGATTTGCCCCCAAAACTTTCCCCACCTGTCCACTACCTCTTTCCTCATTTCCACCTCAATCTTTTCATTCTTTGCCCTACAGATGCTTTCAATTTTTACCCCTCTGAACTTCCCTACCTGTCCATAAGTGATTACCTCAGTTTACCCCATCAAGTGCATTCTCTCTGCTACAGATCACCTCAGATTTTACCTCCAACATTTTCCGTACATCTCCACCACTGACTGAGTACTTTATTTTTACCTCCAAATACTCATTTTCTACCATGGAGATTCCCTCAAGTTTTACCTGCCAGATTTACCCACCTGTCCACAGCAATTCCCTCTGTTTACCTCAGGATGCTCCTGCTCTCTCCTAGAGATGACCTCACATTTTACCCCCTCAGTTTTCCCTACCTGCCCAGTTCTGATCACCTCCTTTTTACCTCAAAACATGAGTTCTTTCTTCTACAGATGAACTCAGATTTTATTACCAAAATGTCTATTTTGTCCCCTGTGCACTGACTAGATTTTAAAACCCAAACCACGCAGGTTATGTCTGTCTTACCCCCAAAATGTTCATTCTGTCCCCTACAAATTAGGTCAGATTTTTTCTCAAAACCACTTATGGTTCCTACATAATTACCTCAGGGTTTGCCCCCCACATTCTACCTCATCTTGACTACTGATCACCTCATTGCTTCCTCAATATGTTCATTCTTTGCCCTACAGATCTTCCCAAGTTTTACACCCCAAATTTCCTTGCCTAGCCCCAGTGATTGCCTCAGTTCATGTCAGTGGTCACACTCTCCCTAGAGATTACCTCAAGTTTAACCCCCAAAATTTTCCTGAACTGTCCACAACTTATTACCTCATTTTTACCAAAAAAGATTCATTCTCAACCTTTAGATCATTTCAAGTTTGACCCCCCAAAATTCCCCTACCTGTCCACTACTGATTCCCTCATTCTTCCTTCAATATTTATTTCCTTTCTACCATGTAGCTTCTATCAAGATTTACCCCCAAAGTTTTCCATCTGTCTACTACTGCTTACCTCATTTTTACCTCAAAATGTTCTTTCTACAGCTTATTTAATATTATTTTTACACAAGTTTCCCTATCTGCCCACAACTGATTCCCTCATGTTACCTCAGTGTGTTCATGCTCTCCCCTAGAGATTAGCTCAGATTTAGCCCCCAAATTTTCCCCACATGCTCAGTATTCATCACCTCCTTTTTCCCTCCAAGTGTTCATTCTCTGCTCTTGAGACTTTGTCAAGTTTGGCCTCCAAAATTTTCCTTCTTTGTCTATTACTGAGTACCTCATTTTTGCTCCAAAATATTCATTCTGTCCCCTACAGATTACATCAAGTTTTACCCCCCAGTTTTTCCTTCCTGTACAATATTAACTCTTTTCTGCCCCAAAAATGTGCATTCTTTCCCCTAAACATCACCTCAGCTTTTCCCTCAAAAATGCCACCTTGCTCTGCTTGACATCACCTCCCATTTTCCTACACAAACAATTCTTGTGTCCCCTCTCAGTCACCCCAGGTTTTCAGCTGAAAATGTCTCCTCTGTCCCCTCAAAGTCATCCCAGGTTTTCCCAGTGAGGAGCTGCAAGGAATTCAGGCAGGGCCAATGACACCAGGGAACAGCTGTAAATTCAGAGGCAGAGAGAGAAGATCTACCAGGAAAGGGGAAAGGTTCAGAAAACATTTCTGCAATTAATTAATAATTATTTCCAGTTCCCCACTGAGAAGAACACAACCTCACAGCTGTTAAGGCCTGACAGTTCCCTGCAGGGAGAGCTCAGCCCATGTGCCCAGAGGCAATCGCAGCATCTGAAAGAAAGAAAGAAGCAGCAAAAGGTGATTGCTTCTCTTTCAAAGTTATTTCAAGTGCTCACACCCAAACCCACCTTTGCTCTTGATTCTGGCCGGGTGCATGGTGAGCGCTGGGCACAGGTCATGTCATCCATGCTGGTGTGAGTGATGCTTTCTGGGGGAAATCAGCTGATCTCCAAAGTTCCCTTCCTGCCCTGTGCCTGATCTGCACAGGAGAAAACCTCTTCCAGGAAGGGATTGTGCTCCCTCTAATCCCATTTGCCCAGTCTGTTCCATGGGGATATTGCCAGCCTGGGGCAGCAGAGGCACACGCAGCTCTCAGCACTCCCTGCTCCAAGCACAGCTCTGGGCTCCTTTGCAGACTGCCTCTGCCATGGGGTTTTCTCCAGGAGAAGCCAAGGAATTGCTCCTGGAAGGGTGCAGATTAAGTTATCCCAAAGGGAAGCAAAGAGTAAGTACTCCAGGAAGAGCCCTTGGGATCTGCTGGGCTGAGGTGGGAAGGGGACATTCATTCCCTGCAGGGCCAATACACAACAACCTCCAAGCCAAAGCACAGACTGGCAGGTGCGGTCTGACAGCAGCACTCTGACAAACCTCCTTGTCATTCTTCCCTGCAGTGACTTTTGCAAGCAAACACTGAAGCTGACAAGCCCAGAAGCTCCATCCAGCCACTCTGGAAGGAAAGGATACTCCCAGGGATGAGGCACATTCCCAGCAAACTCTCCCAACACAGCCTGGAGGCAGTGCTGGAGCTCGGGTGTGGGGCTGGGAAGGGCTGCCAGGAGCACGCAGCCCCCAGGTGGGGTGGGAGCCGCAGCAGCAAATTCCCACAGGCTGATGGCACAGCAGAGAGACAAAGGCCAGCAGTGCCCACGGGAGGTGCAGGGTTAATTCTGCTCCCTGCCCTGCCCCATCCCCGCAGGAAATCTCCAAGGGGGAGAGAAACTCTCAGGGTGCCCAAAATGCAGCATCTGTCACCCTGATCCAGCTTCAACTCAGCATGGGGGGCCAAACTCCCCCCACAGGTAAACACTGAGCTGACCTGGTCAGTCTCAAACACAGCCCCAGTTCTCACCTCCAGCCTGCTCCTGGGGCTGCTGCCACATTCCTGACAAGGAGCCCCTTTGGACAGGGCTCTCTGTGTGTCTCAGGTGCTGGGCACTGCAGGGACCAGGGCAGCCCCCTCTGGGGACAATTGGGGATTCATCCCACACCATGGGCAGGACCAGGGGCCCTCCAGTACAGGCTGGTGGGGCCAGAGCCCATTGGGTTTGGCTGCTCAAACACCAAAGCTTTTGGCAAAGATGGGACAAGTTAAGTGGGTTTTCCTGGCCTGAGAGAGAGAAGAAATTGTTGAAATTAAGCATGGCAATTAAGTCCACTGTGGAAGTCAAAGGCTCCTGGCTTTCCCACTCCTGTTCTGATTGCTCACTAGAAGGTTTTATCCATAAAAAAATGAGAGGTGGCACCAAATAAAAGAGCTCTTTTTCAACATTTTTCCCCTACTTACTTTCATACCTAAAAAGGATGTCCATTTTTTCTTAGTGTATTCTTTGCCTAATTTTAACAGAACTGTTTTCCTTCCAGGCCCCACTTGTGGGTTCTTCACTCCTTTGCCATTGGACTTTGGACAAAGGAAGAGAAGCATCTGCTCCAAACGGGTGTCATCCTATGGGGAACACCCCCTGTACCAGCCCCAGCCTGGGCCAAGCACGCTGCCTCACTCTCCCCATTCTGGATGCTGGCTCCAATCCAGTCTGAGTTTTCCCCTGTTTTCCATGTCTAAGGACAGGAACTTGTCCTGGTCAGGGTGTAAGGCCTTAAACTGCACCTTGATCTGGGGGGCTGGGACTGGGATTCCAGCAGGGAATTCACTGTTTTACAAATAAAAGTTATTCCAGGGAGCTGCTGCTTCACCACACAGTGTCAGCAAAAGAGAGAGAACACCAAAGGTGTATCCAAAACCAAGGATGGAATGATTCCTCCTGCTTTGAGTGGGATCAGGGCTTATGCTGCCCTGGAATGACAAAGAACTTCTCCCTCAGCCCCCTAGAGAGCCCTCAAAAAGCCAAAGTGCAGCAGGGAAGGAAGGAAAGGCACCTGCTGGGGACAGCACAGCTCCAGCTGCTCATGGGGACTGGGACTGAGTCTGGAGCCAAAAGCCCCTTCCCAGGCTGGAGGGGCTTGCCTAAAGCACCACCTCTGGGAAGCAAAGGGCTATGGAAGAAATGGAGTGGGAATTTACAATAATAATCATAATGGATCGGGAAAGAGCAACAACAGAAGCAACAATCATTCCAAGGGAGCAGGAGGGATGCTGAGCTTTAAACAAGGTTTGAGTGAGGCAGCAGCTCCTGGCAGTTCTAACCCACAGCTCCAGCTCTGCGATTCCAGGAGCACTGCAAGCTCCTCCTGCCCAGTCCCTGGCTTTGCCTCCTGCCAGTACTTGGCACCTCAGGCACGGGTGGGTGTGAGTGCTCCAGTGCTGCTGCCCCGAGGGAGTGGGAAAATGGCCACTAAACCCCTTCCCACTGGGCTGGCTCCGAGCTCTGGCTGGGGAAAACATTTGGCACCCCTGGCATTTCAATGCAATCAGTTTCCATCACTTTGAAGATGCACTGAATAAACCCAGGGCACATAAGTAAACCTCTCCCCATAAGGAGAGCCCCAGGGAATACGCAATTATTCCTATGCCTGGCCAAAGAAACCAGCAGCCAGGTTTTGGGGAAGAGACTCCAGACTCTTATCTCCTTCCCTGGCTGTAAACCACTTGCAGAGGCTTTGGAGTTCATACAAGCTTGTCAGGATTTGGCTACTTCATTTAAATTCTATTCAGATACTGGAATGGAAGTGTCCTAAAGGCACCTCACTCAGACTTTAAGCCCTCTACCACCAAAGAATTTAGATGCTCTTTTCTTAGGAACACCCCACCTCTGCTTCTTTAGGTGTCTCCATGTGGGACATCAATTAAATGCGGACAAATTTTAGAATGCAGCTTCCAAGTCAAGTTACCTGCTAGGAAATTACTTCAGCTCTCTGGCACCTTGGGCTGTTTTAAACACAGCCTGGCCCTTCATGGCTGAGGCTCTGAGCTACACAACTTGTGAGCTGGCAAGTAACAGCAGCTGAGGTCTCATCCCAGCTGTACACAAAAACAGGGAGTGGGGGCTGCACTTGGATACATGCAGGCAGGGTTGGGCCCCTTCTGAAAGGTTCAATCCCTGTTTTTCAGAGACTCAATCAGGGATAATGACATTTTCACAAAGCTCTCTTAAGGCACGTGAAAACCCGAGCAAGAAAATGGAATCAAAGCCTTTGTTCCACTGGCCTCACGCCCCAAATTCCAACGGGACAGACAAGTCCCTCTCCTCGCAAGGCAACGTCTCCTACCTGGATCTGTGCCTTCCCCAGCCTTTGGTGGCCGTTGTCTCCATCCTCCCACACCTCCTCATCTTCCTCCTCAGCAGGCCTGGCTTCCTCATCCTGCAGAGCAAGCACAGGGACACTCACCAGCCTGCTCATCCCAAACCTGGGCAGCAGGGATGGACTGCTGGGACCCCCTGGACAGTCACCCCTCTGCTGGCCACCATCCCTGCTCTGCAGTCCATTCCCGTTCCTGGCCTGGCATCTCCTTTGAATGGGATGTTAAACCACAACCACTTGCTCTGCTGGGTTTTGGGACATCAGAGACTCCTCCAAGGCAGTGGACAAAGCTCCTGTTCCCACACCCTCTGCCTCCCAAAGCCCTGCTAGGGCCAGGCAGAGCAAGGGAAACCCCTCAGTTCCTGCTGGAAATTTCCTCTTGTGCCCGTAAATCCAGGGAAATCGTGGCTGCCCCATCCCTGGAAGTGTTCAAGGCCAGGCTGGCCGCAGCTTGGAGCACCCTGTGGATGGAATGAGGTGATCCTTAAGGTCCCTTCCCACCCAAATTATTCCGCCATTCCAGGATGATTCTGTGATCTCTCCCTGCATTTATTTTGCATCGTTTCCTCTCTAATCTGAATTCCCAAATCGAAATGATTTTTTAAAGAAATCATTTAAAATTATCCCAGGAATAAAAAGGGGTGCATCAAACATACAAGAATCATTCCTACCTCCATCAAATCATTGTTAATTGGAAGCCTATTTCCTCATCTCTGTCCTTAGTTTTCCTTTCCTAGGAAACCTTATGATCCCACAGTTTCTCCAAGAGATTTACTGGGATTGCAGAAAGGTTTGCTTTGTCAGGGAGGCAAGGGGGTTTACAACACTTGTTCCTCTGCATCTTTATCCTTTCACCAGCTTTCCCCTGGAACGGTGCTGCAAGAGAAGTTCAGAATTACTAGAAATGGATCAGGTTCACCTTTTTTCCTCATTCTTTTCCAACGACTTCCAAATTCTTGGAATTATCCTCAAATGAGGCCTAGCAAGCTACTGTGAAAACATCAATCAGAGGAACATCTTGACAAGAGAAAACCACATCCAGCAGCAGCCAAAACAATGCCACTGCTATTCTTACCTGGTCTCCAGGTGCTCCAGCCAGAGCTCCCAACACCCACTGCCATTCCATGGGGGTGAGGAGGCAGTTTTGGACGTGTTCTTTGCCACGGGATGGGATAACAGAGCCCAGAGGGTCTTTGTGTCCCTTCCAAGCCACCCCATGATTCCATGATACCATCAGCACCTATACCAATTCCATTCTGGAAAGCCCAATTCCATTCCTCCCATCAACTCAGAATTTCTCCCTTCCTCTCTCTGCTCCACATCAGGCATGTGTTGCCACAGGCATGGGATGCCTCAGCATTGCCTGGGAATGCCACTCAAGGCTGCCCTGGTGGCCTCAGTGCTCCAAAATGCCCAGCTGGCTCCCGTTCCAGTCAGGAATGTCCCAAACAGCAGCGTGGGGTGTGCCCTCTGCCATCCCACCATTGGGGCAGCTCCCATAGAATGTGACCGACTTACTGGGTTTGGAATTCCTGGCTTAAAAGTCAGGTGGTGGAATATCCTCTCCTGGGAATATCCAGAAGACCAGAAGGCTCCCTGGAAGTCACAGGTCAGGGACAGAGTCAGATGAACGATCCTGAACTGGTTTTCAGGGGATGCATCCCCAGCCTGTGGCTGCAAAAACTCCAGAGCTGTTCCTTCCCCTTGGGACAGCCAGAGAAAACATCCCCAGCATGGATTTCTGACAGGAAAAACCTCACTGCTCCAGGCTACTTGGCTCCTCCCAAATCCAGGCCAGCACTCCAACAGGCTCTAAGGACAAAACAACAGCAAAGACCATCTCAGGGCACACGCCACGAGTTGGGCGTCACATTCCTCACTGGAACTGGGCTGTTCCCACATCCCTGGGACAGTCGGGAGCATCCCCCGTTCCTCACTCTTCCATTCAGGACAAAGAGACAACAGAGCTGTCAAACAGCCAGTGTCTTACCCCAACAATCCAGGGAAAACCACCTTACTCTGGGGAGAAACATCATGCCCAGTTATGGAAAAAGCCAAAGAACAGTACTGGAAACACTCCTGGGCATGGAGGCTCCCAGCTCCGGAAATGCAGCTCACAGGCTTCTTCCCATGGGAACCCCAATCTTGCCCGGGACTGGGCTCAGGGAGAAAGTCCTGCCCATTCCACCACTCTGGCACAGACACCCCAGGAAGGTGTCCCTGACCATGGCAAGGGGCTGAACAGGATGGTCTGTAAGGTTCTTGCCAGCACAGACCATTCCAGGAGTTTAAGGTGGATTTGAGCAGCTCCTGGGGACATGAACACCACCCACACCTCCCACCTGGCTCAGCCCAGAGTCCATCCAGCACTCACAGAGAGCTGCTGGGAGCTGAAATTCTCCCTGCTCCCCCTGCCTGGGAAACCCTGCCTCCAGCTCCTGGGAAAGGGGAGCTGCATCCTGCTGGGTGCCCCTGGCTCTGGGCAGCTGCCGCCTTCAGGCGGGGGGATGGCTCGGGCAGCTCTGGTGACTGTTCCACCTCAATGATTTTGTGTTTTCCTGCATTTCCCTGGGCTGGAGGGGAGCAGGGGGTGCGGTGGGAGTGCGGGAAGGCAGCGGCGGGGAGGGCAAGGAGTGGGGCCGGGCACCGCACGGCGCAGGGGGGCTTCTGCTGGCACTGGAGGGGCGCGACCGTACGGAGGCGTCCCCGCCGCTGCCGGCCACTGCCCACGGGGCTCCTGCCCGCCCCCGGCGCCACTGACCCCACACCCCGTGTCCCCACACTGGGAACCACCACGGAAAATCATGCTGGAACCTCTAATCCTGAGCCCGAGCCTTGACCTTTTATCCCCTGACCTTTGACCCCTTGACCCATTCCTTGACAACCCGACCTTTGATCCCTTACCTTTGACCATCCAGCAAGTGGCCAAGATGCCCGCGGGTGGCTACGCCAGCGAGTAGGTGAAATGGAGACCGTGGCGATCGTGCCAGACCCGAAGGCGAGCTCCTCGGGCAAAAAGATCCACGATGATGTCGAGACTCAAAGGCCAATGACAGAGATGGGTGGGAACTGCCCTGCCCAGCAAAGGCTCAGGTGATGCTGAGGAGAAACCCTCTCCCTTTACTTCCAAGGGGCCCTCCCACAACAGCCCTCTCCTCTAAGCTAACTTCCAATTGCCTCCTGGAACTCCAAAGGCCTTTCCCTTCTCCCAACCACCGCTCCCAACACTTAGCTTTCTGAAGACAAACGGACAAAATCCATCCTTGGCAGAAAAAATGCATCAGCACCTCAGATGTCAACACGTTCCCCACGGTCCGCTTTGGCAGCTGCGAAAGATGGAGAACAAGGAGAAAATTCAGCCTCTGACAACACACGCCAAAAGAGACCCCTTCCGCAAGGCCCCCTCCCTCGAAACTGCCGAGGCTCAGCGCTTACCTGCTCTCTCCAAACTTCAGCTCCACACCTGCTCACGGTACCTAAGACAACA
Organism: Coloeus monedula; assembly: GCF_965178545.1. Classification (NCBI taxonomy): domain Eukaryota; kingdom Metazoa; phylum Chordata; class Aves; order Passeriformes; family Corvidae; genus Coloeus; species Coloeus monedula. The sequence continues at coordinate 658,853 of NW_028120816.1, read as the reverse complement.
AAACAGAAAACGTCACTGTTGCCCTCCAGAAGAGCATCCCCTGGCTACTCCACACCACTGCCCCGGCTCACCTCAAATCCTGATCTGACTCTGGAGGTGGCCAGGACAAACCTGCACAATGAAAAGGGACACGCTCAGCACGCTGCCATAGACCGCTGGCCTATCAGCCACCCCACCTAAATGCCAACTCACCTGCTCGCCTCTGTCCCTTGGCATGCCCAGGGCAGCAGCAGCACCTGCAGAGAAGCAAAGCAAAAACACACAAAACATGCTGAGAGACTGTGAAACCACAGCCTCCCTGCTCCGACTGAAGTACACCACACCTATACCTTAGGCTTGCACGCTCCAGCATCCAGGGCCAGGACATCCTGCAAGTGGACCACCTAAAACACACAAACAACAACGGATGCTTAGAGCTGCTCCAAAAATTGAGACTGAGGCCGTAACAACTCATTCTGTCCACCGGTCACTGCTCACCTCGCTCCATCGCCCCTGACTGCCAATATCCGGCATTACTTCCAAAAAAAAAAAAAAAGACATGGAACAATGCTGTAACATAGTAGCATGACATAGCCCAGCAGGACTGCAGAGAGGGGCAGAGAGGGAAAGCCGGCCAGGATCTCGTTCCCAGCCCTGAGCAGGGGCTTTACTGGCCTGACTGTCCTGTACTACCCGAGCTCTGGGGACAATGAACCAGGCTCAGTCCCTGCCTCACCACTGGCACCCTGAAATTCTGGCACTGCAAGAGTCAGGGGAGGTTTCAGCAGTGATTTCAGCAAGGTCAGAGCTGCTCCCAGCAAAAGCTGTTCTTAGACTACTCCTGGCAGAAGAACCCAGAGTACCTGCCACTGCAGGATGCTTGTGACTTCCAGGTGGAGGAGAAGGGTGGAAACAATCCAAGATGAAGACAGAATGATGAACACAGCAAAGAGGATTTCTGTATGCTCTGCACTGTTTTGTCACGTTCAGCCCTTCCTGGGCTGTTCTCTGCTTGTTGTTCTCAAGATCAACATCTCCGACTAAGGGCGGGTGATGTGAATTCCAAGGAAGTACAATTCAATTCTCCCCTAGATCTTTCCCTAAAGTACAAGATACTGATTCACCTCCCTTCCCACCAGAGTCAATCAAAGACTATCCAAAAACGTAAATTATGATAATGCGGAATCTGGTCTCCATTAGAAAAATTAATGTAGTATTTTTTATCAGAGCTTTGGTTAAATGTAACAACGCAGGAAGTTCCTGTGCTCAGGTTATTGGAGAGTGCGAGGTTTTCTCATCGCATCAGCCCTGTCAGCTGACAAGTGTGGCTGTGCACTAAGGCACAAAGCACCGACGTTTGCACACTACAGCTGGAATCTGCTATCTCCGTGTGCAGACACAACCACTGCTCATCACAGATAAACCCACAAGGGCTGCTCCAGCACTGACTTACCTGGGGAAAAACCAGCACTAAGAGGAGCAAAATAAAAAGCATGGGAGTAGTAGTTTCACCCTGAGCAGCTCCGTGAGATGGGCAGGAATCAGAGAATCCCCATAGTAACTCTGAACTTGCTTTTCCTGATCACCTTTCACAGAATCCATAGCAGCAACCCATGAACATCCCGTGTGTAGGTTTATTCCAAAACCCACTTGCAGAAACATCAGGATATTGCACCTAAAGCTGCCTCTGCCAGAGGGAAGCAAGAGCTGGGGCTGGGAGAGGAAACAGGCAGGAACTTGCTCTCAGGAGAGGCAGCACGTGGGCTGCTGGCACTGCCAGCAGGAGGACGCAGGTGGGAGCAGGTAAAATTCCAATACAAAATGCAACTGGGGAATGTGACGGTGCAGAGGCTGTAGGTTGGCAGTCTAAGACTTTGGGGTTTATCACAGCTCCATGAAAGCACCGAATTTCGCCAGCAGGTACCACTCATCCTCCTCAGGACAAGCTTCCAAGAGTTCATCTCTCAATTTGTGCCCCAGTGTGGGCCAAGTGCTGGTGGAGCCTGGGCTGGCACCCCGAGCTCTCACCCCAGCTGGCACCCCCAGGCCTTTCCAATGTGCCACTGCCACCCAAGCCACAATGGTGGGGCCTGAGGAAAGGAAGGAATGAGGAGGGACTTAGGACACAATCCTGCCCTTCAGACAGGCAGATTTACCTGTGCTCCAGTCTCAAGGGGGCTCTCAGTGGATAACTCAAGCATCCCGCGTGGGACACTGGGGCCAAGGAGCAGCTGGAGGCAGCTCTGTCACCTGGGCTACCTGTGTGTAGCCATATTTAGCAATAACTGAATTGATTGAAATAAAGGGTAAAAGCTTGACTCAGCCTGTAACTTTCACCTTTCTTTCAAGTGCAAAAAGAAGCAGAAAAATCCATTCATATTGATGCTTTCCAGCTATGTCTCTTTCAGATTCCCAGGTATTCATCCCCTCACAGAGTTTTAGCGGTGACACAGAAGAAAGTTCTTTGCGTGCTGCCAGAAAAACGAGATTTCTCCCATTTTTTATTTTCACACCTAAAGTATGAAAACATTATCATCACACAGAAGAGTTCTGCACACTCTCCTGTGGGCAAGGGGAAGATTCCCTGATAGGCAGATTCCAACCCCTCCTGTCCATATTTACATCCCTAAGGCCTCAGACCCTCTGTAGGTAACCACGGGGTTCCCAGGTGAGAGGAGTCACTGTGAGAACAGAATTAAACCCCAAAGCACCTCTGAGGAGACAGCACCTGACTCTGGGAGTGCCTCCCTCTCGCGTGGAAGGTGTGGCTTACTCAGGAGTTACTCCAGGAGTTCCTACTCTGCCCAGGCCAGGCCTGCTCCGGACACTCCCCATGCCCTCAGAGCCACAAACCCAGCTCAGGGCTGGGCTCAGAGCTCCAACACCACCAGGAATGAGCACTCCCTGAGCCCCCTGCCCTCCCAGCCCTGCTCTAGGCTGGGCAGGCACTGAGGGGCTCACTGACACCTCCAGGGTGGCTCTTTAAAGGTGGTGGCACAGGTGCTCCACAGCAGACCTGTGCCAGACCCAACTTCTCCACGGGCAAGGAAGAACCTCCCAAAGCAGGTGACACAAAAAGCTCTGGTGTGGCCCAGGGACTGCTCAAGGTCACAACCAAAATTAGTTCTGAGCTCAGGGTGGTGTCACTTCAGTTCCCTGCCACTGCTGCCACTTCCTGCCACCTTCAGCTTTTGCTCCAGGCACCAAAATATGATTTTTTCAAGGCCAGCCCATCTAAACTATCTGAAATTGCAGCCTGGCCGATCTCGGGAGCTCCCACACTCACTCATGAGGATGAAGTGACAGACCAGCAGTGAGCACTTCTCCCTCTTCCAGCCAAGCTGTGAATTGCTCCTCCCTCAGCTTCAGCAACCACTTTTCGTGCCAGTTCCTGAAGAGAATCTCGTGCTGAACATCCATCACTTTTTCAGTGCAGAGCATTTGGCTTCATCCTCAAGCCCTAGAAACACTCAGCTAAACCAGCACTAAAACCTGATTAAACTTGCATCCTGCACAGCACAATGAACTTGGACTTGGGCAGGAATCAGAATATCTGGGAATGAAGAGAACCCAAGAGCTCGGAGAGGTTTGCTTTGCCCTTGTTCTGCCTTGGGCTCCTGGCTCTGCCACAGCAGTTACAAGAAGCAGAGCAGCGACCTCCCCTCCCCTCCTCATCAACACAAACCCCCAAAAGCAGAGTTTGTCTCTCTCAGACCCACCTTGAGCTGTGTCCGCAGCAACAACGAGGCTGTTGAAAGCAGCAACCCCACAGCTCGGCGTCTGCAGGGCTGCACCCTCTCCATCCTACAGCCTCTCCATCTCCCCACAGCTTGGAGTGATCTGTTCTCCCAGTTTAGAGAAGGTGACACCAACCTCACTTTGGTTTGGGTACAAACTCTGAGGCAGACACTGAAGGCAAAGGAAGACGAGGCCTTGGTGGGAAGGGACCTTAAAGCCCATCCAGTGCCACCCCTGCCAAGGGCAGGGACACCTTCCACTGTCCCAGGCTGCTCCAAGCCCCAGTGTCCAGCCTGGCCTTGGACACTGCCAGGGATCCAGGGGCAGCCACAGCTGCTCTGGGCACCCTGTGCCAGGGCCTGCCCACCCTCACACGGAAAGATTTCTTCCATGTATCTACTCTGAACTGAAGTTTAAGTATCTAAGCTCAAGTTTAGTTATTGCTGAGCCTCTGCTGAAGATAACTGAGACACCATAGTAGGAGAGAAAGGAAACAGGCCTGTAGAACAAACCACAGGCGAGTAACAAACCAAAATGATGTGGCCAAGAACAATTATTGCCACAGAAAAGAAACCTCAGTCACCAAAAACTCCAGTCTATTCCTACATCCTCACCCAGGGGGACTCCAAACACGACACTGCAACTCATGCTCCTCCCAGCTCCACACACACATTGCTGGGACCTCTTGCAAGCTGCTCGAGCTCTCTCCACGTGCCAAATCTGCCCATGGCAGAGGTGCTGCTTTCCTGGCTCAGCTCCCAAGACTCAACTCTCAGTATTTCCGTCCTCAATACTGTAAATTTCTGGTGATCTGGAGCAAAGATTTCTGGCTTGCTGTGTGGCTTCTCACACAGAACCTGACCCCAGGGGCTCAGTCTCACTCTCTCCATGTTTGACACAAGTCATAAAGCAAGAACTGCAAAGACATTTCGAGGCAGTATCAGGGGCCTGAGACAGCTTTTGAGATCAAAGTTGAAATCTACTGTTTTCTTTCATTGCTGTTAAACTGTACTGGAGTCCTGGGGGCACTTTTGGGCGCCACAATATAAAAAAGATAAAAAGCTGACAGCATCCAAAGAAGGGACATGGGGATGGGGAAGGGTGTGGAAGGACCATGAAAGAGCTGCTGAGGGTACTGGGTTTGTTCTGGTAGAGAAGTGTGAGGTCAGAACACATCGGGGGCTACAGCTCTGATCTCCGCTCCCTGGGACACAGACAGGACCCAGGGAGCAGCTGGAGCTGGGCCAGGGCAGGCTCACGCTGAGATCAGGGAAAGGCTCTTCCCCCAGAGGCTGCTGGGCACTGCCCAGGCTCCCCAGGGAATGGGCATGGCCCCGAGGCTGCCAGAGCTCCAGGAGCGTTTGGACAGCGATGCCAGGGATGCCCAGGCTGGGGTTGTTGGGGGGTCTGGGCAGGGACGGGGGTGGGACTGGGTGATCCCTGTGGGTCCCTTCCAGCTCAGGATATTCCAGGATTGTCTCAATCCCAAACAGGGGAGAGTCTGCTCTCACACAGAGCTGCAAACACACTGTGCAGAAGGCAGCAAATGACAACAATTGACATTGATACATTAATAAAGCCAAGATATTAAGCAAGCCAAAAGATAAATTTTCCCTTTTGCTCCTGACCAACAAGACCTGTCCCAGTCTCAGCACAGCCACTAAGCAACTCCAGTGTGACACCGGGACTGTCTCACACCTCGAGGCTGACACACAACAGCAGCACAGCGCCGGGAGTTTAATCACGTTTCCCTCATTAGAGGAGACAATTAAATGACCATTCAGGTGCACAACCACTCCTGCAGAGCACTTCACTAGACCCCGTTTTGCAGTAACTCCCCCAGGCTGCAAAGCCCCATTTGCCAGGGACCTGAGAGAAGAATTCGGTAGTTTTAAAGGAATGTCAGGAACTAGGAATACACCTGAGAGGAGTTCAGTAGCTGGGAGGGAGCCCAGGTGACAAATGAACACACAGGCCCCAGCAGAAGCAGTTCATTCCAAAGAGTGGCACTGACGAAGGGCCTGGGCAGTCCCACAGGGGCAGGTGGGCACCTGGCTGCCAGCACTGGGAACACAGGAATGCTTCAAAGCACCGGCACTCCTGAGAAAATGACCAAACAAGGCCGTAATAAGGCGAGAGATGAGCTGGGGGGGGGGGAGTGGGTCCCACACCTGCCCCTTTTCCCTTTCCACTGTACAGCATCTGCCCAGGCTGTGAGCGAGCTTTGGCACAAGCACTCAGTTCTCCCCCAAAATCCACTGAACCACTTGCTCATCTCCCGAAGAGAATCACAGGCACAGCACTGAATGCACCGGATACCTGGCTTACACCTCTCAACACTTTCTCGCTTCGTTTTGCTCATTGAAAAATGGCAAAAAAGGAAAAAAGTCAGCCCAGAGCCCAGGAACGTTAAACGACTTTTACAAAGTCCAACACAACCCCCCCAAGGATGAGGCTTTACGTAACAGCCGCCCGCTCACTCCGGGACGGGATTGTGTCCGGACCCGCGACTCTTCCCTCCTTCACCTTCGGCAGCAGCCGCCCGAAGTCAATTCCCCGAGCACGGCAGCCCCGCGAAGCCGCCCAGAGCCGCTGGCCGCCCCCAGAGCCCCGCAGCCCGTGCCGGTGCCGGCCCGCTCCATCCCGGAGCGGCTCCGGCGCCAAACCGGGAGAGCAAAGGGGAAGGAACAAAGCCCTGACAAAGCCAATGACCGGAACAGGATTCAACCCATCAGCGGGGAGGGCAGCACAGCGGCCCCGCCGGCCCCGAGTCCCCGTTCCAGGGAATGCCCCGGGTTGCGCTGCCCGGGGAGGGACCCCCGCCCTCCCGGGGTGTCCCCCACCGCGGGGCGCGAGCGCGGGGAAAGCTGCGGGTCCCGGCGGGAGCTGCGCCCGCAGCGGCCGATGCCGCCCTCGGGCCCGCCGCTGCCGCCCAGGGGGCGGCCGGGATGTCCCGGGAGTGCCCGGGGCGGGGACGGCGTGGCCCCGGCGCCGGCGGGAGGCCAGGCCCGGCCGTGCTCACCTGCGCTGGCCGCTCCGCTAGGCCCGGACTATCTCTTGGCTGCCGCCACCGGCGAACGATGGAGGAGCCGAGGAGCCGCCGGCGAGTCACGAAGCGCCGGGGGGCGCGGCCCGGGGGAGGGAGGGGAGGGCAGCTGCCAAGCGGGCGGCCGATCCGGAGGCGTCCCGGCGGTCCATGGCGGGCCGGCGCCGGGCTGGCGGCTCGCAGGGCTCGGGCAGGGCTGCGGCTTGGCCGGGGCTGCGCTGGGCCTGGGCCCGGTCCCGGTCCCGGTCCCGGTCCCGGTCCCGATCCCGATCCCGATCCCGATCCCGATCCCGATCCCGACCCCGATCCCGGCCCGGTCCCGCCTGGCGCTTCCCGGCGGCCCCCGCCCCGATTACGTGACGCGCGGGGAACCACGTGACCCCGGCGGAGCGCGCGCGTAAGGGGCGTGGCGCGGGTCAGGCCCCGCCTCCCCGCGGGACAGACCGGGAAACACCGGGACACAGCGGAACATGTTGATTATTATGCGGGTAATGACCACGGGTGCAGCAAAGAGGAGCAGGGTAACGGAGAACATGGAGATGAGAGCCACCCGGCAGTGCTCCTGCTCGTGTGACGGGCACAGGGAAGCCACTGTGGGAATGAGAATGATGGGAACGAAGAAGGTCAAGCATTGAGCACCCCACAGCACCCACATCATGGGATTGGGAAGGTCACAGCGGCAGCAGAGCTTGCAGAGCTTTTCCATGTCCTTTTTGGCACTGATGGCTGTCATCCAGAAGAGCACCCAGTAAGTAGCAGGAGAACGCTGACACCAGGTAAAGGAATCTCACGTACATCAGGGGCATGACAGGAGAGCAGGACACATCTTCCAGCAGGAAGAGCAGGGCAGAGGGGACCGCAATGAGGAGGAAGATGAAGTCAGTGACAGCCAGGCTAAAGATGCCGGCAGTACGCCCTTTCCATCTGAGGAGGCAGAAGAGCCCCGTTCCCGGCCAGCGCACAGAGACAGATGAGCAGTGTCACACTGTGTATGGCCATGTCGGTGACATCTATTTCACATGGATCATCTCCTTTGGTGGGTGAGGCAGAAGGTGGGGACACGGAGCTCACCACCATGGATGGATGCTGGGCAGGCGGTGGGATGTGGCCCCGGCTGTGGTCAGAGTGGATGGGCAGTCAGTGCTTGGAGAATCCAGGGATGGACCAAGCGGCTCCTCAGCAGCTCCCTGCAGCGGGAAGGGTTTGGTGGAGAGAAGTGAGATGTGCAGGGGAGCAGGGTGGTGGGAATGGTGGGGTGGGAGAGGGAGGAGGGAGGGTTGGGCTGTTCAGCAGGGGATTGAGAAATAACATAGAGAATAAACATTTTCAGCTCCCCGATGTTGCTGAAAGACCAAGTAGTGAAAAAGATTAAAGGATTTAAATGTGTGCACACAGGGCAAGAAATTGAGGCTGGAGCCGGTGCTGGAACAGATCAGGAGGCCTGCAGTGGTTCTGGGGCAGTTCTGTCACAAGAAGCAACAGTGCACGCCCAGAAAAATAGCTCAAGGCAAGGTCACCTTTAATACTGAAGCATTCAGTGAATATGACCAGCAGGGACCCCTCTTAATGAATCTGCAGGACCATCAAAAGACTTCCAGGAGGAGGTGAATGCATGGAAATTCCTTCTAGGAAAGTGATTTTTGTGTATTAGATAGGAAACAGATTTTAATGACAATGTGTGTTTTCAGTGGATAAAACCCCGCCCACCCCGCCGCCCGCAGGTGATTTTTGTGTATTAGATAGGAAACAGATTTTAATGACAATGTGTGTTTTCAGTGGATAAAACCCCGCCCACCCCGCCGCCCGCAGGTGCTGTTGCCGTGGCGGCCGCTGGAATGCGGCCCGGGCGCATCCCCAAGGGAAAAGGAGGCACAAAATGAGGAACTGGGAAGTAAAAGGGGAAGGCTGCACAGCGCCCGCGGCGCCCCGAGAGCGAGGAGCAGCCCCCGCTCCTCTGAGGGCCCATCTCTGCCCCCTGTCCATGTGCCGTGCCCGGGGAAGAGCAGAGTCTGGGATCAAAGAACCACCCAGTCTCCCACAGCAAGGAAAGCCCGGCACCCCGGTGTTTCAGGGGCACACCAAGGGCTGTGCAGGGCAGGGAAGGACCAGCAGGACCTTTCTCCTCCTCAGCCCCTGCTCCAAGGCGCAGCAGCCCCAGGTGTGAGCGGCCAGGATGAGGAGGGGGCGGCTCCTGCCAGAGGCCGCTCTCCGAGGGTTCCCCGGGCACAGCTGTGCAGGGAGCTGCTGGTCCAGAGGGGCAATGGGGGCATCCCGAGTGTCCCTCCAGGGACAATGGTCAGAGCATCCGGCAGGAGCTGGGGAGCAGCCGGAGGCACCTGGGCACAGAGCACTGCTCCCAGAAAATGCCCAGGGAAAACCCCTCGTGCCAAGGGGCAGCACCTGAGCAGGCAGGGCAGCATGTGGGGTCCCAGGGAAACATTCCACTTTCCCCTTTCATCTTGGCAGCTCTTCCCCAGTGTCCCCAGAAAAAAAGGGGGGTTATGAGGAGAAAAGGGATTTAAACAGAGGGAAAAAACGTCCTTTTCCATAATTGTCTGTGTTGAAATTGAGGGGGAATCCCCTTCCTCTGCAATTTTAAGGGTATCAGTTGAAGGAAACCCTGCCTTTTCCATTCTCTTAGGGGTATCACTTGACAGGGAATCCCCATTTTCCATTATTCTCCAGTTTAAATAGAAGGGGAAAACCTTGACAATGCTGTTTTATTGGTTTGAATTAAGCATAACTCCCCCATTTTCATCATCCCAAGGTTTAAATTGAGGGAAAAACCCGGTTGTCCCTCCTTTATAAGGGTTTGAATTGAGGGAGAAATCCCCCTTTTTCCATCACCGGAGAGACCTGAAGTAAGGAAAACCCCTCTTTTTCCAGTATTTTCGGGGATTCAGAGGAGAGAACCCATTTATTGCTATGGCATCTATTTAAGTAGAGACAAACACTCCCTAGTCTCTCATTTGAAGGGGTTCAATTGAAAGAAGCTCCCCCTTTTTCAGCATTTTAAGAATTTAAATCTGTACCTCAGGGCACTTCTAGCTGGGTAGTGGTACCCAATCTCTCACAAGGGAGCGAGCCCAGCACTCACAAAACCCTCCTGCTGCCAGAGAGCCCATTATTTTTTCAGTTTTATTTATAATGAATACATCCCTAATTAGAGACCCCAACAGGAGTTACACCATGTATATTACTACTATTCTTCTCCACCCTCCATATTCCTGTGACTCAATAGTCACTAATGAACAATTACAGAACTTAACAAGGAAGAATGCAACTCATCTGTCTACGCTGCCAAAACAAGGAGTGTTTTTACCCTTTCAGTGGATGCAGCTGTAGTAAAACAGAAGGCATCTACAGAGCCCTTCACTCACCTGGAATTTAAGGCAGAGCAGCCAAACAGCTGCAGCTCCTCCCAGTGCTTTTATCCCTTATGGTAAAATTGCCTCCTCCCTTTTCCCCGGGCATGGTGGGAAAGAGAGGCGGGCCCGGCCAGGGGTATATTAACCCCAGCCCTGGGTAAAAGAGGCCCATTCCTGTTGTGGGGTTAGTGGGGGTGAGGGTGTCTTCTTATTTCCATGAAGGGGGGGGGGTCTTTCAGGTTTTTTCAGCTTTCTTTCAGCAGGTATTTTTGGCATCTAAAGCAATAGAGGCTTTGAAGATACTGTGAAGAAGATAGCATTGAGTCCGTAGTTCATGATTTTTGGATTGAGTGTTCAGGGTTGATAAGGTGCTTGGTACTTTTTGTAATTTTTTTTTCCCCTTGTTTTTCTTAGAAGCATTGTAACTTGCTGAAATTCCAGATTGTGTCAAGTATGACACTTCAAATTTGTTCAGCAGATTCATTGTGCTGCAAGAGGGAGCTACCCTGGGTCAGAGATGACATTGGAGATGGAGGCTTCTGATAGGTAAGTTAAAGACTGCAAGTATGAGTGGGAGCGGGAGCAGGGTCCCAGTTAGCAGCTGACTTGTTGGGATTTGGCTTGTATGCCACTACACTGGTGCATTGATTTTGGTTTTCTTTGTCACAGCTGACTAAGAGGCCAACCTGGTGATCCCAGTGCCTTTGGAGATGGCTGAGGTGGACTCCTTTGCATCCAGTGTGGATTCACATCACCGGTCATCTGAAAGCTAAGTTGGGGGCTGGGGCCCGGAGAAGGGATGATAGCAGGATAGTGGGTTGGAAATTGCTGGGAGAGATTTAAAAAGTAGTGTAGGGGAAAGGGATGCTCTCCAAGGGCCTTCTTAGGTAAGCTAAAGGGAGTAGCCCTACTTTTGACTGCAACTGTAGGGTGTGCAGCGCAGAGCAGTTCCAGTGTGTGTTGTCTTGTCCGGTGTGTGTTCTGTGTCTTTGGCTTCCCTTGGATCAGATCTCTCTGCCTTTTATCCTTAAGGGGCTTGTCATAAGCATTGGCCATCATCTCTAGCTTCTTGAACTTTCGTACTTCTTGGTAGGATGCCAATATCACTTGTTCTTTTACCAGTGGGCTTGGCCACATCTTGGAATCACATCTTGAAAGCATTGAGTCGGATCTCTTTGGAGGCCTTGTTCCCGGCTGTACTGCCATCCATCCTTTCCAGCCGTGAGCTGTAATGTCCTGGGGCTTGTAAGATTGTCAGGATATGGGAGCATTCTAAATGTGGCCTTGTCTCTCACAGCCATCTTGATCATTGTGACTGACAGTTCTTAGAACAGGTCACTGTTCCAGTCTTTTCTTCTGCTCCTTAGAGCCCCCTTCATCCACCAATGCCATACTATTGGTTGTTTCTTTTGGCGTCATCTCTGTCCTTGCCATCGTTCTTCTTGCCGAGAGGTTTTTTTATCATCTTCATATCACGCTGCTTGTAGTATAATGTGTTGTTTGAGTTTGTGTCTAGCCTGGAATTGCTCTGCCCTGTAGAGTAGTCCTGGTGGGGGGATAGGTGGAGAAGAAAGGAGACTTTACAGGGAGCCTTTTGCTTTGCTCAGCCACCTGAGCCACGCCTCGGATGGAGTGACTGTGGCCAGTCTGTGTGGTGTTCAGTGGAGACGTGGGAGTGGTGCAGTGGTGTCTTGCAGTTTCATAGTAGTTTGTCCTAAGGCCCACTGCTGTGGGATCCTAGGCAGTTTGCTTTGAGGAATGAGAACTTGGGAAAGGCTAAGCTGGGTAACTTTGACAAATAATTCTTTTGCAGAGGGAGAGCATGTAAACCTGATGTGAACAGAGGAGCACAGCAACGAGGTGGGTCAGTGCCTGAAGTCCAAGCTACGGCCTGACTTTGGGCTCTATGTTTACCTCACTGTTTGGATTTTCATTTTGAAGATGCGAGGCACTTGGCACAGCAGGGTATTGGCACCGGGGGGACCATGAGCTGGATGAGTATTGATTCAAGCACAGAACTGGCTGCTACTGGAGTTGTTGTATTAGTGATGAAACTATAAGCCTTTGATTTTTTTTTTTTGTGTTTTACAGGTGGTCTGCAGCATTCAAATCGCTACTCCAACATGACAGACACCCTTGCAGAAAGAGGTCACAGTCGAGCACTTTCAGGTGGAACCTACCTTGGCAATGCAACACTTTTGGACGCTACATGGGCATGTGCCTTTCCATTTTGTTTTGCCCCTTCTCCCCTGGGAAGGTTGGTCATCATTCAGCTTTTCAGGGGTGGTGTTTCATTTTGGTTATGTTGCAGGGCTGTTCTTTCTCTTTATTTTTAGGAAGTAAACCTGGATATCAGCAATCAAGGTCAAGTGAGTGAGGTAAGCAGTGACCAGTACCAGTGACCAGGTATTGCTTGGGTGCCAAATTCTGGGGCAGCTCAAAGCATGCATTGTCTAAGCATCCATTTGTGTGTTTTAGGTGGCCCACTTGTATTATGCCTGCAGGGGCTGAACCCCCTCATGGACCAGCTGATGGAGCCAGTTTATCACCCTTGAGCTGCCCCTGTGAGCCTTCCAGAAGTATTACAGGGCTCTGCAATGAAGCCTGTACCTTTTCTGTTTGAAGGTGCCATCTGGGCAGCTTTTGGCAATGGCTGAGGAGTTGTGGCGAGTCGGGGAGAGAGGGAGGAGCGAGGGTCCCCTCAAGTTTCAGCAATGCCACATCACCTTGTCCCCCCTTAACCCAGGGATACCCTGCGACGGCGGCGTCGGAGTGCGGCCCCAGCGTGTGAGCCGAGGACCGGGGCGTTCTCAGGAGCCGGTGAGTAGTGGAATTGTTGGGTTTTGGCTGATGTGCTGCTGAGTTCAGGCACTGATGTTTGGTTTTCTTTATTGCAGTAGACTAAGAGAGAAGAGCCCTCTGAGGGCAGGAACTTCCCAGATGATGAGGCGGCCTTCTTTTGCACCTGATGAGGATTTGCATCCCTGGATATCTGAGAGCTAAGTCGAGGGCTACACCTCAGGGAGGGGGATGAGAGTGGGGTGCTGGGTCAGGACTTGGTGGGAGGGATTTTTGAATTAGCTTTGGAGATGGGGATGTCCACGAGAGGGGCCCTTAGGCCACGTAAAGGGCAAGTCTCGCTTTTGATCACAATGCTGAGGTGTGCAGGGCAGAGCAGTCCCGGTGTGTGTTGTGTCACTTGTCTATTGTGTGTTCTGTGTCTCTATTGTGGGCATCTTGTGTCACATGTCTTTTGCCTTACCCCTTTGAGGGGCTTATCGGAAATGCTGGGCATCATCCTTAGCAGCTCCTTTGCGTTCCTTGGCCCGACGCTGGTACCCTTGAACCTTTGACTTGCAAGCTCGGACATGCATTGGAATCGCATCTCTCTTTAGCACAATTGAGTCAGACACCTTTTACAGTCTTGTTCTGAGCTGTATTGACAGCTGTGCACTGCAACAATCCCTTATAACAGATTAGGACTTGGGAGAATGCGAGGATAGGTAGAGGATTCCAACCGTACGATTCTCGGGCGTCCATCTTTGCGGTTCTTGGCATAAGTCCTTCTGTTAGGGTCTTTTTCTGCCAGAGCTCTTTGAGCCTCATCGGCCTCATCTAGGTCATGTCATTGGTAATTCTTCTTGCTGAGAGTTTCCTCTCCTTGTTGCATCCCCTTGTTTGTCATCTCCTGTGTCACAGGTGTCTGTGTGTTTGGCCCAGGGCTGCTTTGCCCTGCTACATAGTCTGGGTGTAGGTGTAATAGGATAAGTCCTAGGGACTTGACACTTGTAATGTAGGGATTAGTTGGACTCAAGATGGTATTTCTAGATTGACACAAGATGTCTGGAGCTGCTAAGTTCTGATGCAGCACTTTGACTTTTGTCATAACTTTCTTTCAGATGCAGATGGATTGAATCTGTGGCAGAGTGCCCCATACCAGGTGAGGTGGTTCCCACAGGAAGGTCAGTCACCATTTGTCTTTGCAGGGCAAGTGTAAATGGTGCCTGTGTTACAGCTTTGTTCTTCATCTTTATTTGTAGGAAGTAATGCTGAAGATCAGTGGTCAAGGTCAATGGAGCGAGGTGAGCGGTGACTGGTGGCCAGAATGAGTTGTTACTGCTTGGGTATCAGTTTCTGGTGCAGCTCTAAGCGTCTGTTTTTGTTTATGCATTTTAGGTGGTCCCGGCCCTGGGATGCTGGAGGCCAGGTGGGTGCAAGCTTAAGCTATAGGTGTGGTGTACTTCAGTTGGAGCAGGGAGGCTGTGGTTTCAGTCTCTCAGCATGTTTTTTTGCTTTGCTTCTCTGCAGGTGCTGCTGCTGCCCTGGGCATGCCAAGGGACAGAGGCGAGCAGGTGAGTTGGCATTTAGGTGGGGCGACTGATAGGTGAGAGGTACGTGGCAGCATGCGAAGCGTGTCCCTTTTCGCTTTGCAGGTATCGTCTGGGCCACCTCTGGAGTCGGATGGAGATTTGAGGTGAGCCTGGGCCAGTGGTGCAGAGGGAGCCCGTGCATTTATTCTTCTGGAGGGCAACAGTCGCAGTTTCTGTTTTGTTGTCTTAGGTACTACAAGTAGGTGCAGAGCCTAAGTTTGGAAATGGCCGGTGAGCGATGAGCCTCGGCAGTTATGAGGGAGAGGGGCATTGTGCAAGGGGTCACTTCTGGGATGTGTCATCACAGTCTGAATTTTGTCATTATTCTCTATCTTTTGTAGCTGCCCAAGTGGGCTGTGGGCCATGTATTGACATCCACGGTGCTGAAGCATTCTTTTCTGTCGAGGATGGATTTTGTCTGCTGGTCTTTGGAGAGCTAAGTGTGGGGACTGTTGGTTGGGAGAAGGCAAAAACCTTTGGAATCACAGGAGGCCATTTGAAGTTAGCTTAGAGGAGAGGGCTGTAGTAGGCCGGGCCCCTTGGAGTTAAGGGAGAGAGGGTTTCTCTTCAGCATCACTCGAGCCTTTGCCGGGCCGGGCAGTTCCAACCCATCTCCATGTTCTTGTGAGCTTCGCATCATTGGATTTTGAGTCTCGATGTCATTGTCCATCTTTTCACCTGAGGAGCCTGCCTTCAGGTCTGGCATGATTGCCACGGTCTAAAGTTTGCCTACTCTTCAGTGTAGCCACGCTTTGGAGCACTTTTGAACATAGCACGCAGGCACCTTGCATCTTGGCCATTTGTTGGTCGGTCATGTTTTGTGATGTCACTTCAGCCTTTGGCGGCAGAATCATTCTCTAGGGATCCCTTTGTATCAGCTGGCAGTCGTTGCCTCCTTCTCTAGGCCTACTGCACTTCTTGAGCATCCTCTTACCAGCTTTGGCACTAACTTCTCATAAGGAGTTTACCTTTCACTGTCGCGTACTACTGCCATAGAGCCTTCTTTCCTTCGGCGTCATTGGCCTCTGGCTCATCTTGCGCTAGGAATCTTGGTCCATCAAGTAAAATTGCTGGGCAGTTTCAGTTGATGTCTATGTTATGTGGTCTGTGTCCGTTGTCTTCAGTGTCATAGGGCTTTGTGATGTCTCAATGCTTTACAGGCATCGTTATGGGCCATATTGGCAGCAGGAGCACTTGCATACTTTCCTGGATCGGGCTTATTCTGGCATCTTTATGGTTTTGCTTTTTGAGACCAGAAGAAGTACACAAGGTGTTCCTATCCATCTTCCTTCTCAGTTTTGGTAGTATCTTTTTTTCATGTGCCATTCCCTTGGACTTCTATATGAAGTGTACTAGACCTTCCTCACTGCAGTAGTTTCGTAGCTTCCGTTGCCTCAAAGCATCCTGGTCTCAAGAATTTATCTTCTGAAGCGTTATCTCAAGTCTTCGTGTCATCTCTGCTTATATTTGATGCACTGTGTGTCCATGTGCTGCTTATGCTTGGAGCTGCCCTGCCCTGGCACATTCAGTCATGGCTAGTTTGAACAGTTTTAAACTCTCATCTCTTGTCTATGGGCTTTTGGGTAGAAAGCTTATGGGCCTGGTGTGGGGATAACTCCTATCTGTCAGCTACTTGCAGACTGCCTCATGCTGTCTTGCAGGTCCCCGAGGCAGATTTTGATCCCTATGGTCACTGATGCTACCAATTTTCCCAGGATCTACTGTTCCACATCAAGGAGCAGCAGATGGAAGAAGATGTTAAAGCATCTTCTTTAGGGGGGACTGTTTCTAGTAAGGGCCGCAGTCAGCGTGTAAGCTGAGGAAGGGGTGTCTGAGGGTGTGTCTGTCTGTGTGTGTGTTGACTGGCTCTAACCTTATGCATGTGTTGTTTCTTGCCTTTCAGGTTCTTCAGTTCATTTTAAAATTTAGAATACAAAAAACCCAGCTGGTCCTGCCCATGCTGTGGGGTCAGTCAGAGGGACACAGGGTTCCTCTTCTCCTCTGTGCTTGGATGAACTGCCTAGGGAATGCCATTTCTGACACCCCAGTCCTACCTGTGTCCTTTGGAAAAGGGCAGAGGTGAAGAGGCAACTGCCAGAGTTGCTTGGGGATGATGGAGTTGTGGTGTTTGGCTGTGCCCAGAGGGGCAGGTTGGGCATTATTTGTGTGTCTGAGGACTGGGGAGCCGAGCTCTCAGTGCATTCCCAGCTCTCCCAGGGG
This sequence comes from Coloeus monedula, assembly GCF_965178545.1. Lineage (NCBI taxonomy): Eukaryota > Metazoa > Chordata > Aves > Passeriformes > Corvidae > Coloeus > Coloeus monedula. Next base: position 642,132 of record NW_028120816.1, on the reverse strand, counting down.
CAGCAGCTGGTGCAGGGCTGGGTGACAGCCTCTGGTCGGGCTTGGGGCAGGCCCTGGCCCCGGCACAGACACGCTGGGGTGGTTTGGGGACACTTGGGGAGCAATGGGAGGAAAATGAGGGATGGTGCTGGGCGGAGCGATCGGCCTGTGCTCGTGTCAGCGCAGCTGTGCAGGGCACTGGGATCTGGGTAAAACTCCAGCTCTCCTGGTGTTCAGGGATGCAAGGTCTGAGGGACTGGATTTACTTGGGCTTTCCAGGAACAAGGGGAAATGCGGTGCCAGAGCTGTGCCCCGTCAGGTTCTGTTTCCCTTTGGGGACAGGGAGTCTCTGGGCTGAGGTGAGATTGCTGTGTGAGTGGCAGGGAACAGGGAGCTCAGAATTGCAGGCACTGATGGAATAATTGTCTTAGGTCTGTTTGGTTTGTGTTTGTGAAAACTGGGATTTGGGCTGGAGAGGTGCTCTTGGGAACAAGGGATAGAGTACATTTGCTCCATGGTTGTGTAAGGAAGGACAGGGAAGGGGAGTATTTATAAACTGTTCTCAGTATTTCATGCAAATTTGGGGTGGAGCAGCGATGCAGGTGGGTGGGTTTGGCCTGGGCCTGTCAGGACTAACCACAAAGAATCCAACCAAGCCCCTGACCCCTCAAGGCATCTGTGAAACACTTCCACAGCAACCCAAGTCAGAAATCCAGTGATTATGGAGGTAAAATTATAGGTAATTGCCTATGATCCGTGGGGCATTTCCTTTGGAATTATCAATCAAGGCAGAGCATATCTTTCAGCTCTTTTCCTGATGTGCAGTTTCCTCTCTGGTTTAAATGAGTTTGTGTGCTCCTGTTAACAAGCAGTGTGTTTTCACCCTGAAATTTGGGGTGATAGTCTTTCTTTAGCGTTTTTCCCACAACTGAATAATCCCTTCCATGAATAGTTCATGTATTTCTACACAGCTGCTTTGGCCGTGGCTCAGAGAGAGAGAAGGGAAATGACTTTTTACAGGGGTGAAATTTCTCCAGGCAGGAGTGGGATGTTGTCTTGCTCCTCCCCAGAGCCCTGCAGGCGCATGGGAGTAGCTCAGTGCCAGCGCAGCTCTCTGAGAAATAACAACGCTTGGGAGGTTTGAGTGTTGATAACAACTCTCCTGTCTCCTGGTAGTAGTCCTAGGCAGAGGAGGGAAAAATGGAACTTGTGTTATTCATGGAAAACTTTCTGCTGTTTCTTGTGCAGAGTTTTAGATCTTTGTATGATTTGCTATCTGGTGTCTGTAGGAAGAGAATGACTTATTTTAGGTAAAAATTGAGATAATCAGTAATGGACAGGTAGGGAAAACTTTTGAACTAAACTCAAGGTGACCTGTAGTGGAGAGCATGAAGATTTTGAAGTAAACTATAGCAATCAGTTGTGCACAGGTAGGGAAACCTTTGGGGGTTAAATACAAGGTCATCTCTAGGTGAGGGAATGAACACTTTTTGAGGTAAAACTGAGTGAATCAGTTGTGGAAGTATTAGTAAATTCTGGGGGTGAAACTTGATGTAACCTCCATGGTAGAAAATAAATGAATCTTTTGAGGTAAAAAGGAAGTAATCAGTGTTGGAGAGGCAGGGAGATTTTGAGAGTAAACTTGAGTCTGTAGTGCAGAGAACGAACATACTGAAGTTAAACGGAGGTAGTAACTTGCAGACAGGGAAAAAATGTGGGGGTCAAGTCTGAGGTAATCTCTAGGGGAGACAGCATTTTTGAGGTAAACTGAGGCAATCACTAGGTGAGAGGTTGGAAAAGTTTTGGGAGGTAGAAATTAAAATGACCTGTTGGGCAGAGAATGGACCTACTGAAGTGAAAATCAGGTAATAAGTAGTGGACAAGCAGCAATAATTTTGGAGGTGAAATCTGGGGTGAAGTGTGGCAGGGAGAGCGTACATCATGAGGTAAAGTGAGACAGTACTGGAAAGATAGTGAAATATTTCAGGGTAAAACTTGATGAAATCTCCAGGGTAGAAAGAGAGTATTTATAGGTCAAAAAGAGTAAATAGTTAGTGGGCAGGTAGGGAAAATACTGGGGGTAAAATCTGAGGTTATCTGTAGGGGGAGAGAATGAACATACTGAGGTAAAAATCAGGCAATGACTAGTGAATGTTAGGGAAATTTTGGGGGGTAAAACTGGAGCTAATATCCAGAGTAGTGAATGAATACTTTCTTGTAAAAAAGAAGAAAGCAGAAGTGGACAGACAGGGACAGCTTGGAGGGAAAATCTGGAGCAATCCCCAGGGAAGAGAATGAACAGCATGAGGTAAACTGAGGTAGTCACTTGCAGAGGCACAGTGAAAATTTTGGGGATAGACACTGAGACATTCTTGAGGATAGAGAAAATTACTTTTTGGGGTAAAAATGGGATGATGGGTAGGGCAAAGCTTGTGGGAAAAACTTGAAATAATCTGTAGGAAAGAGCATGAGCATTTTGATGGAAAAAAGAGATATTTTTCTTTACTTCCCTTTGGGATAACTTAATCTGCACTGTTCCATGAGCAATTCCTTTGCTTCTCCTGGAGAAAACCCCACGGCAGAGGCAGTCTGCAAAGGAGCCAAAATCGAGAGCAAAGGTTGGTTTGGGTTTGAGTACTTGAAATAACTTTTGAAAGAGAAGCAATAACCTTTTGCTGCTTCTTTCTTTCTTGCAGATGCTGGGATTGCCTCTGTGGACATGTGCTGAGCTCTCCCTGCAGGGAACTGTCAGCCCTGAATGCCTGTGCAATAACTCAGAGCCTCAGCCATGAAGGGCCAGGCTGTGTTTAAAACAGCCCAAGGTGCCAGAGAGCTGGAGTCATTTCCTAGCAGGTAACTTGACTTGGAAGCTGCATTCTAAAATTTGTCCACATTTAATTGATGTCCCACATGGAGACACTTAAAGAAGCAGAGGTGGGGTGTCCCAGATTTTCCCAAGGCATGCACCCCTCCAAAAGCGTACCTTGAATCAGTAGATGTATTTCCCTTCTTGTGTGCTAAATCTTCCAGTGTGCATAGTCCCCCCATCAACTAAAGCCTACCCTGACATTCTTTTTCCTTGGACACATCTGGAAGAACCGTCTCCAGATATTATTTCCTTCTGCAAGGGCTCGTTCCTCGAGATGGAACTTTGGCGTTTTGCTTCTCCTTTCAGAGGAGCAGCAGAAGCGGTCGTTGCCAGGGGAACGGTGCAGGCGAGGGAGGGAGGGGGGGTAGAAGGTGGGGATCCTCTCGGAGGCCGATTCCTGCAGGAGCGGGGGAGCAAAGGCGGAGGCTGCTGCCGGCACCGCCAAGGGCACCAGCTCTTGGGGCCGGTACCAGAGGCTGGCGTGGAGCCTCTGCACGGGTCCGCAGCAGCCACGGCGCCAGGAGGCCGAGCTGCCGGTGAGCCCAGCGCGGCCCGCGGGGCCGAAGCCGGGTTCAATGGAGCCGCGGCAGAGAACGCAGCGGGGGCAGGGGCTGCTGGAACGGCCGCGGACATCGGGAGCGGGGCTGGGGCCGGGGCGGGGCCGGGGTGGGCCCCAAAAGCGGCGGGCTGGGCTGGTGTGGAGCGGAGAGCCGGGCTAGGGACGGGCACAGGGGCACCGAAAGCGGCGGGCTGGGCTACCGCTGGAGCCGCAGGGGCTGGAGGGGGCGGCGGGAACAGCGGGGCTACCGGCGGAGCCGCCGCCGCTGGGACAAGCGCTGGAGCCGCGGGCGGTGCCTGAGAGCCGGCACAGGCGCGACCTCGGGCTCCGGGAGCGGCGCTGCAGCTGCGAGCGGCGCCACAGGAGCCTGGGCTTGGGGCGAGACAGGCGGGAGTGGAGGGGGCGATGCTTCCAGGGGCTCCCAGCCCTTCTCTTTCTTGCTTTCCCTTTGCTCCTTTCCTTGGGTCTCGGACAACTTTAAAATTCTTATCCCCTTAGACTCTGTTTCCCACCCAGCATGAAGCGTACTTGCTTTCTTCTGTGTTAACGAGTTCTTTTGAATTTACCAATACTTGTAAAGCCTGACAGATCCAGACTTCAAGAGCCATGTCTGGGCCAGAAGACATGGTCGGATCTTATTTCCTTCTCGGCCCAACCAAACATACAAAACTGGATCATTTTGACTTTGCTCGTTTCCTTTGTACTTGGGTTTGTATTCCAGTTAGCCAGCATAACTCCCCAAGGGCTTTCCTGGGGTATTTCCACTGGCACGCCTCTATTCCCTTTTTTTATTCCCTGACTCTTGCTTACTAGTTTTATGTCCCATTTTCTCAGAATCTTATCTATCTTTCCCAGGCCTTTGTTTCCCACCTTTTTAATAAAAACCAACAAAACAACTCTTCAAACTTCACCACCTCTTTCCCGTTTCTTCTCCTAGAATACAACAGTTCCCTCCTCTTAATAAAATATGCCTCCTTCCAGAAAAGTTATATTTCAAGCTTTAGCATTTCTATCACATACATTCTCATTCATTCTCATTGCTCCTTTTTATTGTTCCAACTTCTCTTTCTCAAGCGTTATCAGTCACAACCACACAAGGCTTAGGTCCCTTTTAATTTCAAATTGTTAGCCGATGCTCACCCCTGGGTCCAAAATTCCAGGTTTCTTGAAGTAATCCTCAATTTGACAGAATTAAGCCTGGATTTCTTGAATTTTTTTTTTTTTTTTTTTTTTTTTAAACTTTCAATCCAGCAGCCTCAAGCCCCAAATGTCTCGGATTTGTCCTCAATTTGGCAGAATTAAGCCTGGATTTCTTGAAATCTTTTAAACTCTCAATCCAGCAGTCTCAAAACCCAAATGTCTCGGAACTAACCCTCCATTTAGCAGGATTTTTGAACCCTCAATCCAGCAGTCTTAAACCCTAAATTTCTTGGATCCAATACTAGGAAATTCTTGACTCCCCTCCTTCAAGGACTCCAATCCCTTCCCTGAAAGCCCGTCCCAGTTAACCCGGGGCTTCTCTCACTCCTTTTATCTTTGGCTTCACCTCTTTACTGACTGCTTCCCTGGCGGCAGAGCAGAGCCGCAGCCTCAGAGGCTCCACACTCGCTTCGCAGCTCTGGGGTAACCAGCCCGCGTCTCATGCACACACTTTCATCCCCCTTATCCCCCCAAAAAGAGGAAAGAAAAAATACTCACTTTTCTCGGAGTCTTGGTGCACAAGATTTTATGTGTTTAATTACCGTGGTACCTCAGGGAGCCTTTTCTTTCCTTTCTTGTTGCTTTGTCTCCTCTCTTGCCCTCCGGCTGTTTGACTGCAAACCCCCCTGACCCCGCCGAGAAACACAAAGCGAGGCCGCCAAAAGTGGGCGGGGGCACCCCCCTGCTCTGGGTTCCCCGGGAGATCCCAGAGCTGAGCCTTTATCCCCGTATGGGCCACCAAATTGTGAAACACTGATGGAACATGCAAAAAGCCAACATCACAATCCCGTTCAGAACAGAGGGATCAGCGGTGATGCGGCCCTGCCCGCGGAGGGATCAGCGGTTATGCGCATGCGCAGGCGGAGTGATCCGCCAGGAGGGACTATTTGTGATGCGGTCCTGCCCGCGGAGGGATCAGCGGTGATGCGCCCCCACGCGGAGTGATACGCCAAAAGGGACTATTTGTGATGCGGTCCTGCCCGCGGAGGCATCACCGGTGATGCGTCCCCGCCCGCGCATGCGCACTGATCCGCGCGCCCCGGCCATCTGCGCACGCGGAAGGATCCGCGCACGCGCAGCTGCCAAAACGAGCTTCACTCTAGAATTTGAAGGAAAGTTGAAGAAAAGGGACCGTTTAAGAAAAGTTTAAGGAAATCAGGAGACAGCAGCACAAAGGGCGCTACGGCCGGGTGCTTCGCACAGAGACAAAGGCGCACCCAAACACCCAAAAGATCGCCTTTAACAGCGAGCTCCCGCAGCCAGCTCACAATCCCAGCCCGCCTTCCCGGGCAGGGTTTCTTTCGGACCTGGGCTGCATTTCCATCCCCCGCTCTGGGAGTCACCAGGTGCGTTAGGAGCGAGCCGATCCCGCTCCCTGAGACACAAGGGCTTGCTCGAGGAGACTGTTCCTGTTCCTCTCTTCCAGCCACTCTGCTCTCCCCAAAACACCCATTTCCTCGGAGCTCCTCTGAAACTGCATTTCCATGGACCCAGGGCTCCAGAAGCTGCAGAGTCGTGCAATGGGGTTTTTTTGGGAAGGGACCTTAAGCTCTTGCACTTCCACCTCTGTCATGAGAATTTCAGGGCTCTAAGACTCACAGAACCATTTGGGCTTGGAAGGACCTTCAAGCTCATCCAGTGCCAGCGCTGCCACGGGCAGGGACACCTCCCACTGTCCTGGGCTCTTCCCAGCCCCAATGTCCAGCCTGGCCTGGAACATTCCAGGGGATCCAGGAGCAGATCCCCCCTCTCTGGGCAGACAGAATGAGCTAAACCTGGCTATTCCTGAGGGAGTGATGGCAGCACAGCCGAGTCCTGCATCCCTGATTCCCACTGGGAATCTCCATGTCCTTCCTGCTGTGGGATCCAGGAGTTGCAGTAGGATTTTTGTGTTTTGTGCTGCATTCCCAGCACAGCAGAACCTGTCACCCTCGGAAACACGGCCAGCGTGACAAGTTTTTTGCTCCCTTTCTGCTTTGTTTTTGCTGTGTTTTGTTTCTCTCGACAGCTGGTTTAGAACTTCTGTGTTGCTGTTTAGACATCAAGCTTTGGGGCTGAGGTTTTTTATTCCCAGGTGCTTGCTGGCAGTAAAAATACACATCTGCAGTGTGTGCACGTGGCTTGGGCTGTGGATTCACAGTTCTGGGGCAAAAAGAAGTCCCTTCACATCTGTGCTGCTGGTGGTGTCCCCTGTGAGAAGTTTGGTGGCTTGTTTGTGGCTCTCTCAGTTGTTCCCTTTCACAGAGCCCGGCATTTCTCCCCTTTTCAGTTTCATCCTGCAGAGCTTCGTTCCTGCTGCCGCAGCGTGTTCTGAACCCTCCGCTCGCAGCCTGGGGGTGCCTTTTGTGCTGCTCCTCCGTGGGGCTGACTTGAGAGCGGAATCAAGGTTGGAAAAGACCTCGGAGATCACTGAGTGCAACCAGCACCACCACGGCCACCGCTGACCACGTCCGCCCATGCCACAGCCACAGGTGTTGGAGCACTCCCGGGGTGGGCACTCCAAACCTCCCTGGGCAGCTGTGCCAAGGCCGGAGCGCCCTTTCCATGGAGGAATTTCCCCAATATCCACCCTGAGCCTCCCCTGGCCCAGCCTGAGGCCGTTCCCTCTCCTCCTGTCCCTGTTCCCTGGGAGCAGAGCCCGACCCCCCCGGCTGCCCCCTCCTGTCAGGGACTTGTGCAGAGCCACAAGGTCCCCCCTGAGCCTCCTTTGCTCCAGCCTGAGCCCCTTTCCCAGCTCCCTCAGGAACTCTCCAGCCCCTTCCCAGCTCCGTTCCCTTCCCTGGACTGGCTCCAGCCCCTCCATGTCCCTCTTGTCCCAGAGCTGCCCCCAGCACTGGAGGTGCCCCAGCAGTGCCAGCACAGGGACGGGCACTGCCCCGGCCCTGCTGTCACCCCAAGGTGGCACAGCCCAGGTGCCCTTGGCTTTGCCCACCTGGGCACACCCAGCTCGTGTCCAGCTGCTGTCCCCAGCACCCCCAGGGCCTTTCCCAGTTTTCCAGCCCCTGTTCCCCCAGCCTGGAGTGTTCCACGGTGGCCCAGGTGCAGGAGGCGGCACCATCTCACTCCATGGTGGGATTTTTACATTCCTTTCATTTTGCCACTCCGAACGCTTATGCAGCTGCATCTGGGCTGGAAAAGTCACTTTTTTACTGGTGTAGCTACTCAGGAGATCTGTGATAACTCTGTTATCCAAGAACAGGGAAGGATGTGTGATGTCCAAGGCCCTGTGCCAGCAAATCCCAGTTTTTGTGGTGTCTGTTCTCCCCCAGCACAGTTTGATGAGATTTGTCCAAAACAGCTTTCCTGGGGAAGCTCTTCGTTGTGTGGTCATTAAGGGAGAAATGGAAACAATGCTGAGCATGCGCGGTGTTGTGGGAAGGGAAGCGCAGGAGCAGTGCTGTGCCTGGTTACGTCATGTGGTGTTGAAGGGCGGGGCGGAGCCGGGCAGCGCTGCGCATGCGCACTGGCTTTACCCGCCCGGTGCTGTTGCTCTGTGGGTACCGTCGGGCGCTGCCCGGGAGCGGCTTGGGAGCGCCGGGTTCGGTTCCCGGCTGCGGCAGCGGTGGGCGAGGGTTGTGGTGACAATGGAGGAGGGCGGCTGTTGCTGTGGCTGCAGCGGGGTGGAAAGTGAGCGGAGAACGGCGACGCAGCGTGTGCCGGGAAAAGACCCGAGGGGGGGCGGCCCCGGAGCAGAGCCGGGCGGGAGCGGGCGGCGGGGGCTGCGCGGGGTGAAGGCGGTCCCGGCGCGGGCGCGGAGCCGGGGAGGAGCTGCGGGGCTGGGGCTGGGGCCGGGGCCGGGGCTTGCGGGCGGCACGGCGGGACCTCCCTGCAGAGCCTTTCCTGGGAAACAAAACCTGGAGTTTGTCCCACCTCGGCCCCGTGGCAAGGGGCAGCGCAACCGAGGGGAGCAGCGCCTGAGCAGGGGCGGCAGTGTGCGGGCGCAGGGAAGACGCGGCTGGTGCTGGAGCGAGAACGTGCAGGTTTCTTACATTTAAATGAACGTGGAAAGCAGGGAGAGAGGTGGTATAAAAGCACCGGGTGCTCGGGCAGGTGAGACAGGACTCAGGGGAGGGAGTCGCTTTCCTGAGCTCCTGAAGCTCCACTTGACTCTCTCAGGAGCACTCGTGAGAAGTTTCCCATTTGGAGTTGGGCTCGAAAAAGAAGGAACTTGAAACTGCTTCTTCTGATAAATCCATAAGTATGGGAGGCCCTATGAAGCCCACGGGTGTAAGCAGCCAATAACTCCCACGAGTATTTTAACTACTAAAAATAGCAACTTTTATTTCTTCTGCACACAAACGACTTGGCTGTCCTGTGCAGGGTTCACTGAGGCTGTGAATTGCAATCCAGGGCATCTTCAGGCTCCTGGTGCTCGGGACTGTGGCGTTTGGTGTGCAGAAAAGATCCCAGGCTGTCCAGCTTGGGTGTGGATGTGCATTTCCACAGTTCCTCAGAGTGGGAAAAGGCCAAGAGGGTGATGGGAAGGCCTTTCTTCTAGGCCTGGGCATCCTCAAGACACCTCAAGGATGTTTTTTAAATGTTTGTTGTCTTTTGTTTCCCAGCCCAGGGCTGAGCTGGAGAACGGGTGGAGACAGTGGCAAGCGGGAGTCCCATGTTTACATCTGCCCTTGGATTCCAGTTTCTTCCAGTGGGTCTGTGCTGCCCGAAGTACAAAAGAAGGAGGTGTTGGAGTACCTGTTTGTTCACCTGTTGAGCTTGGAAGAGATGCTGAGTGTGAAATTCCAGGGGTACCAGCTCCTTGCGAGCTGTTGGTTGCTCAGGAGATTGGGTCGGGGAAAGGGGGGGAGAGTCCGAGCACAGCACAGTGGTAGGAGCTGGATCTCAATCTAAGGCATCTCAAAGCCTGATAAGCTGGAAAGAAGACTTTGCTGTGTTAATGCACAATTACATTTTTGTGCAATTTTTTGAAATTAGGGCTGGGATCAGTCTGGGGAGGTTATCTGGCCCAATTCCCTGTGCCCTGCTTTGCCATGAGGAATGGATGCCTGACCTCTTTGCAGAGAGCTGCTGCTGCTAAAGATTTCTCAGTTTCTATAGTGAATTTATCCCAGTACTTTGCTGCTATAAAGAAATCTCCTCTTGCTGCCATTTCCCCTTATTACATTTAAGATCAGCTCCAGCTGAGTTAGAATTTAATCCCGACCTTTCCCCCCTTTTTTTTTTCCCAAGAGGCCTCAGCTATCTCGCTATTTCTTTCCTCTCTCACCCTCCAGGTCCTGTTTTTCAGACCTCGTTCTTTCCTTATAAAACCCTTGATAACCCATTCCCCACTTAAGGCTTTGTTGTATCCTTGTTTTGCTACCTTCTGGGTGCTATGGATGAAGGTCTGGCTTTGAGGAGCACACCCTGCTCCCTTTGCTCAAGGGATTGCAGTTATTCCAATCTCCTGCTGCTGAGGGCTTCCTTAGGCTCTTGCTGAAATGAAAAATATCCAGGAAGTTTTTCCTTTTTTGAGATTAGACTGGTTTCTGCAGGTCCTTGAGATGTGACCATGATGGTTAAAAACCCACAGTGCAAATGAAGGTTTCTCCTGTCTTCCCCCTTGCCCCCCACCTGCTCCATGCACAGTTCATTACTTTGTAATCACAACTGCTAAGGAAACCTTTCTAATCCTGTCAATTGGCAATGCAACTGCTTTTAAATTCTGGTTTAAAATAGGTTTTGAAGTCAGGCTCTGCCCTTGCTATTGATTTGAATTCTTGACTGAGTAAATTATTGGTGCTTAACAAGCCCTTTGTTGCTTTAAAGCCTTTCTCCAAGGGTCAGAGAATAACACTGACAGGGAGTGAAGGAGCGCTGCCCAGTAGTTGCTTAGAAACGGAGTGTGTTAAACCCGGTTTCTTTAAAAGCAGTTTTGAGTAAGTGAAATTCAGGCACTTGAATTACTTTGGGAAATGGTCCATTTAGGATAGATCCACACTGACAGAAGCTGTTTATCTGAGGTCAGTACATGCTTTGATCAGTGCAGGGCCTTCCCCTCAAGAAATGCATGAGCCAAGCCCAGCAAGGTAGAGGAAAAGACACAAGTTCAGCTTAGGGAGCTGCACAGGTGAAATCCCATGGATGTGCCTGGAGCATGGCCCTCCCCAGCAGCTTTTCTTACAGTTAAATTCTTTAAAAAGCTAAAAGCTGATGCTCAGTACTTTGGGATCTGGCTCAAAACTGTGGAGAGGATAAACTCCCTTACTGGAACTCAGGCAGTGGAGTGCTCACAAGCCAGCAACCACATTGCTTCTTGTTCAGCTTCAATTCAACGTTGGCTTTTTGTTGTTGTTTTGGTTGGTTGGCTGGTTTTAAAGTATTCCTAGAGATGCTACAAGTGGAAGAAGAGAACAGAAATAGAGTGGAGCACCACTGGCACAGTAACTGATATTTTACTGTTCCTCTTTTTCTTTTAAAAATTTATGTAGATAACATGAACTTTTAAACTCTGTGACTTGGGAGAAACACTCTTTTTTCTCCCTCTCTTTGGAAGAGATATGCAAGTCCTGAGCTGTTGGGCCAATGCTTGCTGCATTTTGTTTACGATTTTACAATCAAACAAGGGGCTGATAAGATTGACAAGGAAGATACAACTCAGGAGCTCACTAGGCAGCAGCCTCCAAACTCTTTGGGTGATGCAATAGAGTATGAAGACTGTTCTCCAGTGCGAGATTAATCCATAATAACATGCTCACTGACATAAAAGTCACTTCTTATAAGCCACTTCTTATTCCCTGAAGTGCAGGAGCTGAGGTGTTTGACAAAGCCTTGGCAGAATGATGAAGTATGTCCCTGTCAGATTTCTCCTGCTAGCAAGAGCAATCCATCTTCTTTAAGGGTTTTGTTCCTTTGGGATTGTGTGTAGTTTAGAGGGAGAACAGTACCCAGAAGCATTAATTATTTAATCTGCACTGCTTTTTTCCTCGACGTGTGAGGTCTGAGTATTGTGCTGGGAAGTGGGGCCAATAAAATTTCTGGGAGTCAGACTTGGAGCTTGAAAGTTTTAGAATTAACACTGGAGACTCAGCTCTCTCTATGGTCAGAAGAGGGGGAGACACCTTCCTTCAGGATGTCTCTCCAGGGAATGCTTTTGCAAAGTTTTCTCTCGTAACGGCTGAAGTCTTGCCTCTCCCTGAAATTGCGGTGTAGGTCCCACTGGAGGCAGTAAATCTCTCAAATGTATGAGCTTGGGCCTACACACCTGCTAAGGTGTGACTAGAGGTGTGAGAGCTTTTGCAAATGAATTTGGAATAATGAGAATCATAGAACCACTGAGGTTGGAAAAGCCCTCTAAGGTCATCGAGTCCAACGTGTGCCCAATCCCTACCTTGTCACCCAGCCCAGAGCACTGAGTGCCATGTCCAGGTGTTCCTCGGACACCTCCAGGAACGGGGACTCCAAACCTCCCTGGGCAGCCCCTGCCAAGGCCTGACCACCCTTTCCAGGAAGAAAGTCCTCTTGATGTCCAACCCTGGTGCGGCTTGAGGCCGTTTCCTCTTGTCCTGTTCCTGGTTGCCTGGGAGAAGCAGCCAATCCTCACCTGGCTACACCCTCCTGTCAGGGAGTTGTAGAGAGCAAGGTCTTCTCTGGGCCTGTTCTTCTTAGGACTGGTATGGAATCACTATTTTGCATTAAAGGACAATAAGCAGATGTTTTGAAAAAATACTTTGAAATGTTTTTGCATTGCCCTGGAAATCTGCCAAGAAATGGAGTTGCTTACCAGGTTAGGTGTTCTTGCCTGCAGCTTCCCAGGGGCTGCTGGAGGTGGGATGAGGCTATTGCAGAGGAATTACAAGTACGTGGTTTCTCACTCAGGAGACTCTGGGTTTACTGTAGTTATGGGACTGGTTTTCCAGACTAGAGGAACCCCTTAAAGGACTGCAGAGGGAGGTGGAGATGGGATTTGGGGTTTGCATCCCCACCTCCTGAGCACACATGGGGTTAGATGCCCCTTGGCAGAGCTGTAAGGTGTAATGTGGGCAGCAGCTCCTCCTCTCTTTGGGGGCCTAAATTGAAACGCTCAGGAGCCAAATCACCTCTGAGCTGCTCTGTTGTGAGCAGGAGAGGAAGGGACACCTCCAAAGGCCACACAGCTCACTCATAGTCAGAAAAATCCTACTGCTGAACCTGGAACCCCCCCAAGGACGCCCGGGACCCCCCGGGCCCCTCTGTGATCCTCGACAATGCACCCCCCCATCATCAGACCATGCAGTGTCCCCCAGTGTTCTGCCAGTGGGAGCACTGGAAGAGATACTGGGAACACTGGGAGGGAACTGGGAGGAAACTTCCCACCACTCTCCAACGTACAGCAGCCCCAAGTGCGACCAGTGAGGCGGAGGAAGTGCTCCTAGTGCCCCGCCCCCCCGCCCCCCCAAAAAAAAAGTTGGGGGGGGGTGCGGGGGGGAGTACGAGAAGAAAAAGGATTTAAATGGAGGAGAAAACAGTTTCTGTAACTGTGTTTGAACTTAGGAGGATCCCACTTCATCTACGATTTGGAAGGTCTCAATTGAAGGAACACACATTTTCATGATTTTGTATCTCAATTGGCAGGGAATCACCGTTTTCCATTATTTTTGTATCTAAATGGAAGAAGAAAGCCTTTATGGTGCTGTTTGATGGATTTGAATTGAGGGAAACCGCCCCATTTTCATCATCTTAAGGTTAAAATTGAGGGCAAAACACCACCGTCCCTGGTTTTAAAGGGCTTCCCTTGAGAAGAACCTCTTTATGTGCCATTATAAGAGTTCCATCGAGGGGGGACCCTCATTTGAAGGGACCTTCAGAGAGGAAAAATGTGTCCAAAAGACCCCAAAATGGTGTTTCTTGAGGGAAATTGAAGAGGGAGCTGCATTTCCCCTCATTTTAGGAGGCAAAATTGAGCAAAACTCCTCCTTGATTCACTTTTTATTTGGGTTTAAATTTAGGGGAGACCCTCCTTATGCATCAATTACGGGTCTAAATTGAGAGGGAACCTCCGTTTTCCCCTTGATTCAAGGCTTTGAAATGGCGACTAAAGGGAGTTTTCCCTTAATTCATTAAGAAATTGAAAAAGAACAGTAAAGATGAGCTGGCGCTGCCGGTTTGGACTCAATTTATCTGTCGGGATTGCAAACTCCGACAGACACCGAGCGCCGACGGACGCCCAGCAGTGATTGTGTCACGCCCCGACAGATCAAACAGGGGCTGGAAGCTCCATGGAGCAGCTCAGCGCCTGCTCCACTCTTGCCCCCCAAAGCCCGGGATGGACCGGCGGGTCTGGACACATCCCCATTGAGGAGGGGCAGAGCCGCTGCTCGGGGGCCCCGGGGGATCCTTTATCCCCCTCGTGCAGCTGCGAGCTGCCGAGGAAAAAGTCCTCGTTCCTAGGCTTGAACCCCTGCAGCTTTACCTCTCATTCTCTTGCTCTGATTTGTTTGACAAGAAATTCAATTTATTCCCCCCAGTCGTGTCTCTTGCTCCAGTGACCGGTGAGTGATCTGTCTAGGCCCTTTTCCCGATCCTCAAGTCTTTCCTGATGTGTTCTGTTCCCTGCCCAGGGTGAGGAGGAGAGGGACAGAGCGGTTTTGCTGCCACCAGGCACCTGACCAGGCCCAGCCCACCCCAATAATCCCTGCGATAATTCACGCCACCATTACCCAGGCGCGCGGCGGGTCCGGCTCCGCGGGCAGGCGGCTACAGTAGTTCAAAGTGGGCAAACTGGGACGGAGTGAGAGGAAGCAGGTGGTGCCGGTGGGTGAAATGTCTCTGCTGCGACCTGCCTGGGAAAGGAGGAGGGAGAACCTGGTGCAAAGTAAAGGGGAGAGAAAGAGGGACAAGGCTGGAGCTGTGGAAGGAAGCGGAGATGGCCAAGGGGCAGCTGAGCATTTTGCTTTCCAACTCTGTGGGGGGGAAAGAAAGCGCTGTCAAATCCATCCAGGAAAACAGAGGAGAAATAGCATGTGGTGGGAATCGCCGGCAATTTGGATTCAATATGTCTGTCTGAACTGCAAACGCCGACAGACACCGAGCACCGCTGGACGCCTGCTGGCGTTGCCGTGTGTCCTGCTCCGGCGGCAGCCCGCCTGTCGAGGCCCCCAGCAGCAGCTGCCCGGGGGCTGCGGATCGCGCAGCAGCCAATCGGAAGCGTCGCAGCGTCCGGCAGCCAATAGGAGCCCTGGCCACTCCGGCAGCCAATGGAAAGCGCCGTTACCTGAGGGACCAGGCACAGCTCGAAGCCCCTCACAGCTGCTTCGTTTTTTGGGACATTTGTGGAAAGCTCGGAGTTCTATTTTTTTTCTTTACCTTACCTCTTCCAGGACAGGAGGGATTCCGGCGCGGGGGATATCATGCCTCGGGCGCTTCTGGGCGGTTTTGAGGCGGGGGGAGCCCACCGCGGCGGTGGCGGGAAAAGGGGGTGCGGAGTATAAAAGGGGGCGCCGGCGTCGCGGCCCCTCAGTCGGGGGGCGGCGGCGGCGGCGGCAGGAGCTCCGCGGGCTGGCCCGGATGCGGGGACGCCGCCCTGTGCGGCCGAAGGCGCCGGCCCTGAGGCGCGGGGAGAGCGGCGTGGCAGCCGCGCATCGGCTCCGTCATCGGCAGCGCCGCTTCGTGCCGGTAGGGAGCGGGAGAACGCGGCGGCGGGCGGCGGGTGGTGAGTGCCGTCGGCGAGACGGGGCTTGGGCCGCGTGCGGTGTGCGATCTCCCGAGAGCAGCGGGGAGGCCCCCGGGGAGCGGCGGCGGGCGGGGCGCTGTGGGAGCCGGCGCATGTCCCCGAATGAGGCGCCCGGCGCAACGCGCGACGTGCCAATGAAATAAAATAGAAAACGGTAAAGTGCTATAGAGGAGCCGAACCTAGAGGGCTCTCGGCCCCTGCCCCGTGTCACTAAGGGAGCTACACCGCGGGAGCGTCGGGGCAGAGCTGCTGGTTAAAAAGAGCAGCACGGAAAGGCTGGGAAACGTGAGCGGAATAAAATATTGAGAATGGTCTAAGAAATACTCAAAAGGTACAGCAGCAGGAGTGGCCGCTGCGTGGGTTCACTAAAACAGCTGCACCGCGGCACCTTTGGGGTGGTGTTGATGGTAAACGTGCGGCACGTAAAAGGACTGGAGGTGTGAGGGAAATAAAATATAGAGAAAGGTCTGAGAAATAATAACAACACCGCAGCAGGAGTAGCCACTTCCTCAGGATAAAATGAGCTGCACCGCGGCGCACCCGGAGCAGGGGCGCTGCTTCAAAGGTGTCACGGCAAAGGTCGAATCTGTGAAGGGTATAAAATAAAATGGTCGAAAATCCTTTAAAAGTACTGCAGCAGGAGTGGCTGCTGCCCCGTGTCACTAAAAGAGCTGCACCGCGGGAGCGTCGGGGCAGCGCTGCTGGTTAAACAGAGCAGCATGGAAAAGGCTGGGAAGTGTGAGCGCAATAAAATATTGACAATGGTCTAAGAAATATTGTAAAGGTACTGCAGCAGGAGTGGCCGCTGCCCCGCGTCACTAAAAGGGCTGCACCGCGGGAGCGTCGGGGCAGCGCTGCTGGTTAAAAAGGGGCCCGGAAAGCGTGAGAGGTGTAAAGGGAATAAAATGCTGAGCATGGTAAACGAGGTACAATAAAGGTACAGCAGCAGTTGTGGCCGCTGCGTGGGTTCACTAAAACAGCTGCACCGCGGGACCTTTGGGGTGGTGCTGATGGTAAACGTGCGGCACGTAAAAGCCTGGAGGTGTGAGGGAAATAAAATATAGAGAAAGGTCTGAGAAATAACAACAACACCGCAGCAGGAGTAGCCACTTCCTCAGGATAAAATGAGCTGCACCGCGGCGCACCTGGGGCAGGGGCGCTGCTTCAAAGGTGTCACGGCAAAGGTCGCATCTGTGAAGGGTATAAAATAAAATGGTCGAAAATCCTTTAAAAGTACTGCAGCAGGAGTGGCTGCTGCCCCGTGTCACTAAAAAAGCTGCACCGCGGGAGCGTCGGGGCAGCGCTGCTGGTTAAAAAGGGGTCCGGAAAGCGTGAGAGGTGTAAAGGGAATAAAATGCTGAGCATGGTAAACGAGGTACAATAAAGGTACAGCAGCAGGTGTGGCCGCTGCCCCGCGTCACTAAAAGAGCTGCACCGCGGGAGCGTCGGGGCAGCGCTGCTGGTTAAAAAGAGCGGCACGGGCAAGGCTGAGAGGTGTAAAGGGAATGAAATGCTGAGCATGGTAAAAGAGGTACAATAATGGTACAGCAGCAGGTGTGGCCGGTGCCCCGCGTCACTAAAAGAGCTGCACCGCGGGAGCGTCGGGGCAGCGCTGCTGGTTAAACAGAGCAGCACGGAAAGGCTGGGAAGTGTGAGCGCAATAAAATATTGACAATGGTCTAAGAAATATTGTAAAGGTACTGCAGCAGTTGTGGCCGCTGCGTGGGTTCACTAAAACAGCTGCACCGCGGCACCTTTGGGGTGGTGCTGATGGTAAACGTGCGGCACGTAAAAGGACTGGAGGGGTGAGGGAAATAAAATATAGAGAAAGGTCTGAGAAATAATAACAACACCGCAGCAGGAGTAGCCACTTCCTCAGGATAAAATGAGCTGCACCGCGGCGCACCTGGGGCAGGGGCGCTGCTTCAAAGGTGTCACGGCAAAGGTCGCATCTGTGAAGGGTATAAAATAAAATGGTCGAAAATCCTTTAAAAGTACTGCAGCAGGAGTGGCTGCTGCACCGTGTCACTAAAAGAGCTGCACCGCGGGAGCGTCGGGGCAGCGCTGCTAGTTAAAAAGAGCAGCACGGGAAAGGCTGAGAGGTGTAAAGGGAATGAAATGCTGAGCATGGTAAACGAGGTACAATAAAGGTACAGCAGCAGGTGTGGCCGCTGCTCCGCATCACTAAAAGAGCTGCACCTCGGGAACGTCGGGGCAGCGCTGCTGGTTAAAAAGAGCGGCACGGGAAAGGCTGAGAGGTGTAAAGGGAATGAAATGCTGAGCATGGTAAACGAGGTACAATAAAGGTACAGCAGCAGGTGTGGCCGCTGCCCCACATCACTAAAAGAGCTGCACCGCGGGAGCGTCGGGGCAGCGCTGCTGGTTAAAAAGGGGCCCGGAAAGCGTGAGAGGTGTAAAGGGAATGAAATGCTGAGCATGGTAAACGAGGTACAATAAAGATACTGCTGCAGGTGTGGCCGCTGCCCCGTGTCACTAAAAGAGCTGCACCGCGGGAGCGTCGGGGCAGCGCTGCTGGTTAAAAAGAGCAGCACGGAAAGGCTGGGAAGTGTGAGCGCAATAAAATATTGAGAATGGTCTAAGAAATACTCAAAAGGTACAGCAGCAGTTGTGGCCGCTGCGTGGGTTCACTAAAACAGCTGCACCGCGGCACCTTTGGGGTGGTGCTGATGGTAAACGTGCGGCATGTAAAAGGACTGGAGGGGTGAGGGAAATAAAATATAGAGAAAGGTCTGAGAAATAATAACAACACCGCAGCAGGAGTAGCCACTTCCTCAGGATAAAATGAGCTGCACCGCGGCGCACCTGGGGCAGGGGCGCTGCTTCAAAGGTGTCACGGCAAAGGTCGCATCTGTGAAGGGTATAAAATAAAATGGTCGAAAATCCTTTAAAAGTACTGCAGCAGGAGTGGCTGCTGCCCCGTGTCACTAAAAGAGCTGCACCGCGGGAGCGTCGGGGCAGCGCTGCTGGTTAAAAAGAGCGGCACGGGAAAGGCTGAGAAGTGTAAAGGGAATAAAATGCTGAGCATGGTAAACGAGGTACAATAAAGGTACAGCAGCAGGTGTGGCCGCTGCCCCGCATCACTAAAAGAGCTGCACCGCGGGAGCGTCGGAGCAGCTCTGCTGGTTAAAAAGGGGTCCGGAAAGCGTGAGAGGTGTAAAGGGAATGAAATGCTGAGCATGGTAAAAGAGGTACAATAAAGATACTGCTGCAGGAGTGGCCGCTGCCCCGCATCACTAAAAGAGCTGCACCGCGGGAGCGTCGGGGCAGCGCTGCTGGTTAAAAAGGGGTCCGGAAAGCGTGAGAGGTGTAAAGGGAATGAAATGCTGAGCATGGTAAAAGAGGTACAATAAAGATACTGCTGCAGGAGTGGCCGCTGCCCCGCATCACTAAAAGAGCTGCACCGCGGGAGCGTCGGGGCAGCGCTGCTGGTTAAAAAGAGCAGCACGGAAAGGCTGGGAAGTGTGAGCGGAATAAAATATTGACAATGGTCTAAGAAATACTCAAAAGGTACAGCAGCAGTTGTGGCCGCTGCGTGGGTTCACTAAAACAGCTGCACCGCGGCACCTTTGGGGTGGTGCTGATGGTAAACGTGCGGCACGTAAAAGGACTGGAGGTGTGAGGGAAATAAAATATAGAGAAAGGTCTGAGAAATAATAACAACACCGCAGCAGGAGTAGCCACTTCCTCAGGATAAAATGAGCTGCACCGCGGCGCACGTGGGGCAGGGGCGCTGCTTCAAAGGTGTCACGGCAAAGGTCGCATCTGTGAAGGGTATAAAATAAAATGGTCGAAAATCCTTTAAAAGTACTGCAGCAGGAGTGGCTGCTGCCCCGTGTCACTAAAAGAGCTGCACCGCGGGACCGTCGGGGCAGCGCTGCTGGTTAAAAAGGGGTCCGGAAAGCGTGAGAGGTGTAAAGGGAATGAAATGCTGAGCATGGTAAACGAGGTACAATAAAGGTACAGCAGCAGGTGTGGCCGCTGCCCCGCGTCACTAAAAGAGCTGCACCGCGGGAGCGTCGGGGCAGCGCTGCTGGTTAAAAAGAGCGGCACGGGAAAGGCTGAGAGGTGTAAAGGGAATGAAATGCTGAGCATGGTAAACGAGGTACAATAAAGGTACTGCAGGAGGGGTGGCCGCTGCTCCTTGTCACTAGAAGAGCTTCTCCGAGGCGCCGGTGGGGCTGCGCCGTTCCCGCCTCGGGCGCTTCTGGGCGATTTTGAGGCGGGGGGAGCCCACCGCGGCAGTGGCGGGAAAAGGGGGTGCGGAGTATAAAAGGGGGCGCCGGCGTCGCGGCCCCTCAGTCGGGGGGCGGCGGCGGCGGCGGCAGGAGCTCCGCGGGCTGGCCCGGATGCGGGGACGCCGCCCTGTGCGGCCGAAGGCGCCGGCCCTGAGGCGCGGAGAGAGCGGCGTGGCAGCCGCGCATCGGCTCCGTCATCGGCAGCGCCGCTTCGTGCCGGTAGGGAGCGGGAGAACGCGGCGGCGGGCGGCGGGTGGTGAGTGCCGTCGGCGAGACGGGGCTTGGGCCGCGTGCGGTGTGCGATCTCCCGAGAGCAGCGGGGAGGCCCCCGGGGAGCGGCGGCGGGCGGGGCGCTGTGGGAGCCGGCGCATGTCCCCGAATGAGGCGCCCGGCGCAACGCGCGAGGTGCCAATGAAATAAAATAGAAAACGGTAAAGTGCTATAGAGGAGCCGCACCTAGAGGGCTCTCGGCCCCTGCCCCGTGTCACTAAGGGAGCTGCACCGCGGGAGCGTCGGGGCAGCGCTGCTGGTTAAACAGAGCGGCACGGGAAAGGCTGGGAAACGTCAGCGCAATAAAGTATTGACAATGGTCTAAGAAATATTGTAAAGGTACTGCAGCAGGAGTGGCCGCTGCCCCGCATCACTAAAAGAGCTGCACCGCGGGAGCGTCGGGGCAGCGCTGCTGGTTAAAAAGGGGTCCGGAAAGCGTGAGAGGTGTAAAGGGAATGAAATGCTGAGCATGGTAAACGAGGTACAATAAAGATACTGCTGCAGGTGTGGCCGCTGCCCCGTGTCACTAAAAGAGCTGCACCGCGGGAGCGTCGGGGCAGCGCTGCTGGTTAAAAAGAGCGGCAC
This sequence comes from Coloeus monedula, assembly GCF_965178545.1. Classification (NCBI taxonomy): domain Eukaryota; kingdom Metazoa; phylum Chordata; class Aves; order Passeriformes; family Corvidae; genus Coloeus; species Coloeus monedula. Next base: position 621,763 of record NW_028120816.1, on the reverse strand, counting down.
GGAAAGGCTGGGAAGTGTGAGCGCAATAAAATATTGAGAATGGTCTAAGAAATATTGTAAAGGTACAGCAGCAGTTGTGGCCGCTGCGTGGGTTCACTAAAACAGCTGCACCGCGGCACCTTTGGGGTGGTGCTGATGGTAAACGTGCGGCACGTAAAAGGACTGGAGGTGTGAGGGAAATAAAATATAGAGAAAGGTCTGAGAAATAATAACAACACCGCAGCAGGAGTAGCCACTTCCTCAGGATAAAATGAGCTGCACCGCGGCGCACCTGGGGCAGGGGCGCTGCTTCAAAAGTGTCACGGCAAAGGTCGCATCTGTGAAGGGTATAAAATAAAAAGGTCGAAAATCCTTTAAAAGTACTGCAGCAGGAGTGGCTGCTGCCCCGTGTCACTAAAAGAGCTGCACCGCGGGAGCGTCGGGGCAGCGCTGCTGGTTAAAAAGAGCGGCACGGGAAAGGCTGAGAAGTGTAAAGGGAATGAAATGCTGAGCATGGTAAACGAGGTACAATAAAGGTAGTGCAGGAGGGGTGGCCGCTGCTCCTTGTCACTAGAAGAGCTTCTCCGAGGCGCCGGTGGGGCTGCGCCGTTCCCGCCTCGGGCGCTTCTGGGCGATTTTGAGGCGGGGGGAGCCCACCGCGGCAGTGGCGGGAAAAGGGGGTGCGGAGTATAAAAGGGGGCGCCGGCGTCGCGGCCCCTCAGTCGGGGGGCGGCGGCGGCGGCGGCAGGAGCTCCGCGGGCTGGCCCGGATGCGGGGACGCCGCCCTGTGCGGCCGAAGGCGCCGGCCCTGAGGCGCGGAGAGAGCGGCGTGGCAGCCGCGCATCGGCTCCGTCATCGGCAGCGCCGCTTCGTGCCGGTAGGGAGCGGGAGAACGCGGCGGCGGGCGGCGGGTGGTGAGTGCCGTCGGCGAGACGGGGCTTGGGCCGCGTGCGGTGTGCGATCTCCCGAGAGCAGCGGGGAGGCCCCCGGGGAGCGGCGGCGGGCGGGGCGCTGTGGGAGCCGGCGCATGTCCCCGAATGAGGCGCCCGGCGCAACGCGCGACGTGCCAATGAAATAAAATAGAAAACGGTAAAGTGCTATAGAGGAGCCGCACCTAGAGGGCTCTCGGCCCCTGCCCCGTGTCACTAAGGGAGCTGCACCGCGGGAGCGTCGGGGCAGCGCTGCTGGTTAAAAAGAGCGGCACGGGAAAGGCTGGGAAACGTCAGCGCAATAAAGTATTGACAATGGTCTAAGAAATATTGTAAAGGTACTGCAGCAGGAGTGGCCGCTGCCCCGCATCACTAAAAGAGCTGCACCGCGGGAGCGTCGGGGCAGCGCTGCTGGTTAAAAAGGGGTCCGGAAAGCGTGAGAGGTGTAAAGGGAATAAAATGGTGAGCATGGTAAACGAGGTACAATAAAGGTACAGCAGCAGGTGTGGCCGGTGCCCCGCGTCACTAAAAGAGCTGCACCGCGGGAGCGTCGGGGCAGCGCTGCTGGTTAAAAAGGGGTCCGGAAAGCGTGAGAGGTGTAAAGGGAATGAAATGCTGAGCATGGTAAAAGAGGTACAATAAAGGTACAGCAGCAGGTGTGGCCGCTGCCCCGTGTCACTAAAAGAGCTGCACCGCGGGAGCGTCGGGGCAGCGCTGCTGGTTAAAAAGGGGTCCGGAAAGCGTGAGAGGTGTAAAGGGAATGAAATGCTGAGCATGGTAAACGAGGTACAATAAAGGTACAGCAGCAGGTGTGGCCGCTGCCCCGCGTCACTAAAAGAGCTGCACCGCGGGAGCGTCGGGGCAGCGCTGCTGGTTAAAAAGAGCGGCACGGGAAAGGCTGAGAGGTGTAAAGGGAATAAAATGCTGAGCATGGTAAACGAGGTACAATAAAGGTACAGCAGCAGGTGTGGCCGCTGCCCCGCGTCACTAAAAGAGCTGCACCGCGGGAGCGTCGGGGCAGCGCTGCTGGTTAAAAAGGGGCCCGGAAAGCGTGAGAGGTGTAAAGGGAATAAACTGCTGAGCATGGTAAACGAGGTACAATAAAGGTACAGCAGCAGGTGTGGCCGCTGCCCCGTGTGACTAAAAGAGCTGCACCGCGGGAGCGTCGGGGCAGCGCTGCTGGTTAAAAAGAGCGGCACGGGAAAGGCTGAGAGGTGTAAAGGGAATAAAATGCTGAGCATGGTAAACGAGGTACAATAAAGGTACAGCAGCAGGTGTGGCCGCTGCCCCGCGTCACTAAAAGAGCTGCACCGCGGGAGCGTCGGGGCAGCGCTGCTGGTTAAAAAGAGCAGCACGGAAAGGCTGGGAAGTGTGAGCGCAATAAAATATTGACAATGGTCTAAGAAATATTGTAAAGGTAGTGCAGCAGGTGTGGCCGCTGCCCCGTGTCACTAAAAGAGCTGCACCGCGGGAGCGTCGGGGCAGCGCTGCTGGTTAAACAGAGCAGCATGGGAAAGGCTGGGAAGTGTGAGCGCAATAAAATATTGACAATGGTCTAAGAAATATTGTAAAGGTACAGCAGCAGGAGTGGCCGCTGCCCCGCATCACTAAAAGAGCTGCACCGCGGGAGCGTCGGGGCAGCGCTGCTGGTTAAAAAGAGCGGCACGGAAAGGCTGGGAAGTGTGAGCGCAATAAAATATTGAGAATGGTCTAAGAAATACTCAAAAGGTACAGCAGCAGTTGTGGCCGCTGCGTGGGTTCACTAAAACAGCTGCACCGTGGCACCTTTGGGGTGGTGCTGATGGTAAACGTGCGGCACGTAAAAGGACTGGAGGTGTGAGGGAAATAAAACATAGAGAAAGGTCTGAGAAATAATAACAACACCGCAGCAGGAGTAGCCACTTCCTCAGGATAAAATGAGCTGCACCGCGGCGCACCTGGGGCAGGGGCGCTGCTTCAAAAGTGTCACGGCAAAGGTCGCATCTGTGAAGGGTATAAAATAAAATGGTCGAAAATCCTTTAAAAGTACTGCAGCAGGAGTGGCTGCTGCCCCGTGTCACTAAAAGAGCTGCACCGCGGGAGCGTCGGGGCAGCGCTGCTGGTTAAAAAGAGCGGCACGGGAAAGGCTGAGAAGTGTAAAGGGAATGAAATGCTGAGCATGGTAAACGAGGTACAATAAAGGTACAGCAGCAGGTGTGGCCGCTGCCCCGCATCACTAAAAGAGCTGCACCGCGGGAGCGTCGGGGCAGCGCTGCTGGTTAAAAAGAGCGGCACGGGAAAGGCTGGGAAACGTCAGCGCAATAAAGTATTGACAATGGTCTAAGAAATATTGTAAAGGTACTGCAGCAGGAGTGGCCGCTGCCCCGCATCACTAAAAGAGCTGCACCGCGGGAGCGTCGGAGCAGCTCTGCTGGTTAAAAAGGGGTCCGGAAAGCGTGAGAGGTGTAAAGGGAATGAAATGCTGAGCATGGTAAAAGAGGTACAATAAAGATACTGCTGCAGGAGTGGCCGCTGCCCCGCATCACTAAAAGAGCTGCACCGCGGGAGCGTCGGGGCAGCGCTGCTGGTTAAAAAGGGGTCCGGAAAGCGTGAGAGGTGTAAAGGGAATGAAATGCTGAGCATGGTAAAAGAGGTACAATAAAGATACTGCTGCAGGAGTGGCCGCTGCCCCGCATCACTAAAAGAGCTGCACCGCGGGAGCGTCGGGGCAGCGCTGCTGGTTAAAAAGAGCAGCACGGAAAGGCTGGGAAGTGTGAGCGGAATAAAATATTGACAATGGTCTAAGAAATACTCAAAAGGTACAGCAGCAGTTGTGGCCGCTGCGTGGGTTCACTAAAACAGCTGCACCGCGGCACCTTTGGGGTGGTGCTGATGGTAAACGTGCGGCACGTAAAAGGACTGGAGGGGTGAGGGAAATAAAATATAGAGAAAGGTCTGAGAAATAATAACAACACCGCAGCAGGAGTAGCCACTTCCTCAGGATAAAATGAGCTGCACCGCGGCGCACGTGGGGCAGGGGCGCTGCTTCAAAGGTGTCACGGCAAAGGTCGCATCTGTGAAGGGTATAAAATAAAATGGTCGAAAATCCTTTAAAAGTACTGCAGCAGGAGTGGCTGCTGCCCCGTGTCACTAAAAGAGCTGCACCGCGGGAGCGTCGGGGCAGCGCTGCTGGTTAAAAAGGGGTCCGGAAAGCGTGAGAGGTGTAAAGGGAATGAAATGCTGAGCATGGTAAACGAGGTACAATAAAGGTACAGCAGCAGGTGTGGCCGCTGCCCCGCGTCACTAAAAGAGCTGCACCGCGGGAGCGTCGGGGCAGCGCTGCTGGTTAAAAAGAGCGGCACGGGAAAGGCTGACAGGTGTAAAGGGAATGAAATGCTGAGCATGGTAAACGAGGTACAATAAAGGTACTGCAGGAGGGGTGGCCGCTGCTCCTTGTCACTAGAAGAGCTTCTCCGAGGCGCCGGTGGGGCTGCGCCGTTCCCGCCTCGGGCGCTTCTGGGCGATTTTGAGGCGGGGGGAGCCCACCGCGGCAGTGGCGGGAAAAGGGGGTGCGGAGTATAAAAGGGGGCGCCGGCGTCGCGGCCCCTCAGTCGGGGGGCGGCGGCGGCGGCGGCAGGAGCTCCGCGGGCTGGCCCGGATGCGGGGACGCCGCCCTGTGCGGCCGAAGGCGCCGGCCCTGAGGCGCGGAGAGAGCGGCGTGGCAGCCGCGCATCGGCTCCGTCATCGGCAGCGCCGCTTCGTGCCGGTAGGGAGCGGGAGAACGCGGCGGCGGGCGGCGGGTGGTGAGTGCCGTCGGCGAGACGGGGCTTGGGCCGCGTGCGGTGTGCGATCTCCCGAGAGCAGCGGGGAGGCCCCCGGGGAGCGGCGGCGGGCGGGGCGCTGTGGGAGCCGGCGCATGTCCCCGAATGAGGCGCCCGGCGCAACGCGCGAGGTGCCAATGAAATAAAATAGAAAACGGTAAAGTGCTATAGAGGAGCCGCACCTAGAGGGCTCTCGGCCCCTGCCCCGTGTCACTAAGGGAGCTGCACCGCGGGAGCGTCGGGGCAGCGCTGCTGGTTAAACAGAGCGGCACGGGAAAGGCTGGGAAACGTCAGCGCAATAAAGTATTGACAATGGTCTAAGAAATATTGTAAAGGTACTGCAGCAGGAGTGGCCGCTGCCCCGCATCACTAAAAGAGCTGCACCGCGGGAGCGTCGGGGCAGCGCTGCTGGTTAAAAAGGGGTCCGGAAAGCGTGAGAGGTGTAAAGGGAATGAAATGCTGAGCATGGTAAACGAGGTACAATAAAGATACTGCTGCAGGTGTGGCCGCTGCCCCGTGTCACTAAAAGAGCTGCACCGCGGGAGCGTCGGGGCAGCGCTGCTGGTTAAAAAGAGCGGCACGGGAAAGGCTGAGAGGTGTAAAGGGAATAAAATGCTGAGCATGGTAAACGAGGTACAATAAAGGTACAGCAGCAGGTGTGGCTGCTGCCCCGCATCACTAAAAGAGCTGCACCGCGGGAGCGTCGGGGCAGCGCTGCTGGTTAAAAAGGGGTCCGGAAAGCGTGAGAGGTGTAAAGGGAATGAAATGCTGAGCATGGTAAACGAGGTACAATAAAGATACTGCTGCAGGTGTGGCCGCTGCCCCGCGTCACTAAAAGAGCTGCACCGCGGGAGCGTCGGGGCAGCGCTGCTGGTTAAAAAGAGCGGCACGGAAAGGCTGGGAAGTGTGAGCGCAATAAAATATTGAGAATGGTCTAAGAAATATTGTAAAGGTACAGCAGCAGTTGTGGCCGCTGCGTGGGTTCACTAAAACAGCTGCACCGCGGCACCTTTGGGGTGGTGCTGATGGTAAACGTGCGGCACGTAAAAGGACTGGAGGTGTGAGGGAAATAAAATATAGAGAAAGGTCTGAGAAATAATAACAACACCGCAGCAGGAGTAGCCACTTCCTCAGGATAAAATGAGCTGCACCGCGGCGCACGTGGGGCAGGGGCGCTGCTTCAAAAGTGTCACGGCAAAGGTCGCATCTGTGAAGGGTATAAAATAAAATGGTCGAAAATCCTTTAAAAGTACTGCAGCAGGAGTGGCTGCTGCCCCGTGTCACTAAAAGAGCTGCACCGCGGGAGCGTCGGGGCAGCGCTGCTGGTTAAAAAGGGGTCCGGAAAGCGTGAGAGGTGTAAAGGGAATGAAATGCTGAGCATGGTAAACGAGGTACAATAAAGGTACAGCAGCAGGTGTGGCCGCTGCCCCGTGTCACTAAAAGAGCTGCACCGCGGGAGCGTCGGGGCAGCTCTGCTGGTTAAACAGAGCAGCATGGGAAAGGCTGGGAAGTGTGAGCGCAATAAAATATTGACAATGGTCTAAGAAATATTGTAAAGGTACTGCAGCAGGAGTAGCCGCTGCCCGGCATCACTAAAAGAGCTGCACCGCGGGAGCGTCGGGGCAGCTCTGCTGGTTAAAAAGGGGTCCGGAAAGCGTGAGAGGTGTAAAGGGAATAAAATGCTGAGCATGGTAAACGAGGTACAATAAAGGTACTGCAGCAGGTGTGGCCGCTGCCCCGCATCACTAAAAGAGCTGCACCGCGGGACCGTCGGGGCAGCGCTGCTGGTTAAAAAGGGGTCCGGAAAGCGTGAGAGGTGTAAAGGGAATAAAATGCTGAGCCTGGTAAACGAGGTACAATAAAGGTACTGCAGCAGGTGTGGCCGCTGCCCCGTGTCACTAAAAGAGCTGCACCGCGGGACCGTCGGGGCAGTGCTGCTGGTTAAAAAGGGGTCCGGAAAGCGTGAGAGGTGTAAAGGGAATGAAATGCTGAGCATGGTAAACGAGGTACAATAAAGGTACTGCAGCAGGTGTGGCCGCTGCCCCGCATCACTAAAAGAGCTGCACCGCGGGAGCGTCGGGGCAGCGCTGCTGGTTAAAAAGAGCGGCACGGGAAAGGCTGAGAGGTGTAAAGGGAATAAAATGCTGAGCATGGTAAACGAGGTACAATAAAGGTACAGCAGCAGGTGTAGCTGCCCCGTGTGACTAAAAGAGCTGCACCGCGGGACCGTCGGGGCAGCGCTGCTGGTTAAAAAGGGGTCCGGAATGCGTGAAAGGTGTAAAGGGAATAAAATGCTGAGCATGGTAAAAGAGGTTCAATAAAGATACTGCAGCAGGAGTGGCCGCTGCCCCGCACCACTAAAAGAGCTGCACCGCGGGAGCGTCGGGGCAGCGCTGCTGGTTAAACAGAGCAGCATGGGAAAGGCCTGGAAGTGTGAGCGCAATAAAATATTGACAATGGTTTAAGAAATACTGTAAAGGTACTGCAGCAGGAGTGGCCGCTGCCCCGTGTCACTAAAAGAGCTGCACCGCGGGACCGTCGGGGCAGCGCTGCTGGTTAAAAAGAGCGGCACGGGAAAGCGTGAGAGGTGTAAAGGGAATGAAATGCTGAGCATGGTAAAAGAGGTACAATAAAGATACTGCAGCAGGTGTGGCCGCTGCCCCGCATCACTAAAAGAGCTGCACCGCGGGACGGTCGGGGCAGCGCTGCTGGCTAAAAAGGGGTCCGGAAAGCGTGAGAGGTGTAAAGGGAATGAAATGCTGAGCATGGTAAACGAGGTACAATAAAGGTACAGCAGCAGGTGTGGCCGCTGCCCCGTGTGACTAAAAGAGCTGCACCGCGGGAGCGTCGGGGCAGCTCTGCTGGTTAAACAGAGCAGCATGGGAAAGGCTGGGAAGTGTGAGCGCAATAAAATATTGACAATGGTCTAAGAAATATTGTAAAGGTACTGCAGCAGGAGTGGCCGCTGCCCCGCATCACTAAAAGAGCTGCACCTCGGGAGCGTCGGGGCAGCGCTGCTGGTTAAAAAGGGGTCCGGAAAGCGAGAGAGGTGTAAAGGGAATAAAATGCTGAGCCTGGTAAACGAGGTACAATAAAGGTACAGCAGCAGGTGTGGCCGCTGCCCCGTGTGACTAAAAGAGCTGCACCGCGGGAGCGTCGGGGCAGCGCTGCTGGTTAAAAAGAGCGGCACGGGAAAGGCTGAGAGGTGTAAAGGGAATGAAATGCTGAGCATGGTAAACGAGGTACAATAAAGGTACTGCAGCAGGTGTGGCCGCTGCCCCGCATCACTAAAAGAGCTGCACCGCGGGACCGTCGGGGCAGCGCTGCTGGTCAAAAAGAGCGGCACGGGAAAGGCTGAGAGGTGTAAAGGGAATAAAATGCTGAGCATGGTAAACGAGGTACAATAAAGGTACTGCAGCAGGTGTGGCCGCTGCCCGGCATCACTAAAAGAGCTGCACCGCGGGACCGTCGGGGCAGCGCTGCTGGCTAAAAAGGGGTCCGGAAAGCGTGAGAGGTGTAAAGGGAATGAAATGCTGAGCATGGTAAACGAGGTACAATAAAGGTACTGCAGCAGGAGTGGCCGCTGCTCCGCATCACTAAAAGAGCTGCACCGCGGGAGCGTCGGGGCAGCGCTGCTGGTTAAAAAGAGCGGCACGGGAAAGGCTGAGAGGTGTAAAGGGAATGAAATGCTGAGCATGGTAAACGAGGTACAATAAAGGTACTGCAGGAGGGGTGGCCGCTGCTCCTTGTCACTAGAAGAGCTTCTCCGAGGCGCCGGTGGGGCTGCGCCGTTCCCGCCTCGGGCGCTTCTGGGCGATTTTGAGGCGGGGGGAGCCCACCGCGGCAGTGGCGGGAAAAGGGGGTGCGGAGTATAAAAGGGGGCGCCGGCGTCGCGGCCCCTCAGTCGGGGGGCGGCGGCGGCGGCGGCAGGAGCTCCGCGGGCTGGCCCGGATGCGGGGACGCCGCCGTGTGCGGCCGAAGGCGCCGGCCCTGAGGCGCGGAGAGAGCGGCGTGGCAGCCGCGCATCGGCTCCGTCATCGGCAGCGCCGCTTCGTGCCGGTAGGGAGCGGGAGAACGCGGCGGCGGGCGGCGGGTGGTGAGTGCCGTCGGCGAGACGGGGCTTGGGCCGCGTGCGGTGTGCGATCTCCCGAGAGCAGCGGGGAGGCCCCCGGGGAGCGGCGGCGGGCGGGGCGCTGTGGGAGCCGGCGCATGTCCCCGAATGAGGCGCCCGGCGCAACGCGCGAGGTGCCAATGAAATAAAATAGAAAACGGTAAAGTGCTATAGAGGAGCCGCACCTAGAGGGCTCTCGGCCCCTGCCCCGTGTCACTAAGGGAGCTGCACCGCGGGAGCGTCGGGGCAGCGCTGCTGGTTAAAAAGAGCGGCACGGGAAAGGCTGAGAGGTGTAAAGGGAATAAAATGCTGAGCATGGTAAACGAGGTACAATAAAGGTACTGCAGCAGGAGTGGCCGCTGCTCCGCATCACTAAAAGAGCTGCACCGCGGGAGCGTCGGGGCAGCGCTGCTGGTTAAAAAGAGCGGCACGGGAAAGGCTGAGAGGTGTAAAGGGAATGAAATGCTGAGCATGGTAAACGAGGTACAATAAAGGTACTGCAGGAGGGGTGGCCGCTGCTCCTTGTCACTAGAAGAGCTTCTCCGAGGCGCCGGTGGGGCTGCGCCGTTCCCGCCTCGGGCGCTTCTGGGCGATTTTGAGGCGGGGGGAGCCCACCGCGGCAGTGGCGGGAAAAGGGGGTGCGGAGTATAAAAGGGGGCGCCGGCGTCGCGGCCCCTCAGTCGGGGGGCGGCGGCGGCGGCGGCAGGAGCTCCGCGGGCTGGCCCGGATGCGGGGACGCCGCCCTGTGCGGCCGAAGGCGCCGGCCCTGAGGCGCGGAGAGAGCGGCGTGGCAGCCGCGCATCGGCTCCGTCATCGGCAGCGCCGCTTCGTGCCGGTAGGGAGCGGGAGAACGCGGCGGCGGGCGGCGGGTGGTGAGTGCCGTCGGCGAGACGGGGCTTGGGCCGCGTGCGGTGTGCGATCTCCCGAGAGCAGCGGGGAGGCCCCCGGGGAGCGGCGGCGGGCGGGGCGCTGTGGGAGCCGGCGCATGTCCCCGAATGAGGCGCCCGGCGCAACGCGCGACGTGCCAATGAAATAAAATAGAAAACGGTAAAGTGCTATAGAGGAGCCGCACCTAGAGGGCTCTCGGCCCCTGCCCCGTGTCACTAAGGGAGCTGCACCGCGGGAGCGTCGGGGCAGCGCTGCTGGTTAAAAAGAGCGGCACGGGAAAGGCTGAGAGGTGTAAAGGGAATAAAATGCTGAGCATGGTAAACGAGGTACAATAAAGGTACTGCAGCAGGTGTGGCCGCTGCCCCGTGTCACTAAAAGTGCTGCACCGCGGGAGCGTCGGGGCAGCGCTGCTGGTTAAAAAGAGCGGCACGGAAAGGCTGGGAAGTGTGAGCGCAATAAAATATTGAGAATGGTCTAAGAAATATTGTAAAGGTACTGCAGCAGGAGTGGCCGCTGCCCCGCATCACTAAAAGAGCTGCACCGCGGGAGCGTCGGGGCAGCTCTGCTGGTTAAAAAGGGGTCCGGAAAGCGTGAGAGGTGTAAAGGGAATGAAATGCTGAGCATGGTAAAAGAGGTACAATAAAGATACTGCTGCAGGAGTGGCCGCTGCCCCGCATCACTAAAAGAGCTGCACCGCGGGAGCGTCGGGGCAGCGCTGCTGGTTAAAAAGGGGTCCGGAAAGCGTGAGAGGTGTAAAGGGAATGAAATGCTGAGCATGGTAAACGAGGTACAATAAAGATACTGCAGCAGGAGTGGCCGCTGCGTGGGTTCACTAAAACAGCTGCACCGCGGCACCTTTGGGGTGGTGTTGATGGTAAACGTGCGGCACGTAAAAGGACTGGAGGGGTGAGGGAAATAAAATATAGAGAAAGGTCTGAGAAATAACAACAACACCGCAGCAGGAGTAGCCACTTCGTAAGGATAAAATGAGCTGCACCGCGGCGCACCTGGGGCAGGGGCGCTGCTTCAAAGGTGTCACGGCAAAGGTCGCATCTGTGAAGGGTATAAAATAAAATGGTCGAAAATCCTTTAAAAGTACTGCAGCAGGAGTGGCTGCTGCCCCGTGTCACTAAAAGAGCTGCACCGCGGGAGCGTCGGGGCAGCGCTGCTGGTTAAACAGAGCAGCATGGGAAAGGCTGGGAAGTGTGAGCGCAATAAAATATTGACAATGGTCTAAGAAATATTGTAAAGGTACTGCAGCAGGAGTGGCCGCTGCCCCGCATCACTACAAGAGCTGCACCTCGGGAACGTCGGGGCAGCGCTGCTGGTTAAAAAGAGCGGCACGGGAAAGGCTGAGAGGTGTAAAGGGAATGAAATGCTGAGCATGGTAAACGAGGTACAATAAAGGTACTGCAGGAGGGGTGGCCGCTGCTCCTTGTCACTAGAAGAGCTTCTCCGAGGCGCCGGTGGGGCTGCGCCGTTCCCGCCTCGGGCGCTTCTGGGCGATTTTGAGGCGGGGGGAGCCCACCGCGGCAGTGGCGGGAAAAGGGGGTGCGGAGTATAAAAGGGGGCGCCGGCGTCGCGGCCCCTCAGTCGGGGGGCGGCGGCGGCGGCGGCAGGAGCTCCGCGGGCTGGCCCGGATGCGGGGACGCCGCCGTGTGCGGCCGAAGGCGCCGGCCCTGAGGCGCGGAGAGAGCGGCGTGGCAGCCGCGCATCGGCTCCGTCATCGGCAGCGCCGCTTCGTGCCGGTAGGGAGCGGGAGAACGCGGCGGCGGGCGGCGGGTGGTGAGTGCCGTCGGCGAGACGGGGCTTGGGCCGCGTGCGGTGTGCGATCTCCCGAGAGCAGCGGGGAGGCCCCCGGGGAGCGGCGGCGGGCGGGGCGCTGTGGGAGCCGGCGCATGTCCCCGAATGAGGCGCCCGGCGCAACGCGCGAGGTGCCAATGAAATAAAATAGAAAACGGTAAAGTGCTATAGAGGAGCCGCACCTAGAGGGCTCTCGGCCCCTGCCCCGTGTCACTAAGGGAGCTGCACCGCGGGAGCGTCGGGGCAGCGCTGCTGGTTAAAAAGGGGTCCGGAAAGCGTGAGAGGTGTAAAGGGAATGAAATGCTGAGCATGATAAAAGAGGTACAATAAAGATACTGCTGCAGGAGTGGCCGCTGCCCCGCATCACTAAAAGAGCTGCACCGCGGGACCGTCGGGGCAGCGCTGCTGGTTACAAAGGGGTCCGGAAAGCGTGAGAGGTGTAAAGGGAATGAAATGCTGAGCATGGTAAACGAGGTACAATAAAGGTACAGCAGCAGGTGTGGCCGCTGCCCCGCATCACTAAAAGAGCTGCACCGCGGGACCGTCGGGGCAGCGCTGCTGGTTACAAAGGGGTCCGGAAAGCGTGAGAGGTGTAAAGGGAATGAAATGCTGAGCATGGTAAACGAGGTACAATAAAGGTACAGCAGCAGGTGTGGCCGCTGCCCCGCGTCACTAAAAGAGCTGCACCGCGGGAGCGTCGGGGCAGCTCTGCTGGTTAAAAAGGGGTCCGGAAAGCGTGAGAGGTGTAAAGGGAATGAAATGCTGAGCATGGTAAAAGAGGTACAATAAAGATACTGCTGCAGGAGTGGCCGCTGCCCCGCATCACTAAAAGAGCTGCACCGCGGGAGCGTCGGGGCAGCGCTGCTGGTTAAAAAGGGGTCCGGAAAGCGTGAGAGGCGTAAAGGGAATGAAATGCTGAGCATGGTAAAAGAGGTACAATAAAGATACTGCAGCAGGAGTGGCCGCTGCGTGGGTTCACTAAAACAGCTGCACCGCGGCACCTTTGGGGTGGTGTTGATGGTAAACGTGCGGCACGTAAAAGGACTGGAGGGGTGAGGGAAATAAAATATAGAGAAAGGTCTGAGAAATAACAACACCACCGCAGCAGGAGTAGCCACTTCCTCAGGATAAAATGAGCTGCACCGCGGCGCACCTGGGGCAGGGGCGCTGCTTCAAAGGTGTCACGGCAAAGGTCGCATCTGTGAAGGGTATAAAATAAAATGGTCGAAAATCCTTTAAAAGTCCTGCAGCAGGAGTGGCTGCTGCCCCGTGTCACTAAAAGAGCTGCACCGCGGGAGCGTCGGGGCAGCGCTGCTGGTTAAAAAGAGCGGCACGGGAAAGGCTGAGAAGTGTAAAGGGAATGAAATGCTGAGCATGGTAAACGAGGTACAATAAAGGTACAGCAGCAGGTGTGGCCGCTGCCCCGCATCACTAAAAGAGCTGCACCGCGGGAGCGTCGGGGCAGCGCTGCTGGTTAAAAAGAGCGGCACGGGAAAGGCTGGGAAACGTCAGCGCAATAAAGTATTGACAATGGTCTAAGAAATATTGTAAAGGTACTGCAGCAGGAGTGGCCGCTGCCCCGCATCACTAAAAGAGCTGCACCGCGGGAGCGTCGGAGCAGCTCTGCTGGTTAAAAAGGGGTCCGGAAAGCGTGAGAGGTGTAAAGGGAATGAAATGCTGAGCATGGTAAAAGAGGTACAATAAAGATACTGCTGCAGGAGTGGCCGCTGCCCCGCATCACTAAAAGAGCTGCACCGCGGGAGCGTCGGGGCAGCGCTGCTGGTTAAAAAGGGGTCCGGAAAGCGTGAGAGGTGTAAAGGGAATGAAATGCTGAGCATGGTAAAAGAGGTACAATAAAGATACTGCTGCAGGAGTGGCCGCTGCCCCGCATCACTAAAAGAGCTGCACCGCGGGAGCGTCGGGGCAGCGCTGCTGGTTAAAAAGAGCAGCACGGAAAGGCTGGGAAGTGTGAGCGGAATAAAATATTGACAATGGTCTAAGAAATACTCAAAAGGTACAGCAGCAGTTGTGGCCGCTGCGTGGGTTCACTAAAACAGCTGCACCGCGGCACCTTTGGGGTGGTGCTGATGGTAAACGTGCGGCACGTAAAAGGACTGGAGGGGTGAGGGAAATAAAATATAGAGAAAGGTCTGAGAAATAATAACAACACCGCAGCAGGAGTAGCCACTTCCTCAGGATAAAATGAGCTGCACCGCGGCGCACCTGGGGCAGGGGCGCTGCTTCAAAGGTGTCACGGCAAAGGTCGCATCTGTGAAGGGTATAAAATAAAATGGTCGAAAATCCTTTAAAAGTACTGCAGCAGGAGTGGCTGCTGCCCCGTGTCACTAAAAGAGCTGCACCGCGGGAGCGTCGGGGCAGCGCTGCTGGTTAAAAAGGGGTCCGGAAAGCGTGAGAGGTGTAAAGGGAATGAAATGCTGAGCATGGTAAACGAGGTACAATAAAGGTACAGCAGCAGGTGTGGCCGCTGCCCCGCGTCACTAAAAGAGCTGCACCGCGGGAGCGTCGGGGCAGCGCTGCTGGTTAAAAAGAGCGGCACGGGAAAGGCTGAGAGGTGTAAAGGGAATGAAATGCTGAGCATGGTAAACGAGGTACAATAAAGGTACTGCAGGAGGGGTGGCCGCTGCTCCTTGTCACTAGAAGAGCTTCTCCGAGGCGCCGGTGGGGCTGCGCCGTTCCCGCCTCGGGCGCTTCTGGGCGATTTTGAGGCGGGGGGAGCCCACCGCGGCAGTGGCGGGAAAAGGGGGTGCGGAGTATAAAAGGGGGCGCCGGCGTCGCGGCCCCTCAGTCGGGGGGCGGCGGCGGCGGCGGCAGGAGCTCCGCGGGCTGGCCCGGATGCGGGGACGCCGCCCTGTGCGGCCGAAGGCGCCGGCCCTGAGGCGCGGAGAGAGCGGCGTGGCAGCCGCGCATCGGCTCCGTCATCGGCAGCGCCGCTTCGTGCCGGTAGGGAGCGGGAGAACGCGGCGGCGGGCGGCGGGTGGTGAGTGCCGTCGGCGAGACGGGGCTTGGGCCGCGTGCGGTGTGCGATCTCCCGAGAGCAGCGGGGAGGCCCCCGGGGAGCGGCGGCGGGCGGGGCGCTGTGGGAGCCGGCGCATGTCCCCGAATGAGGCGCCCGGCGCAACGCGCGAGGTGCCAATGAAATAAAATAGAAAACGGTAAAGTGCTATAGAGGAGCCGCACCTAGAGGGCTCTCGGCCCCTGCCCCGTGTCACTAAGGGAGCTGCACCGCGGGAGCGTCGGGGCAGCGCTGCTGGTTAAACAGAGCAGCACGGGAAAGGCTGAGAAACGTCAGCGCAATAAAGTATTGACAATGGTCTAAGAAATATTGTAAAGGTACAGCAGCAGGAGTGGCCGCTGCCCCGCATCACTAAAAGAGCTGCACCGCGGGAGCGTCGGGGCAGCGCTGCTGGTTAAAAAGGGGTCCGGAAAGCGTGAGAGGTGTAAAGGGAATGAAATGCTGAGCATGGTAAACGAGGTACAATAAAGGTACTGCAGCAGGTGTGGCCGCTGCCCCGTGTGACTAAAAGAGCTGCACCGCGGGACCGTCGGGGCAGCGCTGCTGGCTAAAAAGGGGTCCGGAAAGCGTGAGAGGTGTAAAGGGAATGAAATGCTGAGCATGGTAAACGAGGTACAATAAAGGTACAGCAGCAGGTGTGGCCGCTGCCCCGTGTGACTAAAAGAGCTGCACCGCGGGAGCGTCGGGGCAGCTCTGCTGGTTAAACAGAGCAGCATGGGAAAGGCTGGGAAGTGTGAGCGCAATAAAATATTGACAATGGTCTAAGAAATATTGTAAAGGTACTGCAGCAGGTGTGGCCGCTGCCCCGCATCACTAAAAGAGCTGCACCGCGGGACCGTCGGGGCAGCGCTGCTGGTTAAAAAGGGGTCCGGAAAGCGTGAGAGGTGTAAAGGGAATAAAATGCTGAGCCTGGTAAACGAGGTACAATAAAGGTACTGCAGCAGGTGTGGCCGCTGCCCCGTGTCACTAAAAGAGCTGCACCGCGGGACCGTCGGGGCAGTGCTGCTGGTTAAAAAGGGGTCCGGAAAGCGTGAGAGGTGTAAAGGGAATGAAATGCTGAGCATGGTAAACGAGGTACAATAAAGGTACTGCAGCAGGAGTAGCCGCTGCCCGGCATCACTAAAAGAGCTGCACCGCGGGAGCGTCGGGGCAGTGCTGCTGGTTAAAAAGGGGTCCGGAAAGCGTGAGAGGTGTAAAGGGAATGAAATGCTGAGCATGGTAAACGAGGTACAATAAAGGTACTGCAGCAGGTGTGGCCGCTGCCCCGCATCACTAAAAGAGCTGCACCGCGGGACCGTCGGGGCAGCGCTGCTGGTTAAAAAGGGGTCCGGAAAGCGTGAGAGGTGTAAAGGGAATAAAATGCTGAGCATGGTAAACGAGGTACAATAAAGGTACAGCAGCAGGTGTGGCCGCTGCCCCGTGTCACTAAAAGAGCTGCACCGCGGGAGCGTCGGGGCAGCGCTGCTGGTTAAAAAGAGCGGCACGGGAAAGGCTGAGAGGTGTAAAGGGAATAAAATGCTGAGCATGGTAAACGAGGTACAATAAAGGTACAGCAGCAGGTGTAGCTGCCCCGTGTGACTAAAAGAGCTGCACCGCGGGACCGTCGGGGCAGCGCTGCTGGTTAAAAAGGGGTCCGGAATGCGTGAAAGGTGTAAAGGGAATAAAATGCTGAGCATGGTAAAAGAGGTTCAATAAAGATACTGCAGCAGGAGTGGCCGCTGCCCCGCACCACTAAAAGAGCTGCACCGCGGGAGCGTCGGGGCAGCGCTGCTGGTTAAACAGAGCAGCATGGGAAAGGCCTGGAAGTGTGAGCGCAATAAAATATTGACAATGGTTTAAGAAATACTGTAAAGGTACTGCAGCAGGAGTGGCCGCTGCCCCGTGTCACTAAAAGAGCTGCACCGCGGGACCGTCGGGGCAGCGCTGCTGGTTAAAAAGAGCGGCACGGGAAAGCGTGAGAGGTGTAAAGGGAATAAAATGCTGAGCATGGTAAACGAGGTACAATAAAGGTACTGCAGCAGGTGTGGCCGCTGCCCCGCATCACTAAAAGAGCTGCACCGCGGGAGCGTCGGGGCAGCGCTGCTGGTCAAAAAGAGCGGCATGGGAAAGGCTGAGAGGTGTAAAGGGAATGAAATGCTGAGCATGGTAAAAGAGGTACAATAAAGATACTGCAGCAGGTGTGGCCGCTGCCCCGCATCACTAAAAGAGCTGCACCGCGGGACGGTCGGGGCAGCGCTGCTGGCTAAAAAGGGGTCCGGAAAGCGTGAGAGGTGTAAAGGGAATGAAATGCTGAGCATGGTAAACGAGGTACAATAAAGGTACAGCAGCAGGTGTGGCCGCTGCCCCGTGTGACTAAAAGAGCTGCACCGCGGGAGCGTCGGGGCAGCGCTGCTGGTTAAAAAGAGCGGCACGGGAAAGGCTGAGAGGTGTAAAGGGAATGAAATGCTGAGCATGGTAAACGAGGTACAATAAAGGTACTGCAGCAGGTGTGGCCGCTGCCCCGCATCACTAAAAGAGCTGCACCGCGGGACCGTCGGGGCAGCGCTGCTGGTCAAAAAGAGCGGCACGGGAAAGGCTGAGAGGTGTAAAGGGAATAAAATGCTGAGCATGGTAAACGAGGTACAATAAAGGTACTGCAGCAGGTGTGGCCGCTGCCCGGCATCACTAAAAGAGCTGCACCGCGGGACCGTCGGGGCAGCGCTGCTGGCTAAAAAGGGGTCCGGAAAGCGTGAGAGGTGTAAAGGGAATGAAATGCTGAGCATGGTAAACGAGGTACAATAAAGGTACTGCAGCAGGAGTGGCCGCTGCTCCGCATCACTAAAAGAGCTGCACCGCGGGAGCGTCGGGGCAGCGCTGCTGGTCAAAAAGAGCGGCACGGGAAAGGCTGAGAGGTGTAAAGGGAATGAAATGCTGAGCATGGTAAACGAGGTACAATAAAGGTACTGCAGCAGGTGTGGCCGCTGCCCCGCATCACTAAAAGAGCTGCACCGCGGGACCGTCGGGGCAGCGCTGCTGGTCAAAAAGAGCGGCACGGGAAAGGCTGAGAGGTGTAAAGGGAATGAAATGCTGAGCATGGTAAACGAGGTACAATAAAGGTACTGCAGCAGGTGTGGCCGCTGCCCCGCATCACTAAAAGAGCTGCACCGCGGGACGGTCGGGGCAGCGCTGCTGGCTAAAAAGGGGTCCGGAAAGCGTGAGAGGTGTAAAGGGAATAAAATGCTGAGCATGGTAAACGAGGTACAATAAAGGTACTGCAGCAGGTGTGGCCGCTGCCCCGTGTCACTAAAAGAGCTGCACCGCGGGACCGTCGGGGCAGCGCTGCTGGTTAAAAAGAGCGGCACGGGAAAGGCTGAGAGGTGTAAAGGGAATAAAATGCTGAGCATGGTAAACGAGGTACAATAAAGGTACAGCAGCAGGTGTAGCTGCCCCGTGTGACTAAAAGAGCTGCACCGCGGGACCGTCGGGGCAGTGCTGCTGGTTAAAAAGGGGTCCGGAAAGCGTGAGAGGTGTAAAGGGAATGAAATGCTGAGCATGGTAAACGAGGTACAATAAAGGTACTGCAGCAGGTGTGGCCGCTGCCCCGTGTGACTAAAAGAGCTGCACCGCGGGAGCGTCGGGGCAGCTCTGCTGGTTAAACAGAGCAGCATGGGAAAGGCTGGGAAGTGTGAGCGCAATAAAATATTGACAATGGTCTAAGAAATATTGTAAAGGTACTGCAGCAGGAGTGGCCGCTGCCCCGTGTCACTAAAAGAGCTGCACCGCGGGAGCGTCGGGGCAGCGCTGCTGGTTAAAAAGGGGTCCGGAAAGCGTGAGAGGTGTAAAGGGAATAAAATGCTGAGCATGGTAAACGAGGTACAATAAAGGTACTGCAGCAGGTGTGGCCGCTGCCCCGCATCACTAAAAGAGCTGCACCGCGGGACCGTCGGGGCAGCGCTGCTGGTCAAAAAGAGCGGCACGGGAAAGGCTGAGAGGTGTAAAGGGAATGAAATGCTGAGCATGGTAAACGAGGTACAATAAAGGTACTGCAGCAGGTGTGGCCGCTGCCCCGCATCACTAAAAGAGCTGCACCGCGGGACGGTCGGGGCAGCGCTGCTGGCTAAAAAGGGGTCCGGAAAGCGTGAGAGGTGTAAAGGGAATGAAATGCTGAGCATGGTAAACGAGGTACAATAAAGGTACAGCAGCAGGTGTAGCTGCCCCGTGTGACTAAAAGAGCTGCACCGCGGGACCGTCGGGGCAGTGCTGCTGGTTAAAAAGGGGTCCGGAAAGCGTGAGAGGTGTAAAGGGAATGAAATGCTGAGCATGGTAAACGAGGTACAATAAAGGTACAGCAGCAGGTGTGGCCGCTGCCCCGCGTCACTAAAAGAGCTGCACCGCGGGACGGTCGGGGCAGCGCTGCTGGTTAAAAAGGGGTCCGGAATGCGTGAAAGGTGTAAAGGGAATAAAATGCTGAGCATGGTAAAAGAGGTTCAATAAAGATACTGCAGCAGGAGTGGCCGCTGCCCCGCACCACTAAAAGAGCTGCACCGCGGGAGCGTCGGGGCAGCGCTGCTGGTTAAACAGAGCAGCATGGGAAAGGCCTGGAAGTGTGAGCGCAATAAAATATTGACAATGGTTTAAGAAATACTGTAAAGGTACTGCACCAGGTGTGGCCGCTGCCCCGCATCACTAAAAGAGCTGCACCGCGGGACGGTCGGGGCAGCGCTGCTGGCTAAAAAGGGGTCCGGAAAGCGTGAGAGGTGTAAAGGGAATGAAATGCTGAGCATGGTAAACGAGGTACAATAAAGGTACTGCAGCAGGTGTGGCCGCTGCCCCGCATCACTAAAAGAGCTGCACCGCGGGACCGTCGGGGCAGCGCTGCTGGTTAAAAAGGGGTCCGGAAAGCGTGAGAGGTGTAAAGGGAATAAAATGCTGAGCATGGTAAACGAGGTACAATAAAGGTACTGCAGCAGGAGGGGTGGCCGCTGCTCCTTGTCACTAGAAGAGCTTCTCCGAGGCGCCGGTGGGGCTGCGCCGTTCCCGCCTCGGGCGCTTCTGGGCGATTTTGAGGCGGGGGGAGCCCACCGCGGCAGTGGCGGGAAAAGGGGGTGCGGAGTATAAAAGGGGGCGCCGGCGTCGCGGCCCCTCAGTCGGGGGGCGGCGGCGGCGGCGGCAGGAGCTCCGCGGGCTGGCCCGGATGCGGGGACGCCGCCCTGTGCGGCCGAAGGCGCCGGCCCTGAGGCGCGGAGAGAGCGGCGTGGCAGCCGCGCATCGGCTCCGTCATCGGCAGCGCCGCTTCGTGCCGGTAGGGAGCGGGAGAACGCGGCGGCGGGCGGCGGGTGGTGAGTGCCGTCGGCGAGACGGGGCTTGGGCCGCGTGCGGTGTGCGATCTCCCGAGAGCAGCGGGGAGGCCCCCGGGGAGCGGCGGCGGGCGGGGCGCTGTGGGAGCCGGCGCATGTCCCCGAATGAGGCGCCCGGCGCAACGCGCGAGGTGCCAATGAAATAAAATAGAAAACGGTAAAGTGCTATAGAGGAGCCGCACCTAGAGGGCTCTCGGCCCCTGCCCCGTGTCACTAAGGGAGCTGCACCGCGGGAGCGTCGGGGCAGCGCTGCTGGTTAAACAGAGCAGCACGGGAAAGGCTGAGAAACGTCAGCGCAATAAAGTATTGACAATGGTCTAAGAAATATTGTAAAGGTACAGCAGCAGGAGTGGCCGCTGCCCGGCATCACTAAAAGAGCTGCACCGCGGGAGCGTCGGGGCAGCGCTGCTGGTTAAAAAGGGGTCCGGAAAGCGTGAGAGGTGTAAAGGGAATGAAATGCTGAGCATGGTAAACGAGGTACAATAAAGGTACAGCAGCAGGAGTGGCCGCTGCTCCGCATCACTAAAAGAGCTGCACCGCGGGAGCGTCGGGGCAGCGCTGCTGGTTAAACAGAGCAGCACGGAAAGGCTGGGAAGTGTGAGCGCAATAAAATATTGAGAATGGTCTAAGAAATACTCAAAAGGTACAGCAGCAGTTGTGGCCGCTGCGTGGGTTCACTAAAACAGCTGCACCGCGGCACCTTTGGGGTGGTGCTGATGGTAAACGTGCGGCACGTAAAAGGACTGGAGGTGTGAGGGAAATAAAATACAGAGAAAGGTCTGAGAAATAACAACAACACCGCAGCAGGAGTAGCCACTTCCTCAGGATAAAATGAGCTGCACGGCGTCGCACCTGGGGCAGGGGTGCTGCTTCAAAGGTGTCACGGCAAAGGTCGCATCTGTGAAGGGTATAAAATAAAATGGTCGAAAATCCTTTAAAAGTACTGCAGCAGGAGTGGCTGCTGCCCCGTGTCACTAAAAGAGCTGCACCGCGGGAGCGTCGGGGCAGCGCTGCTGGTTAAACAGAGCAGCATGGGAAAGGCTGGGAAGTGTGAAGGGAATAAAATATTGACAATGGTCTAAGAAATATTGTAAAGGTACTGCAGCAGGAGTAGCCGCTGCCCCGCATCACTAAAAGAGCTGCACCGCGGGACCGTCGGGGCAGCTCTGCTGGTTAAAAAGGGGTCCGGAAAGCGTGAGAGGTGTAAAGGGAATGAAATGCTGAGCATGGTAAACGAGGTACAATAAAGGTACTGCAGCAGGTGTGGCCGCTGCCCCGTGTCACTAAAAGAGCTGCACCGCGGGACCGTCGGGGCAGCGCTGCTGGCTAAAAAGGGGTCCGGAAAGCGTGAGAGGTGTAAAGGGAATGAAATGCTGAGCATGGTAAAAGAGGTACAATAAAGATACTGCAGCAGGAGTGGCCGCTGCCCCGCATCACTAAAAGAGCTGCACCGCGGGACGGTCGGGGCAGCGCTGCTGGTTAAACAGAGCAGCATGGGAAAGGCTGGGAAGTGTGAGCGCAATAAAATATTGACAATGGTCTAAGAAATATTGTAAAGGTACTGCAGCAGGAGTGGCCGCTGCCCCGCATCACTAAAAGAGCTGCACCGCGGGAGCGTCGGGGCAGCGCTGCTGGCTAAAAAGGGGTCCGGAAAGCGTGAGAGGTGTAAAGGGAATGAAATGCTGAGCATGGTAAAAGAGGTACAATAAAGATACTGCAGCAGGAGTGGCCGCTGCCCCGTGTGACTAAAAGAGCTGCACCTCGGGAGCGTCGGGGCAGCGCTGCTGGTTAAAAAGAGCGGCACGGGAAAGGCTGAGAGGTGTAAAGGGAATGAAATGCTGAGCATGGTAAAAGAGGTACAATAAAGGTACTGCAGCAGGTGT